>NC_138782.1:75825253-76135394 GCF_965178545.1 Coloeus monedula
GGGCAGCAGTGTCCCCTTCTGTAGAAACTGCACATCATAGGCAAGCATTAAAGCATCTCATCTGTGAAAGGAGGTGAGCTGGTCCCTGTCCCCAGGCAGGGATTCTGGTGGGATGATCCCAAGCAGCCTGCAGGAGTCTTGGCTTGGTGAGGATGAAGCACACATACCTCTTTAATATTTCCCATGTGTGGGTTTTAGGAAGAGTGCAGGACAATCTAGATACCCAATGCTGGGCTTGCACTTCCATGTAGGACATGACTCAAGGGTGGGATACTGGCAGGTAAGATTTGGGATGAGTTTAAAACTCATTAGGTATGACCCTCTATCTTCCCATATGTGTTCTCTTACACTGGGTAAATGAAAAATAACTTGATCCATAACAAAAGTGAGGCAAGCCAGTTAACATCTGCTAGGATACCCAAGGATGGGTATCAGCAGTTCCTATAAAAAAAGCAGTTTGGATCTATGAAATGTTTGGAACAGCAGTTCCAAGTTGTTGTGCTGGAATTCCTTGCTGTGCTTTGTTCATCTAACTCTCTCACATTAAAATTTTTAAAGCTTTTATGGAACCCAGCTGTAGTAGCTATTCTGTTTTACTAAGAGATAAAATATTCTGAATACTTTTTTTGAATATGAAGCAAAACTGTCCTGTTTTCATTTACAGAAAAGCTGAGTCCTCTCAAATGATACTTTCAAGCAGATCTCCCCTAGTGAGGGGAATGAAGTGCTTCTCAAAAAGTCAGATATCCAGCACTATGCTCTGTTTATCACTAGGTCTTCATTTTATTGTTCAGTTACAGCTTTTCAAAAATATAATGTTCATGCTGGAAATATGTTCATTAAAGAAATAATGAGTAAGTATTAGTAGAAAAAAAAAGACAAGACATACTGATACATAAAGCATTTTTACATGGATTTTGATTTTACCAACTATTAGTATCTTTTTGTTAACTATAGTGGTTGCCATTTTAGTTCTGAAAGTGTTTTTTACAGTGGTATATGTACTTAAGCTACATGCAAAAGCAATAATCACATATATATGTATGTTTATTGCAGGCTGTATCCCTGTTTTTCACTCTATATAATAGGGGTTTGTTTGTTGCTCTTTTCTTTACAGAACAAAGAAGCATAATAAACATTACTTAGAAGACTGGTCTTATTTATTAATTGAAAAGAGAAGAAAATGTGTTTTTTTTAAATTCTGTATTTACTTTTACTCTTAAAAATCAAGGTAGCAAGAAGCAGTTGTGGCATGCTCTAACTCAGCACATGTTGACAGTCCTTTACAATATACACAGTTTATTAAATTTGAAAAAGTTATCTCTTTCCAGTTCAAAGTTTTTTCTGAGGTAATCTATTTACCTTTTCTTTCCCTTCATGGTGGACTATTATCACTATCAAATAATGTATGCTATCTTTGTCACTTGTTTAAATAATTTCTTAGACTTACCTTCAGCCTCCCCCTACTTCTTCTTTTGTCCTTGTTCCTCAAGTTTTTTAGTTAGGTTTTTTGATTTTTTTTTCAGTTCTGTCTGTCTGTCTGTAGCTGTTAAACTCTTGTTATTTATTGTGTTTTCATATCTTTGCATAAAATTCTAAATCTTTATCAATAATTTTTTTAATTCGTAGAAAATGGTTGATAATGGTGCACATACGCAACATCCTCAAGGCTCAGTCCCAGCCTTTGCTTCTCAAAAATAGCCACTGGTAAATATTAAAATGCACAGCTAAAAAAGACTAACACTGCAGCAAAACATTAATTGTCACTGTAGCAACACCCAAAAGCATGCATGCATTTGTACTCTGACAGTATCTGCAATTCCCTTTGGTTTATACGGACAGTCACACAGACTCACAGAAATCCGTGGGGATCTCTGCAGAGAGAACATTGAGAGCTGCTGCTGAAATGCGTTTACCCCAGGATTAGCGCAGACATCTGTCCATGAGCGTTTTGAACTTTATTTGTGCGTGGAAGTTGTCCAAAAAGGGGACAGAAAAATCACAGCCAGTTCACCCAGTGCTGCCAAATCTGCTGTAGTGGGGACCCCTAAAAATGGGCTGTCACCCAGTGAGGGGAGAGATGCAGCGCAAAAGCATGGCTCTATTACTTGTCTTCCAATTTTGTGTGAAGTAAGAGCTGCCTCACGTTAAACAAGAGCAATGTGTCGATAGCTATTTGAGTTCCAGGCAAGCAGTGCAGTCAAACTCCATATCTGGTATTCCTCTATTTGTAGAAAGAAGCAAAGCCCCTGGGACAGGTTCCCGTTATTCCCAAATGCCGTAAGAAAGCTGCCCTGGCAGGGCAGTGACAAGTGTGCCATGGCTCTGCTTTAGGAAATCCAACACATTTT
Organism: Coloeus monedula; assembly: GCF_965178545.1. Lineage (NCBI taxonomy): Eukaryota > Metazoa > Chordata > Aves > Passeriformes > Corvidae > Coloeus > Coloeus monedula. The sequence goes on from NC_138782.1 coordinate 75,827,605, forward strand.
ATATCAGCTCTCCTGTTTTTTTGAGGGAGTCATGTGATTTAGGTAGAGCTAGAACAAGCATAGCAGGCCCTTCCATCAAGTCCCAGAAAAATCACTTGCAAGCAGTTCATAGAAACTGTTCACTGAGCAATTTCAAATAATGAACATACAAAATAAAGTGTCAGCAGGGAACTGCTCATGCATAATTTGGGAGCAGGGATAATTGTTCAGTGTGATTGAATAAATTGTTTACTGCACACAGTTTAGATAACTTTAATAGCAAACAATTTTACTCTGTCCTCATACCTCAGGATCATGTACCCTTTGGATAAACATCTACATCAACCATCTGTTAAACTCTGAATACCTTGACTGATTAGTTTAGAAGAAAGTTGGCTCCTGGCTCTAAGCTGGCAACAATCAGTTACTATACTATTAGTCAGATACCTGGAAGCCCTGGGATGTAGTGTTTTATATCTTGGTTTCAAACAAAAAGATAGCCCTTCTTGTATTAACAGGAGACACCATCCCTGCAGGTGTTGCATTGGAAGAATTGCCTGACTATACATCAGAAAGTGTCTGTCAGAGGGCCTGAGGTAAACATGCACTGGAATGCACATATTCCTGTTAAAAAAACTCCAGAATACTGAAGAGCTGAGAGAGTATTTGTCATTCACAATCTCTTCCATGCAAACTTCCTTCTAGTAAAACATAATTCTTGAGGATGCTTTCAGGCAAAACCCATATAAATAAATTTTCTGCAGAAAATGTGTGTGATTTTTCAGTTATACGGCCCATAATTTCAGCAAGTGGGATGGGATTTGCTAGTGTATTTCATCCCACTCCAGACAGTTGTCAAATACACACAGAATGAATTGCTTTCTAAAGCAGCCCACTTATAGTGCCTATGGAGGGAATTTAAAAGATTAGTTTAGAGTAGATGCTGAGTACACTTCCTGAAACTATAAATGGAAACATTTCATAGATCTTGCCATTGTCTGAAAATAGCCCTGTCAGCCTGGCACATCTGGGATCCTGAATACAAAGCATTTGTTCTCTTTAGTGAAAACTTTGCCTAAAAAAGGCTATGGCACTGGACTCTCATTTGGAAGAGGCAGAGCACTTGCAGTTTCATGAAAAGTTTCTTTCTCATCTGCATAATAAGGTCTTCCAATGCCTGGCTAGGCTAAACTGAGAGACAGGAGAAGGAGCTTCAGGTCTCAGCTGTGCTTTTGAACTCCTACCTGTCCTCTTCTGAGGTCCAACACCTCCCTGCATCATCAGCAGGATGATATTTTCCCTGGAATCCAGAAGAACAGGCAGGCACCAAGAGGTTAAGGTGTACTGTTGAGGATCACAAAGCTGTTTGCTGGAAATAAGGAACAAGACTGAGCAATTTGCCACATCCATGTGACAGTTTCTACTGTGGACTATTACTGTGGAAAATAACTGTATAATTGGAGAAAGTACTTAAGCTATCAAGATCTTAATAGCAGAAGAAAGAGACACAACAGAGAAGAAACCTGCATCAATGAACAGCTGAAACACCATTAGACCTGTCTCTGCTGACAAAATGCATCAATTCAACACAAATCTCCAAAAACTGATCTGTCTGTCCAAAGCCAATCCTCATTCTGTGTAAATGCAAACAGTTTTTATTTCTTGCTTCATTACAGATTAATTTACATTAGCAGACTTCAGAGAACATGTAGCTTATTGACAAAGATAGGAGGTTAAACCAGTCTTTAGAGTGATTTAACAGCAGGACAATAATTTAATTAAACCAGCCCATTCTCCTACAGTACATGAGACCTTGTTTTAAGAGGATAAATTCTACTTAGTACTTCTTACTTAGGGAATGTTTGTTATCTGTGTAAGTATAGTTAATGTTACCTAATATTATCTGTAAAACTAAAGGCCATTAGTATCTGCCTTGGACTATGTGCCATCATCTTATATAAAATTAATGCCAGTGATTCTATCAGAGAAAATTTTTCTTCTGTGCACAGGTGCACACCACAGCACAACACCAGAGTCCATCAGAGCCATGTCTACGTGTTCCACCTGTTTATAGCCCTCCTGGAGAGACAGGACAGAGGCACATCTCTCAGACCCTCTCTCACTTCCCTCTTTCTGCTGACAGCTGTACTGGCAGATACAACCATCTCCATTACCCACGTAGTCTTGGTTCTTACTGCCCTGCTGCAGACGGGAAATAGTGTTTAATCATGAATATACTGAAATATGAAGATCCCAAGAGACTAACTGCAATCAGGACAAACTTCTACACTGTTACATGGCTGCAAATATTATTAGTTTGTTGCCGAGCTTTCCTAACTAACATTTTTTTTTGCACTGGGCTAAGAACATGCTGTTTACCACCAAGGCTTCCCTCAAAACTAGAAGAGACCTGGAGGGTAATGACAGATACAAAGGCTTTACAGAAGACACAACCAGTACAACAAACTGCGCTTCTCCAGTGTTCGGTAATGTGCTAGAAAATGCTTACATGTCAGTTTGGACTGGGATAGGAACTCTCTGACGGGCTGCTTTGTGCAGCTTTTGGAAGCTACTTGGCTTTGCTCCAGCAAGCATAGCTGAATACTATCATTCTCAAACACATGCTAGATGCTATCACTCATGACCATTCCTGTAGTTATGTTATCCTGACTCGTTCTTCCTACCCTTTTTCCAGCTCACTTACTCTGCATGTCTCAGGAAAGAGAAGGTACATCCATAAAAACGGCTGGCCAGAGGAAACATAGTCCCAAGTCCTTCATAATTATTTCATAATATATTTTTGAAAATCAGATCTTACACGGGGCAGCAGGATTCATAAACCTCCTGTTCACATGGCACATGTTCCTGGAATGATCCTGATCTCTTCTCCAAGATGCAAAGCCAAGAACAACCATAACAAAGGCATGGCCTCCTGGGACATATGTTGATATGTACAGGTGTAAATTGTTACTTCAAAAATGACTTGGGATTCTGTATGCTTTCCAAAAATATTTAAGAATAATGCTGATCATATGCTCTCGGCTGCTGAAAAAACAACCCCACTTTGTAGCTAGTTCATCAGAATGTGTTGAAAGCGTTTTTCTGCCTTTTCAGTCCTCATTTATCACCAACAGTCAAGTTTTGAGATGGGCTGGAATGTCTTTCATTACTGGATGCTACTCGTCAGCCTCCTGGGGATGAAGGCAGGCTCGGTGACTACTTCGCCTGTCCTGCAAGACTGGTGGTGCCGGCGGGGGCTGGACAGGACACGGGCAGAACCGATGCCGACTTGCGGGGACACAAGCGTCCCGCTTTGGAAGCACGCCGTTTCTGCGAGCTGTCAAACTGCCGCACGAGCAAACTTGGTGGCATTTCTTAAACATCATGCTCGTGACAAAGCAACCACAGCAGGTGCCGAGTTGCGAAGAGCGGTTTTATAAAGGCTGTTGAGGCTCCTTGACACACCATGTAGGGGCAATACTGCTTGCGACTCGTTTAGGGGAGAATTCAGCCCTTCTAATTTTAACCACCCAACAGCTGGGCTGGCTGCCCGGGCGCGGGGCTCCGGCCGCACCTCTGCGCGGTGGCTCTCCCCACCTGTTTTAGGCGCCTCGATTGGGCACTGCCCACAGGCAGTGCCGACCCGGGTGCGGGTGCCCGGGTTGATGCTCGCAGGGGTCACAGGGGGCGCGGGGCCGGGGCCGCCCCCGCCCCTCCCGGCCCGCCCGCAGCCCCGGGGCCGGCGGAGGCGCCTGCGCGCTGCGGCCGCTCGGTGCCGGCCCCGCTGGCGCCGCCCGCAGCTCCCGCGGCTCCTCTGCCTATTTTAGTCACAGCCGCGGCTCCGTGCCCGCCGCGGGACGCGGGGCCGGCGGCGACGAGCGGCAGCCCCGGGCCGTCGGGAAACTTTTCCGCGGGCGCGGGGCAGGTGAGGGGCGGTCCTCCCGTGCGCCGGCGGCACCGCGGATGGGGGGACGGCGGCGGGCGCCAGCATCCTCGGGTCCTGCAGCCCCCGGGGTCTCGCTCCACCGGCGGCGGCAGGAGGGGTGGGCGCCAGGCTCCGCCGTGGAGCTGCCCGGCCAGCGGGGAGAACGCGCGGTCCCGTCCCTGGTCTCGATCCCCTCGGTCGCTCTCCGTGTCAGGCTGCGGGCGCAGCAGGGACCGGGGTCGCCGCCTGTGCCCTGCCTGCGGGGAGGATGGACGGGTTACAGCTTTGAAAGTGGCCCTTTGGGGGAAAAGGGACCAGTTGCTCGATTATTTTCAAATTTTTAAAAATATTTTCACGATTATTTTGCATAAATGGTGGGTTTGGTGTTCGCCCGTTGTGGGCTCAAAGGAAGCTTCGGAGCGCAGAGCGGGGCTGCGGGCGGGGGTTGCGGTTGTGCCCCCGGGCTCGGGCGCTCGGCGCATCTGTGAGCGCTGTAGGCAGAGGGGAGGGCGAGCGCCGAGGCACTCACACCCTCGGGGCCGCTCAGCTCGGGAGAAGCGGGGCTGCTGCGCTGCGGCGGCGCAAGTTTTTATCACGGTGTGGATACTTTGTTGACTATGCGGAATGAACGTGTTGTTCAATTTTCTCTAGATTAAAGTGGCTAAAGATAGTAATGAATTTCTGTAGTTACTGTCGCGTTTAATTGAATTGGACTTGCTGCAAGAGCGTATTGAAATACATCTTTTCTCACAGCACTTTCCTATTAATTCCTACTTCATTGTAAAAGAGGAAATTGTAACTTAAACTGTAATTAACTCAGCTATACTACCTCTAGTAGTTTGTCTTTAGCTTGCAAAAGAATTATTGCCTAAATCCTCTATGCAGCTTCTGTGCTATAAGACCATAGAAAAGCTGTTAAAAGTTCTGCAGGTATAATTTAAAAAAAAGTTGAGGGTTTGTTTTTTTTTTTTTAATTGCATTGACTGTAAAGTTGTAGAAACATACTCAAGCAGAGACTTAATAAGCTCACTTGAATAATGTTGACCAGTAAAGCTGTGGGATGTGAATAATCTCAATAGGTAATGCCTCGAGTGGGACATTCAGCACTGTCCCGTATCAGCTTGGCTGACCGGTTCTCATGCTTTACCATTTCTTGCTATGTCTGTCTTCTGTGAATGTTCTGTAGGTATCCATAAAATTCCCACATTTTTCAAAGTCATCTTTGTGACTGAATATTTGTGGACTAAACCTTTTGGAAATGCCTTTCAGAAGTTTGGTCTCTTGTACACAGCTGTTGTTGACTATAGCAAAATCCTAGAGTAAGCTCATCTCATTTTTATTCCAAGAATTTGTATTTTCTGACCTAAGACCACCATGTATTACCTTAACTTTCTATCAAGTTCATGCACAGAAAAAAAAAAAAAAATTAATAGGCTTTGTTGTTCACCATACTAATTTCTGTTAGGTTCATTAATAAAGAGTCAGTGAGTTTTCCTTTTTTTTTAATATCCTCTTTTTCCCCTCCCGTTTGAGTAACAAATCGGCTTGAGTTCTCAATCATCTGAATCTTCACATTCTTGGTTTGGCAAATCTAAATCCATATGATGGATATATACTGGATATTAAAAAATGCTCTTTTAATGATTTGTCTTATGCTCCATAAAGCTTTCATTTCAGTGGATGCTATTTTACCCCACCTTCCCAAAATTATTTGACGGTGTTGGTTGATTTTTTAACTCCTTATATTAATACATGTCTTTGCATTGAAGACTTAAGTGTATGACTAAATAGTCATGTGCTATATTAATCCTTAGTAGACATAATTAAAGTTTTAAAGGCCTGAATCGGTACTTAAAAAACTAATTTTTGACTTTCAGAGGTCACAGGAGGTAAAAAATTATAATTGCTTGTTCATTTGTGGAACTGCAGCCTTTTTCCTCATTCTTCAATATTATTTACTGCAACAGTAGATGCTAGGACTAAAGAACTGATCCAAAAATTACAGGTTTTTGACATTTTGGTTATTTGTCTTTCTGGTGTTACCTGTAGACAGACACTTTAGGTCACAGCTTGTAGCTCTGCCTGTCTGCCTTTTCTGTTGATCCTCAAGCGGTCTCCCTAGTTGAAATTCAGAGCCCATGTCAAAGTCTGTCCTTATGTCATTTTGCAGAGAGCATCAATCTATTTCTGTCAGCTTTTAAATACCATCATGATGGAGAAGTTCTGGTTTCTGCTGTTTCCAGTATGATAGGGGAGCTGTAATTATTGTTTGTGAGTAGTAAGTGAAGTATTCATATAAAGAGGTATTAATATAAAGACTTTGAGGTAGTAAAGACAAAGCTTGTAAAATCTGGAGGTGGGTAGATTTCGGTTCCTGGGTTCTAATTTAGGCAATCTAGTATGTAAGCCTGACCTTCAAAAGTATTGAACATCCTCTTACATCTGTGGACGCATTAAATAGCTTGATCATCACTTGTTGGAGAAACTCTTTCCCGTTATTTTTCAGTTTATGGCTAGTGATTTGTTGCATCAGTGTCTGTGGAGAGGAAGGGGAGACTAGGCTGTGAGGAGAACGAGATTGTCAGGTGCTGTATATTTAATTTGGTTCATTGGTTTTTCAGTCTTCTAATATACGATGCTTTAGAGCTGAGTCTTAAGAGTAAGGTAGCTTCTATTCCCACAGAGGAGCAATACAAAATTTTGCTATTAAAATTCAAGCATTTGGAAGGCTGATTTGATTTATGATCAGATGCAGCTGAAATTACTTCTTGAAGCCTGTTTTGATGTTGAGTTGAAGGACTTAGGGTTGGTTCTATATCTGTATGTGAGTTTGATTGTCTTTACTTGTTTTGTTGTCATTTTAAGTGGTGCTTTTACTGGCACATGACTGGGCAGTGAAAGGCTGAATATAGGTAATGATGATTTTTTGGAAAAATATCTAGAGATCCTGCTGCTCCAGTATAGGGAGTTTATATTGTTTGAAAACAACAGGAGCACCATGATGAGATGTGTGTAAGATGAGCACAGACATAGTTATCCAGTTAGCAATTCCCTTCTGTTCATGAGTGTGTTAAAATTCCAGTCCTGCAGCCTCACACAGGGGCCAGGCTTTGGCTCCCTGTGTGAGTGGCTTTGTCAGGACAGTGAAGCTGCTCTAATGACTCTCATGATAAACTCATGAAAGAGCTGAAAGAAAGTAGGAGTGTATTTGGATAGACCTGATGTTTTGTAACAGTTAAGCGTAGAGTTTATGACACCCCCCCACATTTAGATTAATCTTTGGGAATAATTAATATAGGAATGAAAAGAGGAAAGTGATCTTTTAAGGAATAGGTGAATTGTATATTTTGGTAAAGGATTAGATAATTTTTTTTCCTTGAGAATTGTTTCAATCCAGATATGGATGCGCTATGTCTGTGCTAGTGTTTGATCCTGTAGGATGCCTCTGCACATTCTGTGGCATACCTTAGCTGTGTCAGGCTCTGTCCATTGGAGACAAACTGTAAGGGAGGGTTGAGGATTTGTTTCTTCCCACTGCTGTAAGAAGGGATCTAAAACACTGATTAATTTTGAAAACTGTCCAGTTTGCTTACACCCTGTACACAGGTTGATTGGGAGAAAATAATAAAAGGAAGGGATGAAGCAACTGAAATTTACTTCACAGCCCAAGAAGCACTCTCAATTAACAGAGATGCTTCAGAGTATATTCAAGTCTGCAGGAAATAGAGTGCATTAACTGTGACTCAAAATTTTCTCATGAGCAGATGAATTACGTGGCAGTTAGCAATGACACACATCAGGGATGTGCACCGTCTCTACAGAATTTAATTGAATGCAAATCCCACCACATTGTATGTTATGGAGCTTGCTTGCTCACTGATGATGTGCATATATTTCATTAACGACACTCAAGCCCACCTCCCTGTAATTTCTACTCCTGTGGCAGTGAGAAACCATACATGCCTTGCTGGAAGCAGGGTTCTACTGTGTTTGACAGCAGACATATCTAGGACCAGTTGTGTTCCTTCAGCTGGAATCTGCTCTGGGTTGAGAGATCTTCTGGAGAGCTTGTAACACTAACTGCATTTCTCAGAGAGACTAGCTTTTAATATTCCAAAGATAGTGTCTTGTAATCTTCCAGTTTCTCCCTGTAGATTGTTTTTAATAGTAATTTTTTATTTTGCATTGGGATTTGCCCACAGATATTTTTTTTCCATTTAATTGATGCAAAAGGTATATATATTATATTTATTACTACAACAAAAAAATCCCATGTGTTAAGATTAGATTAGAAATAATATTTAACTGTCTCATTTTCTCCAGCAGTTCCACACACAGGCAACAGTCTTGCAAGCTTGTTCAAACTGTGTGTAGATCAAGTGATTTCCCTAAAAGACTGGCAGCAGACTTAGCAGCCTCTTTGGTTTGGTAGCTATGATTTAGGTGAAAGCGATAGCAAAGCATTGCTGAACTATAGATCTAGTTTACCCTTTTAAAGCATTTTTTTCCCCATTAATAATAATGGGAAGTATATATTGGGAAGAGAGAAAATAGGTATAAAATCCATGTGTATGTCTACTATGTTTCGGTTTAATGCATAGTAAACTTTTTTCCTCTCCTTGCAGGAGTCTCCAAGATGAATACTACAGCAATGAGCCCACTCACTGTTACTCCACTAGGTTTTGCTCCAGACTTAAAAAATGCCACCCTTGATCCTCTCAATGAGACTGCATGTGAAAACTGGAAAGAGATTCATCATCTTGTTTTCCACGTGGCAAACATTTGTTTTGCAGTCGGACTCGTAATTCCAACTACTTTGAATCTTCATATGATTCTTCTGCGAGGCCTGCTCACCATAGGTAGGAGGATTATTCTGTAGAAAGAAATATGACAGAAATGTCTGGGTTTGACCATTGTGGAGCTGGTCCCTGCACCTTATGGCAAAATTACCACCTCTATTGATGGCCGTTGTGCTCTGATGAAGCTGGTGTTGGTCTAAGACAGGATTTGTTTTGACCCTGACACACCTTTTCTAGAAAGATTATATAACCCTCTAGGCTCTTAAAACTTCCCAGAACTGTAACTTGCAATTTCAAACCTATGAAGATGTCAGCTTGAAAACAAGAGGACATAATTTACGTCAGGTGTAACTGGATGTTTGAAATTCACTTACCTCAAACCAGTTATGTCTGATCATTAAGACCTTTATTTTATATATCAAGTAAGTACTGGGAGTGTGTATTGGTGGGTGCTCTGCCTTAGTGTGTCTGAGGTAGGTGAGGTCTTCCTTGAGAAGCTTGCTGTGAGCCCATGTGTTCTTTTAGTGTGGGTTCAAACATGTGCACCAGCATTATTTTTGTTGCTGATTTGAAAGTGCAGCCTTTCGATAGGGAGTGTGTTCTGATATCAGTCATATTTCTCCTACCACTGTAGGAATCTTGTGACACCAGAATCTGACTTGAGAGGAAAACCTAAATTTGGCATGCCTGGGACTGAGCAAATGTGGTTCAATTTGTAACATTGCAGTCCCACAGCTATTTCAAAGCCTCTGTACCTTGTGTGGGACAAGATCCTTGTGATTGAAGAAGGAATAGTGAGTCATTGCAGTTTAAGAAAGATAAATCCAATCCAACAAGAGCATGCTTAAGTATTTTTAAGTGAGTGCTTATTGGCATAACAGGATGGGTCAGTTTTATGATAGAAGTGTTTTGAATTTACAATGATCTTGCATTTTCTATTTTATTATTATTATAGGGTAACATCTTAAAACAGACTGCACTGGTGACCAAGGGTCTGAACATTGCAGGACCTTTTATCTTGGCTTTAAAAGCAAAAGGAGCGCTGCACTTGCTGACCCTGCCACTTTGGTCTGTAGATCTTGTAGTATTTAGAGCAGATATGGAATCAGAGTTTGCAAGCTGAGGTGGAAGCAGGTTTACTGGTAGGTAGAATGAGTAATGAGGCCTGGTTCCTAGGGACCTGTTCCCTTTGCTTTGACTCTGCCCCACCTCAGTGCTGCTCTGCAATATTGCTGCTCTTCAGTATTTCCAGACATCCTATCCTCCTGTGCCTTGCAGTCTAATTAATAAGCAGATCAAGAGTCACTATATTTTGATTCTTCTGATTCCATATGTAAGTGCTGCCTTATCAGTTAGAAACCCAGACAGACTGGATAGTACTGAGTTCAGTGTCATCTTCAGGGAGAAAGAGGGTAAGAACACTCATTTAGAACTGTCTCCTTTTTGTCTTTGCATGAAACTTAAGGGAAAATAAGTCTGTGACCTCTCCAGCCACCTCTGTTGGATGGTAGGCTCACAGTTATCTGGGAGAGACTCACTGATGCATAATCCATCACTTGATAAATATTGTCTTTGTAGGCTGAAAATGGAATCCCTAATCATACAGGATGTCTTATCTTTTAAAACAAGTGTCATTATTCAAAGTAAGGCAACTAAAAAAAGAGTAAGCATTTGGAAATTTTGTCTTTGACGTTACACAGGAGAATTCAGGTTCCCGATGTGACCCTGTTGCATCAGCAATTACAGTTTCTTTTAATTTTCAAAAACATCTGCATATGACTTTAGGAAGTTTTTATGCAACTCTTCTTTGCTAATTCATTGTGAACGTTCATTTCTAGGCCTTTTAAAATTTAATTTTAATTGATGCAACACAAGAAATTCATAGAATATATTGTTTTTCAGTGTAATTATACTCAGTGGACATATTCTTGATGGTTTTCTAGGGATGTTTATTGGTTGGTGAAATTTAACTTCCTTTTTTTTTTTTTTTTTTTTTACAGGATGCGCATTGTTCATCATTTGGGCTACACTCTATCGTTGTGCCTTGGACATAATGATCTGGAATTCTGTGTTTTTAGTTGTCAACCTTTTACATTTCATATACCTAGTGTATAAAAGAAGACCGGTACGTATAACAGCTAAATTTCACAAGCAGCCTAGTAAGATGCAAGAAAAGGAAGTTTTGCCCATGTTTGCTGGGCAAACCAATGGATTAGTACTTGTTTTCAGCAGGATACTTTTATGTTTGGCCCAAAATCACACTCTGGACACACTCTGGAAGTGTGCAGAAACTGGTACCAAAAACAAAAGAGAAAACAAAACCTAGCTGGAAATAAGCTCTTCACCGAGTCAACACAGCCTGCGCAAGAAAGCAGCTAAGAAATTAGATATGTCTTCCTTTCCTGGTGAGGCAGCATGAAGCTTGACTTCTGTCTTGCCTAGGAAGTAGCTTAAAACTAACTAGACTGATCTGTTACTAGACAATTGTAGATGTGTAGTAAATATTTCCAGTTCAAATTGCTCTTGAAGAGTCATCGTACTACTTAAAGGGTAACTTCCTCTCTAGTTATTATTACTAATGCTATTTTTTCAGTCTATTCGATCCATTTATGTCACCATCAAGATGCAGCCTATGATGAAACTGCTTTGTGTTTCTGCTAGTGAGCCATGGCCATGCTGTCCAGCACACACACAAAGTAGCAGTTGTGATAACAGAGAGCCAGTGAGGCCAGATTCTACCTACTCTGTAGGCACCCACAATTAAATACCCATGCAAGTACTATGGTCTCTAATAGGGGACGAACTCGTGTTGCAGTCTTTTTGCTCAACCAATGTTCTGCTTTCCTTCAACCCACCTACCAATTAAGCCTTTTAATAAATCTTGAGGTTTCTGATCTTCTGTCAGATGGGACAGGAAGCGGCCAACGAAGTCAGAAATTATTGCAAAATGCAGGAGTGCACAGCTGATAGAAACCTATTTCCCTAGGAAACCAAGCCTTAAAACTTATTTGTATTTTAAAAATGAGTTGTGGCATCCTTAAACATAGGTAATGGTCCTTGGGCTTGTACCCATCCAACCCTTTCCAAAAATCTAAATAAAAGGTTACTGGAGAGTGAAAAAGCATCCTGGGAGGATGATGTGCTGGTTTGGGCTTGAGTAAAAAGACCAACCAAACAAAAAAACAAACAAAAAAATCACCTTGCAATGTGTAAATCAATACTGAATGAAGAAAGAAAAATATTCTTTTGTAATTGCAGTTGTCTACTAAAAGGTATGTTGTCATAGGTTGGGGTATTTTGTGCATTATGGAATAGGTTTCATCCTATTGAAGAGCCAGCTATTTTCACAAAATCCTCTAGTAAATTTGTTAGAATTATTTGTAGGAGTTAGGTTAAGTGGTAGAAGTGATTGAAGTACTCTGTAGGTGGATATAAAAAGAAGGAATTGTATAAGAACATGAAACTCAACTGATAAACTCAGTCACCAAAGTTGGTAAAAAATTGCTTCTAAGAGAGGAAGGCCTGGAGCGCCTACTTTAACTTTGCTTTCTCTTTCTGTAGCCCTTTCCCACTGGCAGTGTAACCACAGCAGAACTGAGGTGCTTGGCACTCCCATAAACTCTGCACTGCTCACACTCTGGCAGGCAACAACAGCATATAAAAAGAGGCTAAAGGTTAAATGGCATCTGTCTACAACAAGTTGATAAATTGAGTACATGTGTTAAAAAAGGAAGAGGCTCTACCTACAGCAGAGTTCCTCCAATATGGAGCACAGATTCACCCAAAGGTTACCATCAACAGGGCTATGTGACCTGTGCAACTTAAAAAGCTTAGCCAAAAATTAGATCTGCTAGACTAGCCAGGTAGTGCTGTTTCTTTGTATATTAAGATTTAATTTCAGTAGTCTTCTTTCCATTAAGAAATTACAGTATTTATGAACATTGCATGGAAAATGTTATGCTATTTAATTGCTGTAATACATAATAATTTCAGTAATTATTAAAAAATATATGAATCTTTGTTACAAACTAAGATCAACAAGCATACTCAAAGTGATGCCTGATAGTCATGTCTTTTTAGCTGTCTAACATGTTTATTATGAACCCAAAGGCTGTTTTAACTGTTTTTCCTAAAGGAAGATAAAGAAGAGGGGAAAAGAATTAAAACTCTTAGGAACTAATTTTGAATGATATTTTCTCTCTGCAGCTATTGTATTGCCCATCTCAATCAGTTTTGGTCATCTCACAAAAGATCTTTCCAAGGAAAGAAAGGAATGGCAGAATAATTACAAGTTAGTCGTATTACAAAATGAATAATTGATATGTTCAGTTGCTAAATATTTATTTTATTAAATGGAGGATGCAAAATCACAGTGAGTTTCTTTTCTGACCAGAAGATTATTTCTGTGGTTTTGATTCCTTGGAGCTTTACAAATTTTGCTTTTTTAGTCTGAGTGGAAGCTGAGCCTAATCAGTGTCTGATTCGGAGTTCTGGCAGCATCCCAGAATATTTCAACCCCTGCTGAACAAAACATTACACCTACCCATATGGCTTGTTTGGAATATGACCCACAAGCATGACTGGAGGAGCAGTCAGCTGTGCTTGGGAAGGAGGAATAGTCTGTTACAAGGGAGCCCATCTAAAACAGAGCTCCAGTCTGCAATCTGATCGGTCTTTGAGAAAGTGGCTACACCTGCTTTCTCCTCACAGTATTACACACAAGAGGAAGATCATGAAACATGAACCATGTGCTGGTTAAGGGATTGGATTAACACTCCAGGGCCAAAACTTGCCCTTGTGTCTGTGTGCATGGTTTTGGGCTCAGAAGTCTTGGGAGCCACTTAAATTCCTTTTTCAGATGAAAATGTATTTCTTTAAGTTGCAGTGGTGATGTATTGAAAGAGGTACAAATTAAATTGGTACAGCTGTTAAAAATGAAAGAGTTCCTGGAGAACATGTTCGTAAAACAAATAGTCATCTAGCTTTGTGGGTATATGGAATATGTTTTGAAATCAAACAGCTCAGGACAATCCTTAGCATAATACAATTTCTCTTGCAGGTTTGTTTTTAATCCTTGTTTTGTCTGTGTAGATGTCCTCTGAGGTATTAAAGATTGTGGCATAAGGAACATACAGGAAATTCTAAACCTGGATTCCATATGAATGTAGTTGCTGGTGGAATATATAACTAGTAATTGATTGTGTGAAACCAGTGTAACTTTAGGTCAGGTGATGCACTGGACACACTCAGTCCACGAGCCCTGATGTCACACACATTTCTGATATATCACATTTCTGATAGTCTTGGAATAATGTTGGTGACCGAGAGAAGTGCATGAGGAATGGAGGAAGCAAATGCCACTCCTTTCCTCAAAAAGGGCAAGAAGGAAAACCCAGGGACCTGCAGCCTGGTCAGTTTCAACTTAATCTCTGAAAAGAAGGAATAGATAGTCCTGGAAACCACTTCTATGCACATGAAGCACAAGAAGGTAAACGGGAGTGATCAGCAAGGATTTACCAGGGGGAAGTCATGCTTAGCCAGCCTGATAATAGATGGATAAGAAACTGATTGAATGGTTGCATCCAGAGGGTAATGGTCAAAGGTTCAGAGTCCTGATGGACATCAGTGACAAGTGATGTCCCTTTCAGGTCTGTATTGGAGCCAGTGCTACTTACTATCTTCATTAATGACATAGACAAAGGGATTGAGTACACCGTCAACAAGTTTACAGGTGACACCAAACTGAGTTGTTTGACACACCTGAAGGCTGGGATACCATCCAGAGGGATCGGGACAGGCTTAAGAAGTGGGCCAATGGAAATCTCATGAAATGTGACATGACCAAGTGCAAGGTGCTGCATCTGGGTTAGGGCAACCCCCAGTATCAACACAGGCTGAGGGATGGACACATTGAGAGCAGCCCTGCTGAGGAGAACTTGGGGGTGGATGAGAGGCTGGGCTTGACCCAGAAATGTGCACTCACAGCCACAGAAATCCAGTTGTATTCTGGGCTACATCCAAAGCAGTGTGTCCAGCAGGGTGAGGGAGGTGACTGCTCTGATGAGATCCCACTGGAGTGCTCTGGGATCCCAAGCACAGAGATAGAGCTGTGGGGAAAGGCTGGGAGAATTGTGGCCTTCCAGTACTTGAAGGGAGCCTACAAGAAGGATGGAGAGGGACATTTTACAAGGACATATAGTGACAGGACAAGGAGGAATGGCTTCAAACTGAGAGTAGGTTTAGATGAGATATTAGGAATAAATTCTTTACTGTGAGGGTGATGAGGCACTGGAACAGGTTGCCCAGAGAAGCCGTAGATGCACAATCCCTAGAAGTGTTCAAGGTCAGGTTGAAGCTCTGATGCTTGTGGAAGGTGTCCCTGCCCAGGGCAGAGGGGCTGGAACCAGGTGATCTTTAAGGTCCTTTCTAACCCAAGCCATTCTGTGATAACCTGCTATGATGAAATGACTGACCCAATAGCTGAGAATGGTGACTGTCCTCTACCTTGATTTCAGTAGGGTTTTCAACACTGTCTCATGTAAAATCCTGATAGAGAGTCTGTTAAAGTGTGGCCTGGATAAGGACACGGTGAGATGGATTGAAATCTGGCTGAATGGCTGGGCTGAGTGTAGTAATCAGAGGTAAGAAGTCCAGCTGGAGGTATGTACTACACAGACGCTAGTGTGTGGTGTGTAACCTCAGGGCCAGTGCTAGTCCCAGTGCTGTTTGACGTCTTCATTCATGATCTGAGTGGTGGGGAAGATGTGTACCCTGATGACACAAAACTGTGAGGAGTGGATGATAGGCCAGAAGGTTGGAAACCATCTGGAGGGGCCTCAGCAGGTTGGAGAAATGGGCCAACAGGAACCTCATGGAGTTCAACAGAAAGTGTGGAGTACTACACCAGGGGAGGAATAATCCTGTGCATCAGCACATGCCACAGACTGACCAGCTGGAAACCAGCTTTGTAGAAAAGGACCTGCAGGTCCTGGAGGAAGAGTTGAACATGAGTCAGAAACTTGCCTCTCTCTCTTACTTTCTGTCATTTTTTCTTTGCTGCTTTTCCTTATTCTCTGTTCTGTGTTTTATTTTATTTTATTCATTATCTGAAACTTATTGTTCTAATTTGTCTTCCTCATGGCAAATATGCAGGCTTTATTCAAGCTGCCTCTGCTTTCAGGAAGGCTGTAATATTGTCTCGTCCCCTGCTTCCTTCATTCAGGGAAGATTTCCAGGCTTGGGATTTCAGCCAACATCCTTTCTCTCATTGCTGCTGCCTGCATTTGGGTGGGCTCTTAGATGTGGGATGTTCAGCTGGCAATGTTTTTGGGTTTTTTTTCCCTCCCTCATCACATGTGGTTTCAATATATTTGGTTTGTTTTTCAGGACTTGCTTTTCTGCTGCAAGTAAGCCAAGAAGCTCAGGGATGAGAGAGGCTCCCAGGAGAGCCTGAGAGATAGCCAGAGTGACATGTGCATGCAGTGTGAAAGACAACCTCATTTTTTTTCTCTGTATAATTCTTGCCCAAGTTCTATTCACTATTGCATCAACAGAAATCTCAGAAGGCTCCTTGTGTGTGATTTAATGTGCCACTTGGATGGAACAGCATTCTAAAGCACCAGTATGCCAGCCTGGCTAATTTTAGATAAGGTTTTGGTCACCCTGTCATAGGCAGTGTTTGTGGATAGACATCACACATTTACCACTTCTTTCCTTACTTAAGCATAATGAAGCCAAAGATGTTCCTCAAGCTAAAGCATGTGTGCAGTCTTACCTGTTTTTAACTAATTCATCTGTGTTTATTGATGTCTCTTGTTTTCCCAATCTAGATCAAGATAGAGAAGGAGCTTAGCAGCCTCTACAAGAGGATGTTTGAACCTCTCCATGTGCCCCCAGAGCTCTTCCAAAGACTAACTGGACAATTCTGCAACATTCAGACTTTAAAGACAGGTCAAGCCTATGCAGCAGAAGATAAAACATCAGTTGATGAGAGGCTAAGCATCCTGCTGAAGGGGAAGTAGGTTCTATAAAAGCTTGGGGACAGTCTTACGCTTTGTGTGATAGTTGAATAAATTAGAAAATCATTGGGGTTGTAATTGTTTGTAGCATGTTATGGTCTATAGTCAAATAGTCTATACTTACAGACTCTTTTGTGACACCATTTTCAGATGATGGTGATATCTCTTATTGGGAGCACATTGTGTATCCACTTGCGTGTGCAGCTGCATGGATTTTAGTGGGAATTATACTTGTGTAATACCAAAGTCAGTGTCTTGCAAAAAAAGCAAGAGGTTTGTTTGGATCTTAGATATCTCAGTCATCTTCTCAGTCCATTCTCAGGTTTTAAGGTTAAAAGATGTGGTGCATGAGGGAAGGAAAAGTATCCCTCCGGTGGGCTTTAAAACAGCAGGCCTTTGGAATTGATTCATTGCACCTGTACATGCAAGTAGAGCGGGGCAGGTGCACTGCCCAGAGGCAGACAGAACCTGGGTGAGAATGGGTAAAATACATGCCCATGGCCAAGCTGTAATCTTGAAACTCATACTAAATTCTGGCCAAAATTTTAACCAGTTTCTGTTGGCAGCAACAGTGATGTCAAGCTTAACTGTTTTTTTACTCATTACCACAAAGCTACTTATCTAAGGGAAGCCTGACTCTGGTCTGGCTGTATAACACAACCTTTCTCATATTGAATAACAATGTTTTGTGGGTACATGCCATGTTTGTTAATTCTCTATTTATCTGGCAGCCTGTTCTGCTTGGAATCAGTGGAGGTTTAGGCAGAAAACAGGGTAGCTCTGGGAGTGATATTCCAGAAGATGAACATATTTTTTCCTGTTACCGGCTGCTTTGTCATTGTCAATAGTCCTACCCAAATTTAGATTAAATTAATCAGCCTCCATGATTTTAAAATGTTGTTTCATACATCTTTATTTCCAGAATGAAGGTGTCTTATCGAGGGCATTTTCTACACAATATTTACCCCTGTGCCTTTATAGATTCTCCTGAATTTCGATCAACACAGATGAACCGGGGTGAGAAATTCCAGGTACATTTTGTTTTAAATGTCACTGCATATGGGCTGGTGAGACCACAAAAAAAAAAAAAGAGGATAAATTTGATTAACAGTGAACTATTAGACTTGCATAGTTTTGCTAACCTTCTTGTACAGGTGTTTGAAAATGGACCATATCAAGAATAACTTTTAAAATTAAATGCTGTGAAGCAGTATTATGATGGTGTGTACCAAGCAGTCTGGCTTTTGCTATTCTGTTCTCTTTCACTGTTTCCAAGTTTATTTTGTGTTAAGAAATTGTTCAGGACAAATAATGGAATAGGTAGTTTTGCTGGAAAATGTGATGATATGAACAGGTCTCATCGCCAGTTAAAAAAAAAAAAGTGAGGAAAATCATTATTGTAATAATGAAAGTCTAGAAGTTCAGGCACTAGTAATTAGAAATTGGTATTTATAAAGGTGTATTAATACCTCTGTCATTTTGCAATTTGTTAAAGAAACATAAGCTGAACATTATCTCAGTATTTTGAATAAAAATATTCATATGGGGAACAATAAGGGTATATGTCTCTGGCAGTGTAATTATGCTGGTATATTAAATATATTTTATTATAGTTTGGGGGGATGGAATACTGTTAGAGACGGCTTTTTTCCCCATAGAAATGGCTATTTTGCTACCTCTTATGTGATGTTCTTTAGCTAGGTATGTGTAATGACCAGACTGACTGACTGATGCATCCACACTGATACCGTGGCAGAAGGGGAGGGAGGCAGAGCAGTGCAGAATCTAAAATCAGTGATTGATGTCATATGTTCCAGTCAAACATTAGGCTTAGTGCCAGGGGGAGAGACTTGTCCAGATGCATTCATTTTGCAGCAGTGAGGCCTCCCACAGCCTGGCTGCCCCCTTGGCACAGCCCCTTTCTCTTGGAAGCAACTGGATACGTATCAGTCCCTCTCAAGGGAAAAGGGTCATGCCTCATCTTCTGCCTGCCTTAGAAGTGACTGTAATCTGGAGCAGTGTACATCCTTTACTCGTGGGTTCTGCTTGTTGCTGCCATGTAAATACCAACAGCCTTGCTGTTTCAAGAGCACACCGATTCAGTCTTAAGGACCCCATCTGCTGGCAGTGCTGGCGAATTCTTCCTCAGACTGTGGGCTTATATTACAGTCTTTGGAGTTAAAAATCCATGGATATATGACAGTTTTCCGTTATTTCTAGGACCCAATAGGTTTTTAATTTTTTTTTCAGGATATAATGTTATCTTGTAAAAGCAGAGAGCACCTGATTTTGATTTATTCATAGATGCCTGACTTCCCCTTGCAAAACATGCCCCTGGGTATAACCAGTGTGGGTTTTGGTGTGTCATTGCCCTCTGCTGGCACAGGGGGATGAACCTGGCAGGTCCGGCCTCCCATGAGAGAGGGGGCAAGCTCCCCTGTAAATACCCATAACTGGGTTATCAATAACTGAGCAAACAAAGCCTTGGCTCAACTGCTACAAGGTAGTACTTGTGGGATCAGCAGGGCTGATGGTTATGAGAGGAAGATGGAAATTTTTTTTTTTTAATCACTAAAAACTTTTTGATTGAGACCCTTGGGTGACACCAGTTGTTCCTGTTTGGTGACAGTGATGTAAAATAAAACCAAGCTACATATAGGGCTATTGCAAGTACTGTTATCACTATAGGACTGCCTTCATATATAAATTTCCTCTTACATAAATGCCTTTATGCTTTGGGAACTCATGAGAGATTTTTCCCGTGTTATTGTCCCCTAGGTTTTCTGAAAAACAGACTGGCTACACATATTAGTTAAAAACACAATGATAAAAAATAGCTGAGAATTTTTACATTTGTAAATATCACATTCATAACAAAGGGATACCAAAAAGCTTGATGGCTTTAAAAGTTATTTTAATTGGAGGCAAAAATAAAATGGTATCACTTATTTAAAAGCATGTTTAAATGTGCTCATCTTAAAACATTTTTAAATGTGCTAATTCTGAGCATGTAATTTTTTTCAGGTCACTATTATTGCAGATGATAACTGCAAGTTCCTGTGCTGGTCCAGGGAAAGGCTGACTTACTTTCTGGAGTCTGAGCCATTTCTTTATGAGATCTTTAAGTACCTTATTGGCAAAGATATTACAAATAAACTTTATTCATTGAATGACCCAACCTTAAATGACAAGGTAAGCAGCTTAAGTTTTGTTTGGGAATTTTCCTCCCACACACAAATGTGGTTTTACTTCAATTTTAAATGCTCTTAAAGCACCTTATTTTAACCTGCTGCCACCAGCTGCTGAATGCACACTCATGGCCTTTGAGTGCCAAGGTGTGAGTCAGTGCCACATTTCTGCCAGAGCAATATTGGTTAAAGTTAACACAGTAATGTACAAGAAAGCTGAGTAACTGAGATTCAGAAGGGATCAGCTTGTGGAAATATTTCTAGCTAGCTATTAGACATGATGGACAGTAGCTAAAAAGATGCTTCTCCCTGGGTATCCTTTCTCACTAACAAATGAGTGCCTTTGTAAAAAGAAGCTTCAGAGTTTTTTTCTTAAAAATTTTTCTTACCAGGGGCAAACAATTATGTCATACTGATTACTAGTAAGAATAATTTCAACATGTTTTTGAGGGTTGCAAATGCAAGAAAAAAAGTAATCATTATGTTGATATGATGCAGTTAGTGGAAGGAATCATGAAATACGTGTAATTTTATTTATTTGTATTTTATATGTAAACCATTAAGTGGTCTAACTTGTTCTTTGCCTGTAGAGGGAGTGTGTTTTAGGTGTCCTGGTTAAGTGGTTTGGTGTACTCATGGATATATGAACCATCTTGGTTTACTTTCATTTTGTCTCCTTACTTATTCCTTATCATAATTTTGAAGAATTAAAAAATCCAACAAATTTTGCCCCTCCTTTGACTTAACATCTGCACACTTTAGCTTCACTGAGTCTTTGTTTTTAGTTGCAATAGTCACATAAATTTAAGATTATTGTAGCTGGTTGATTATAGTAAGTTTTGAAAATGTATGTTGTAAAAATTGAGTGAGCATTTGGGAAATTTGTAGTATCTTTTTATTCTTCCTAAAATAAAAATCCTGTTGCACGAGCTCTTCCTACATAACTTAGGATGAGAACTGTCAAAGAAATTCTTAATTTTCCCATTGCCAGCACTCTATGTTCATGTCACCTCTCACAAGCTTCACTGTCAAATATAAATATTATTGGTGTCTTTAATGCCTTTTAACTGGTGTCAATCTCATCATAAAATGTCGTGGTTGACTTCTGTACATAGAGGACAATGGAAATAAACTGAGTATTGATTATGCATATTTGAGATGGTAGTAAGAAGGTAAAACTATCAAATAATTATTTGTTGGAAAACAGAAAAGTATTAATTTATTTTGTAAGAAAGCTTGTGATTTTTCTCCTACCTAAGGAGACTTTCACTAGTGTTGAGCAAATAGTCATTCCTTTCGGCATGAAATAGGATTCTAGTTCCTGACTTTTAAAATTCAGTAAAGTGGAGTTATCCATTCTAGTCTTGTCATTGATTGCCACCTTTCACATATATCTAAAATAGCATTCTGACTTGCAGTAATACCTAACGAGGTACAATGTATGGCTTTGTATAAATGTTATAGTACAAAGGCTTCTCAGGAAGGCTACTCAAAGCAAAATGGAAGCTCCTCAGACCATTTGACAGGCAGAGGATAATGTTCACCTGATGCATTTAGTCTGCAGTAGAACCAAGAGCCAAATGGTCATCTACTGGGAAGGAATGACATTCACCACTTTTCTAATATGATGAAATAAAAAGCCAGGAAAATGAACATGTTTCTGTTAAGGTATAAATTGCCTCTATATATAGCATGCTGTTTTGTTTAGCAAGGAGGACCACGTTCATCATAAAGACTACATGTAATTGCAGAGCATCGTACTTAAATAATGAATTACCAGATAATAAACCCCAAGCTTTCTGTAAGAAAATGCATGAAAATTTCAGTATGAAAGCAAATTGAAATTGAATAATTAATGTGCAGTTTCATACTTGTCAATGTTCCAATTCCAGTATATTACTGGCATTTTCTATTGTCATTTAAATTGATTTACACTGCATAGAATCTTCTCCTATAACAATTTTCTTGTATAATTGCAGCTGAGACCAGAGCATCTATTACAAGGGAAATAGTAACTTTCCATTTTTATTTTAATTTGCTTGATATCTTTTTAAAAACAATAATTGTTTTCTTTGTTAGGCTTCAAAGAAGATTGATCGACAGCCCAGCCTTTGCTCTCAGCTCTCTGTGATGCAGATGAGGAACAGTATGGCCAGTACCAGTGACAGCGAGGATGGCTTGCAGATGTTCCTTCGTGGGACTTCCTCTGCATCCTCCCTACGTGAGTGCTCAGAATAGTTGGTGCCAGTTTTGAACACGGCTTGGGTTGACCATTAGAGACTACTGCAGAGCTCCTGTTGCCCTCTGTGGGCTCCCTCCTCTCTGGGAGCAGACTGTAGCTTTTTGGGTGCTGCTGTACATCAGCTAAATGAAGGGGCCTTACCACAGGGCAGTCATTAGCTGCATGAAGCTTTGTGTGCTAAATGAAGATACCTCATATACATATTGGAAAAAGAACCCAACATGTGTGGAAATAATCTTTGGCATAATATTTATGTTTAGACATAATATGGAATGTTTATAGTAATGGGGCAAAACTGAATGTACAGAGCCGGTCACAGTAGTATGTCCTTTGGTCTATGACTGGTGCTTATAGAAATTAAAAACCCAAACAAAACATTTCCCCTCAGCAACTTGGTGTTCTATTTTCCTCCTGAGACAGTTTGTATTAGCAGGGTCTGGAGAAATGTGGTATACATCAAATATTTTGATGTCACCTGGAAAATCTCCAAATATCCTCACAGGCTCTCCTCTCCAGTGCTTTGTATGACAGAAGTAGTAGAGAAGAGATGAAGTGAGAGAAGAAACCACATCTGACCATTTTGCTTCTATTCCTGTAATTTATTACTTTATGGAAACATTCTAAATTATTCTTTCTAGGCTTTTGCTGTCAGCTGTTTTTATTTCACCTGAATCTAAATGTCAACATTAGCCTGAATTCTGAAAGCAGCCTTTGAATAAAAAAGCCACAGACTATGCTAATTTTTTTCATTTGGCACAAGCTGTTAGTTTAACAGCATTTAAAAGGATCATACAGGATTATTTATTTTGATTTTGGCAATGTTACTTTTTAGTGATTAGAAGTCAAATATATGAGGAAAAAATCACTACCAGTTATTTGTTATGGTGAAAATCTCTGCTAAGAAGAGGAAATGTTTTCAAATATTTGCATTTTTCTGTTTAATTATCTGTTTTCCTTTGTGTTCCTCATAGTTCTCATCCAGGAACACCTTCAGACTTGGAGGGCCTATCTGGTCTTACTCCTTAACATTGGTGTAGTCTGCACGCCCAGATAGACAGAAGCAAAGGCCCTGCTAGTGCCTCACCCTACTAGAACATCAAGGGTGACACCTGGGATATAGTTTGATGAAAAATCCAGTATTGTTTTCTTTTTCTCCTCCATTCTCTGCAAGGACATTCAGAATCACAGTACAGTTGAGGCAGTAAAGGACCTCTGGAGATCATCAGGTCCAAGCTCATGTCCAAAGCAAGATCAGCTACAGCAGGGCTATGTCCAGTCAAGCTTTGAATATTTCCAAGCTGGAAGATTTCACAGCCTCCCTGGGCAACGTGCTCCAGGGACTTACCACCCTCACGGCGAAAAAATTTCCCTTATTGTAACACATGCTTGCTTTCCTTCTTTCTTTAGTGCGTGCCTCTGAGAAGAGTCTGGCTCTCTCTTCTGTGTTGCCTTCCATTAGGTAGCAAAAGACAAGAGTCACATCCCCTGGGAGTCTTCTGTTCCTGAGACTGAACACACCCAGCTCTTGCAGCCTTTCCCTCACTGCTCCAGCCTCTGCCCATCTTGGTTGCACTCCTCTGCTCTCACTCCAGTATGTCCATGTCTTTCTTGTACAGGGAGGCACAAAACTGGACACAGCACTCCAGATCCTGCCTCACAAATGCCAGATGGAGGGGGTTAATCCCTTTCATTGACCTGCTGGCTATGCTCTTGCTTATATGGCTCAATATATGCTGCTAATGTGGCCCAGTGTATGAATGGCATTCTTCACTGCAGGGGCAGTCTGCTGACTCACATTCCATCTGTGTCCACCAGGACTCCCAGGTCTGTTTCTGCAGCGCTGCTTTCCAAGCAGCGGGGGCCTAGGCTGTAATGCTGTGTAGGTGTGTCATGTCCCAGGTGCAGGGATTTGCCTTTCATGAACTTCTCCTTTCTGTCAGTTCTTTTCTCTTGTTTCCAATGGCCTGTCCAGACTCACTGCCCTACCCTGTCAGCAGTTTCCCTCACTACCTGGCTCTTGTCTGTGAACTTGGCTGGACTGCATTCCATCCCATCAATCAGGTCATTCATATCTTGAATATTATAGGCCTTGGCATTGGCCCTTGAGGACACTGCTGGTAACAAACCACCTGACAGCTGGATTTTGTACTGCTGTTCACCACCCTGCGAACTTGGCAGTACAGCAAATTTTCCACCTAAGCTGTAGTCCATCTATCCAGTCTGGTTTTTACCCATTTTTCCGGAAGGATTCAGTGGCAGCCTGGAGGGCTGTGCTACCGTCCTGGTAAACAACATCCACTGTACTCCATTCATCCACAGAGCCCATGATCTCACCACCAAAGGTTAGATGCAATCAGCATCCGTGATGGCTTTCCCAGCCACCCTCCCATCCCCCATGTGCTTGGACATGGCTTCCAGGAAGACCGGCTCCATAATCTTTCTGGGAAATGAATTTAGACTGATGGGTCAGTAGTTCCCTGGGTGTTCCATCTTGCCCTTCATTAAAATGGCTGTCATGTTGGCATTTTCATTTATCTCCCCTGACTGCAGTCATCTTTCCAAGCTGATAGAGAGGGGCCTTGTGATTTTATCAGCCCATGCTTGGCACCCTTGGATGCAACCCATGTGGTTCCACAATCTTGTGTTCATCCTGTCAACTTAGTTGTTCCTAACTCAGTCCAGTTTTCCTGTCAGTCAAGCATCACTCAGTCTCTAGCAGTGGATGCAGAGCCCTAGCAGGCCTCAGGACAGACCTCTAAAGCAAAAAAAAACCCCAAACCAAAAAAGTTATATAATATCTCAGACTTTTTCATGTCCCTGTGTCCTGTGCTGTGTCCTGAGCTGTGGTCTTGCAGTTTCCCTGGTCTTTCTTTTGTTGCTGATTTATTTGTAGATGCCTTTCTTGTTGCCTTTCACTAGATCCAGGTCTAGCTGAGCTTTGGCTTCCCTCATTTCATCATCGCATGCTTGGGCCATGGTTCTGTATTTCTTCCAGGGAGCTCATCCCCACTTACACTGTGTGTGTGTGTGTTTGAGATCTCTCAGAACTTTCCTGTTCATCTATGCCAGCCTTTTGCTGTGCTTGCTCAACTTTCTGTACACTGGAATGGACTGTCCTTGTGTTTTGAGGAAGGTGCCCTCGAAGATCAACCATCTGTCCTTGGGTCCCTTTGCAGCCCACGTCCTATAGGTTCCTGCCAAGTAAAACCCTGAGTAAGCCACAGTCCCCTGTCCTGTAAGGTTGTAATTCCCCTATTTGTCTTGCACACTGGTCAGTATCTTAAACTCCACCAGTTCCTGGATGCTGCAGCCAAGATTACCAGCAGCCTTCAGCTCCCTGATGAGTTCTTCCTTGTTCATCAGTGACAGGTCCAGCAGAGCGCCTTCCCTAGTTGACTCATCGATCACTTGTGTGAAGAAATGGTCTGCTACGTTCCAGAAATCTCCTGGACTGCCTGCTCCCAGCCCTGTTGCCTTTCCACCAAATACTGGGGTGGTTAAAATTCCCCACGACTACCAAGGCCTGTGATCCAGTTGTTGAAAGAAGGCTTCCTTCTACTTGGTCTTCTTGAATCTGCTCTTCCTGTAGCAGATTCCTGCCATGAAGTCTCCTGTGTTGGTCTGTTCTCTGATCTTTACCTTTAAACTCTCAAGTGGCTTTTTACCTGTTCCATGCACAACAAAGTTCCATGAAATTGAAGCCACTCCTTTGCATAGAGAGCCTTTGGCTGAATTTGCACGCTCAGATAGAAATTGTAAAACAAATGTGTTTGTGTGATTAGTTAGAATCAAAATGTCTCTTCCAGGCTTAACAGCAAAACTCTTACACCGGTATTTCAGCTTTGGGAGAAAGTAATTGAAGCACATGACAAGTTCAGTTGTAATTATGTAAATTCCCAAGATGCATTTGTGCTTAGCACATTATTGATAAATACACTTTGCTCTGTTGTACTTTTCCTTGGTTTGTGTACCCTTTTTTGGCATACAGGGTGTGCTTTCCCCAAGAGAGGAGTTTGTGTCTTTTATGTTCTGAAATTCCTTGGCCCAGCTGAGGCAGCAGCCTCCCAGGTCCAATACTTTCCCTTTTGGGGAGACAGAGGGATTGCCCCTACACCAGTGCAACATACACTTTGGGAAATATTTTTATTTATTTCTTCTTTGCATTTTGATTGTGAAATTTCTGACTTCTGTAAAAGGTTTATCTCCTTGAACTGTAATCCTTCATTCTTTGTTTTTGCCAAGATAGCTTGTTAGTTATTCCTGGGTACTGTCATTGTCAATGATGGGTTGCTACCAAGGTGAGCTCTGCTTAAAGATTTGTATTCAGTGTGGATCGTGGCCATGTATGCACTTCTTTTCAGAGCACAGGGAAAACTGAACAAAAAATCTGCCATTTACATTGCCACTGCTGTGTTTTCAAAAATCTCCTGGGTGCTCTCAGTACAACGGTTGGGGTATTTTTTTGTCTGTTTTTTTAAGATTTAGTATAAGGCACATGCTGAGGCTTACAGTCCCAGTGCTATTCCCTGGACCCTCCTTCTACAATCATACATTTGTTTATTTAGAACAAGCAAACACAATCCAAAATCCTCAGAAGATTTTATGAGAAACATATAGAAATGAAAAACTTACTTTTTTTTTGTTTAGTTAGAATAAAAAATGAGTGAAAGGAACTTATCTGTACAGGAACTCTATGGGAATACTGTCTTGCCAGTGCTAGGCTATTGCTGTGTGGACAGAAGCCTCCTGTTACAAATGTAATATTTGACTACTACAATATAAATAAGTTTTCTTCTATTTTCCACGTTTTTTGAAAAAATGATCATTTGTATTTTTGTATAATCACAGCTTTTGAAATTATGCTTTTATCAGTGCTATAAACAATAAGCTTTGGCTCTTTTTCTCAAGAAATTAATACTAAGCCTTTTTCAAAGTGTTTAGTAATAAAAGAGTTACAATTACTAATTAGTAGATCCCAAACTACAATTACTAACAAAAGTATGTTTTGAATTTAATTAACTACGAAACCCAACTAACTGTTTGCTTTTATATTAAGGAAATAACCAACAAGAGTTCTATAATGCTTACGGAGTGAGTCGTTTGCAGCATGATGTTTTCTGTTGATAACATCACATTAACTCAGCAAGCATCCTCAAAAAGGTACTAAAGTGGGGTTTGTTTATCATGTGACACTTGTGCTTGACATCCATGGTCCATCTATATGTAATTCATGAGTAAGTGAAATAGATGTATCTCTTTTTCCAAAATTTGAAATAAGTAAAAGTAGTTCAAGCCTAGTTTCACCTGACTTTCAGTCCTTTAAATAGTATTTTGGTATTAGTTTCTATTCTGTGATTCTATTGCTTGACAGCCATTTACATATTTACTAGAGATACAGTCTCTTTTTCTGTGGTGCTTGTTTAAGATAGCTCAGACTTTCTGGTCTATGTATCTGTATTTGTTAACTTCTAAGCTGAGCAGGAGTGTAGAAAGGTTTTGGTTTGGTAATGCTTTGAGTGGTATAATCAAGTTATGTTCTCCCAGTTTGTGGCTCATAAAAGCAGGATTTGGTTTCACAGGAATTTTAATATGTATTTTGGTTTAGGCCCTCAAGAAAGGGCAACAAAACGTAGAGAAAGGAAGGTCTGACTCAGTCACCTGAACATCCGTCCAGCATTGGATAGTGGCATCAGTAGACAAAATTTGTATTTGGGGCAAATAAGAGCGTGTCTTTGAAACAAGCAGGCTGAGAGAATTAGACCTTATATTGGATCCTGTTGTACAAATTCATGGCTGCTTACTTCTGTTTTCTGGAGAGAGTTAAGTACTTTTAAATAGAAGAAAACCATTTTAAAAATAGCAATAAATTACACTGAAACACAAACCCCTTAAAAAAATAAGCTGGAACTGTAACTCAGCATTTTCAGGCACCCTTTCACCTTTGGTCTCCCAGCAAAGTCAATTTTATATCCAAATGTACCCACAGACTTTGGATGGGGCATGTTAGCCAGTTAATTGATTTAGTTATCCTTTGTTCAGGCCATAAAACACACCTGTGGGAAAGAAATGTTTAACAATTTTGGTATCTAAAAATGTGTTTGAGTAACCCTGTATCATGGCAGTTTAAGTTGGTTTTGAATGTCAGAAGAAAATACTAATACATTTTTAACATAAAAAGTTCTAAAATACCAATTCCAAACTGTCTTTGTGAATGTGACTTAAAAATGCAGTATTATCATAAGTTGCTGGTGTTGCTGCAACTGTATTTTGTTCTGTGTGTAACACATACAGTGCAAATGAGTCTTTCCTCATAAGTGGGCTTCCTTAACACAGCATTTTACTGTATATCTGATAAACCTTTGTAAAAATAGGAGTGTGTTATGGCTATCAGTATTTTTTTCAAGAATACTTAGATTTTTAGCTTGTATGCAAACAGTCTGTTAGCAAGACCTTTATCTCTTGCTGTTTTCTTCTCAAATGCCTGCTGTTTTCTTCTCAGAATCTTTCATAATCTTTTTGGTCATCATGTATTAGCTGAGGTTTACAACCTCATACTGTTGTGGTGGTCTAACTCTAGAAGAGGGTACTGAGAGAAAAACACCTCCACATGGAGATGCAATTTCAGACTGAACAATGGAAAATCGAACTGTTCAACTGATGTCAAAGGAGTTCTCTGGTCTGGCCCTCATGCTGAACATTTAACTGCAATAGAGGTAGTTTGCAGTGGTAACTTGTACAAAAACTCCATTTAATGTCTTGCCAGTAATAGCTGTGGCGTGAGCTCTGCTCTGGCAGACAAGTTGCTGCTTTTCTAGAAGGCAGTTTTGTTGCAGTGAAATCACTGTAAGTCGAAAGTTATGTGGCTTTTGCCTGTAAATCTTGTTTTCTCAGTGGTTGTTTATCTTGTATAAGTTTTACATTATCATACTGTGTAAAACTTACGAAGATGTGTCAGAGAAGGTTTAGGTTGGATATTGGGATAAGGCTCTTTACCCAGAGGGTGGCTGGGCACTGGCACAGGCTCCCCAGGGAAGTGGTCACAGCACCAAGCCTGGCAGAGTTCAAGAGTGTTGTGTCTAAGCATTTGGACAATGCTCTCAGGCACATGGTGTGACTCTCAGCGTGTCCTGTGCAGGGCCAGTAGCTGGACTTGATCCTGATGAGTCCCTTCCAACTCAGCATATTCTATGCCTTTATGCTTTAAAGGCAGTTGTGGCTTTGATCATGTGCCCACCTGAGGTTTGCTCAGTGCACTGAGGAACTTTCCCCACAGCCAGGCAAGTGTGCAGATGTACACACCTTCATACTTGGGGCAGCCATTCATGTTGCTGTAATTGAATGGAGATGCATCTGTGGGTGAGTGTAATGGTGAGAAAATGACCTCCAGGGAACAAGCAGTGGGCACCTTGTACAGTCAGGGTTTGCACTGAACTTAGGGAGAATGCTGTGTCTGTGGTTAGCAACAGGCACTGCTGGTTCATAGCAGCTTGGCTGTCCCGTGTCTAGAATTTCCTGGTGCCTGTGGCCAGATAACAAATAAACCTTCACTTAGAAAATCCTCTCATGAAGAAACTAGGGCAGGATCATCAGATTGTGTCCACTTTGTCACAAACAGGTGTATGTAGAAGGTGTATGCTGTTAAATTAACTGGTAGTTTCTTTGTAACTGTGACAGGCCCAGGCCGGACATCTCCGTACCTGAGGACTTCGGCAAAGATGAAGCCGATAGAAGAAAGCGTTGAAGATGATGTCTTTGAAGCACTGTCTGCTGATAAGCTTGAACTCCAGCGGCTGCCTTAAACAGTTGTGTCCTCAGGTGTATCAGAGTTTGCACAAAGCTCCAGAGCAAAAGGAAGGAGTTGAATTTGGGAGCAATCCGAAAGCTAAACCCACCTCTCCATGTTTGAATTTACTGCAGCATATGCCAGTGGCTTCTAGATGGAAATGTCATGTTTTATTTTACTTCTAAATAAAATAAATAAAAACTTGTGTGGGTTTTTTGTTGCTTTTTTTGGTTGCTTTATTTCTACTTTGCCTTTTGCCATTATAAATTTAGTATTATGTTGCTGACTAGCCTGAAATTTCTAGACTTACTTGGCAGAGAATATCTCCAGTTTAATTTACCTACGTTTCTTTGAAGTTTGTATCTTAGTGTTTTCAGTGGAAGATTTTGCAAGTCTGTTTCCAAAGCCATGTTGCTGTTACCGACCATCATTGTTGTGACAGTCTCATGTGAAAAACACACACAATCTTCTGCCTCTAATTTTTTTTTTTTTTTAGGTATTTGCCTCTAGTGTTTCCCAATCTCACCACTTGACTCTACAGTTGTAATAATGAATTCAATTTTAGTTTTTCCTGGCCAAAGATTTTAAATTTAATGTGGCCTTTTCAACCTTAAATTTTTCTTCTATGGGCAACTGTATTATACTGAACTCCATGATTTTCCTTAGCCTTATTTATGGACTGACTGAGCTGTTCTGAATTAACCTTCCCCCAAAGTAACACACAAATGACACTTGATGTAGGAAATTCTGTTCAAACCCCAAAACTGGGTAGCTGCAAGTTTAGTAAAGCACAGTCTCATAAAGGAGACATTGGGAAGCTTTATAAGAGGCACTTGTATCAGTCCTGTTTGTGATATGTGGTGACGTACTTAGCTTTGACAACTCTTGAAAATTGTGGAACAAATAGTATATTTTAACTAAATATAACAGAAAATAGCTACTTTTCCATTAATTGAATTGCACAAAATTGATACATAGAATAACAGAAGTTTGGTCAATTCTCAAGCAAAATAATGATAAATAACTATGTTAGTTTACCAAAAATGATACATTTTACTACCTGAAACTGCATACCTGAAAATTTTTATAGAATCGATAGGAAATAAGATTACTTGATAAACACAGAAAATCAGCTGTAGCCCAGTGCTCAGGTGTCAGATGTGCAGTGGCAGAGCTGGTGAACCCCTAGACCTCAATTAATGTAAAGAAACATGCTAGCCATGATCCACATGATGTTTCTACAGGCTGAAAAACAGCTCCCTGGTTCTAGTCCGTGATGGACATTTCAGTAAATGGCAAGTGTAGAAAAGGTTAATTCAACAACCAAAACTCTTTCAATAATATGAATGTATTTTAGATAACCCTTGTTTTGAAATAGTCATTTTGCAAACAAGCCCAATGTATTTAAATTCAAAAAATATAATTGTTGAACTGGTATGCAAATACTAAATGCCTTCTTTTTTTTTTTCCTATACTATTTCCCTTCAAGAAATGAGGACAATTGAATTATAATCTCCTTATGGAAAATAGGCTACTTTACTTGATATATGCATTAGTAAGCAAAACAAAGATCTAACAAAAGAAGTGATTTAGTAAAAAAAAAAAAAGCAATACTGATACAATAAAAAGGCAAGGGCTTGGTTCTTCAGTAAATTTTTGGCATCTAGGTAGAGCCTAATTGCAAAAGTACAGGCTTGGAAGGTATCTTTGAAGCAATTTCTAGAGCAACATTGTGCATGACAGGCTATCACATATACATTCACAAATCGTTTGGATGGAGTTTCGGGAAGTCAAATTGTAAAGACACAATTTAACCTTATTACTGGAATTACAACAGTTACTCCAATTATTCTCTCAGAAATGTTGTAGCAAGTGCTTCTGAATAAACTGCTGGCTTTGCATCTCTGATCCCATGTTGGTCACAGCTGCTCCTGCTTAAAGGGGAATGGGTTTTCAGTACTTAGGGGATTAATAAGGGAAGACAAACCATCCTAGTTAATTAGCCCTGACATGTAAACTTCCTGAGAGCATGCCAATGATAATATGAAAGTCATTAGAGAGTGCAGAGATGAAATACAGAGCAAAAGTTGTGGGATCACTTGGTATTGATTGCAATATAGTCTCTGTACTCTTTTTTTCAGTAAGGAGAGCAATGTGGAGTGGCTCAACAACACTGCAAAAGTTGATGAACTCTTTTTGGGCCCTTTAACAGAACAAAGTACTTTTCAGTTGATAAAGTTATTATGACTACAGGTAGAACAAAGTATTTTCAGTGAGCTTAAATGTTAGCTGGATTTTAATTCACAAGAATATTTACTTAGCATTTAATGCACATAAAATAATTTACAAATCTAAGTTACAGCTGTGCCATGCCATGCCTGTGTGTTGGTTAAATACCTTTTTAAAGCCTTGAGAAATTTATTTTCCAGAAAACTCTTTAAGACCCCTAAGTCAAAGACGAAGTAGATATTAGGGCTTTGCATAGGGATGAGTGTAAGTATTGTTACAACCTCCAGTATTACACCTACTGTAGCTGACTACTGCTCAGTCACTGCAATTTACCATGCTTGAATTAATCCTTAGCTTTCCCCTGGGGGATTAATATCTGTTACAGCCACATCCTGATTTCCTGTGCAAAGTGCTTTTGGGATAACAGCTCCCTGTCATCCTTCATAGCAAAGAACAGATCAAAGGCAGTGCCTCTTGACATGCATCCACTTGTACGCTACTCCATCAACACTCTTGTGTTCGCTGTCACTCAGTGCTCCATCCTGTTCCAGAAAACTAAGGAATGTAATAATAGTATAGACATTGTCTGCCAAAATACTGTGAAGAAATATGAATCTTCTAAGATTTTAAATGTCTGTTCTCCTGCAGTTTTTTCCAAAATAATTACCCTGATCACACCACCTTCTGGAGTTTCACTTTGCACTTTTTTTTTACCTTTCCGTGTACTTGGGCTTCTCTCCAAATCTTTATGAAAATCTTTTTCTATAAAACCTTTTTGTGGCCAAAAATTTCCAGGGTTTCATCACTCATGTCTACAAGTACTTTGTCAGGCTTTCAAGGGACACTTCATGATGACTACAACTCACTTAGAAAACCAAACAGGGATCTATGTTTTTCTCGGCATTTCCTCGTTTAATTTTTCAAAAGCTGACATAGGTCCACAAAGAGACACGAGAGGAGGGAATCCATTTCAAAAAGCTGCAAATTTTATCTTCCAGTCAAGTCCATAACCTGGTTCCTTCGGCTACTTCTCTGTGCAGGTGTACTTAGGAAAGCTGGCAGTGACACAGTTCTTTGGCTGGGTTGCTGGCTTAAGCCTTACAGAGGGCAGCTAACACAGCTGCTCCAGCTAAACTGGACTTGGCCTGATCTCTAAGTGCTTTGGGATGAGTGTGGAGGCATGAGGCATGCAGTCACTCCCAGGAGAGACAAAAACCTGCTCAGAGGCAGGACTTCAAAGGCATCTTTTTAAACAGCATTACTGTTTTGTGGGCATTTTCCCATCACACCTCCACCATTTCCCTTTCCTGGAGCACATCGCCACTGACCTGTGCCCAAGCACAGTCAGGACTGAGCTCTGAGCTGGGCTGGGGAAAGCAGCTTTCTAGATCACCACTGGGAATGTACTAGGACCAGTAGCAACAGGGGAAACCCAGGCGAAGACAGCTGGTTCATTTGCCTGTGTGTGAGGAAAGAGGAGCGAGAGTCAGCAGGATAAAATCAGCATACAGGTGTGTAAGAGATGATTCCCACCAACCCCCCCCACCCCCCGGGATGATCCCCGGCAGCCACCTCACCACTCCTCCGGAGAAGAAAGAGAGCTTCCCGCGGTCTTTCCTTTCTTAAACAGGTAATCACAGAGAGCTTACAAAATTGTCTAATTGGGCTAGTAACCTGCCCATCGTCAGAGACCTCAGCGATTGGCTCTGTGCCAGACATAGACGCTTCGAGCAGCTTTTCTCCAGCCCACTAAAACCAGGCTGTGCTAAACCAGCACAATTAGCAACAGGCAAAAAGACTTGTACTGGCATAAATTATCGTTCTATTTGGAGGAATAAGTGCCTAACAGATTACTGCGTCTTTGACTTAGAGTGTATTAGATAGAAAATGTTTCTTTTGTGCACAGGGTATGTTGTAAAACATTCACAGAATGTGAAAGTTTAAATACAAATCCATACTTAAGTGTCAAAGGGGAAATTATATTACTTATACAGAAAAAGGGGAAAAAAAAGTAGAGTTTGTTAAAAAGCTGCGGGTTTGTTTTGTGGGAAAAAAGGCTCCTCTCCTGGTGTGTGTCTTGGACATCCTTTAATTGCTTAAACCTATTACTGTGATCTCTATTTGAAGAGTAAAAGACCAAGAAAATACACTTTTAATATGTGATTCCTGGAGAACTTGAGATTCTTAGCACTGCAGCAAATGTCTACTCCCTCTGCTTCCTTTTCCTAGCAAAGGGGATCTGAATTTTTGCAGGTGAAAAACCAACAGACAAATAAAGGCCCCTAAAATAGCAAATCTGTAACAAGATCAGTGGGATTTGTTTTCATGTTTTGTTTTAGTGGGCTGAGAACCCTGGTTTTCTTTGCAGAACATTTTGGGTTCAGCATATTTAGTTTGTACCCTAAATGTCACATGAACACACAGGTGGTATCTATCCGTGGGTTATTACCACAGAATTTTTCTGTGATATTCATTTAAATCAGACAGTTGGAGCTAATTACAGTTTGTCCACAAGTTGGTTTCGTTGCATTCAGCTCAAACCAGCTTCTTTTTACATTGACTATCTTAATGGATGGAGCCTGCTTTTAAATTGTATCTCCACTCATCGCAAACCTCTCAGAAAACTAATTGCTTTCTGAATGTTGCCTTAAAAGTGGAAGCAGCAAAGAGAACTGAATTGGTACCTTTTCTCTGTGGCAGGTACCTTGCCAGGGTCAGGGAAGGTGAAGTTGGGAGACTGTATTGTGGCCGAGCCTGTCCCTAAACTGATTCTAGAGTGCACTCAGCCAGCACAAGTGTTTCTTCCAGGGCAGCCCAATGGCATGAACGCAAATGAGCTCAGATTGTCTGTCGGTCACTGCAACAGAAATGAGTTGTGTGCAAGAGCACCCTGGAATTTGTGCTGTTTTGCTCATCAGAGGACAAATCTTAAAAATTGCTCTTGTTGGAAGACAAGAATGCAGACAAACAGCAGCCTCTGCTGGGGAGAAACTTCCCATGCTTTTTGCAATGCTGTCAAAATCAGTGGGGAAGCCAAAAGAAAAAAAACCGAACAATTGGAAAGATTTGGCATGGATTTGGCAGAGGCTGTGGTAGTGTGTGCAAGCTTCGGGCTTGGGGATGAGCCAGATGAGCGTAGAATATGTCTTCTGGTGCCAAAGTAAGCAGTGGAGGCAACATTGCTCTAGGCTGGGGTGCTTAAGTATGGTTGTGATCACAGACTTTTGGGGGAAACTACTGAAGTGAACAGAATTGTGCTGATACGTGGCACATCTGTAACTGCCCCTGCACAACTTTCCCAGACAGATGTTCCCATTAAAAAAACACAGAGACACAACAGTGCACCACAGGTAACAGTGCCACTTAAACCTCACATCTCTCGTCCTGATTCTTGTCTTCCTCTTGGAGATGCTGTCTCTGCCTCTCTGAGATAGGTGCAGTAGAGCCTACTGAGGAAAGACAAGGAGAAAAAAAATCAACTGTGCAGTAAACTAATCATGTCATGGAAAGAATGATTGCTCAGCTGTTTGTGTCTTAAAGCAGCTGATCTGAGTTCTGCTCTTGTCCAGCATCATATTTATCATGCTATACAGTACATTTAGAAGCACTAAAAAGTGCTGACTGCTGAAATGAATGGAAATCCCCAATAGAGCCAATCTGAATAAAAGGAGATGCTGCCTATAAATATCATGAGAAATATTTTAATGGCTCCTGCAGTGAGGAAAAAATTATTCTTCTTTTCCAAAGGGGGAATGTGTCACCTCTGATATTTGTGGACCATTTGGTAGCCTGGTTTTGATGCATCCAAACTTGTGGGCTACTGGCAATAGTTTATTACAAATACTTTCTATGGGTAATCTGATTTTCCTAGTTCTTCATAGCAGGTATCTAAACCCAGAGGTGGTGACTCAGTGCAGGAATAATAAATCACGTTCCTGTTGGCTGTGTGAGTGTAGTTTTGCTTTCTGGTGCAGGTACTGCTATGTGGGAACTCTAGACCACTTTTATAATTGTGGAAGTTAGTGGTTTCAGGAAATAGTTTTTGTGTAAAAAACTTAGAAGAACTCATATCATAAGAAGTTAAAGGGGCTGTTAGACATATCTGTACATGTCAAGTACTAGCTCTAATATGAAATGTACAGGTAAGATCTTCTCCCAGGACAAGAGAAAAAGTGCAATTGCCCTATGACTATTAATAACAACAACAGCAAAATTGTACATTGAATTAAAATTAAAGATACAAACAAGGCAGCTGAGTAGCTCTGAAAATTCACAAGGGAAGTACCTTGCTATATAATCTGGAGAAATAAAGCAGTGCACTATAAAGAAACTTGGGGTATATGAACTGTTTTCCTGAGACCCTGAGCAAACCAAGTGACAACCAGAGAACGAAGTGCAGGAGCAGAGATTTCCAGACCTGTGGTCTCCTTGCTGTGTCACTGCAGGTGTGGTTCACCAAGCCCACTTTTTCAGAAGGGATTGGCACGTTCTGGAAGTTGCTGAAGCTGCACTTAAGACATTTCAATCCTTTTCAGGGAAGCAGGGGCTTGTCCTCCATGCTGACCTGTGACCTGGCTGCAGGGGCCTTGCTGAGAGCCAGTGAATAGCAGACAGGGATGAGACGGAGTAATTACGGTGGGTGAATGGGGAAAATAAAGATGGACTCCTTTCTTCTTTTACCTCAAATAGAGGAGCTAATTTAGGGAACCTTTCTAACAAAAACTCACAGTGACCCAAATCCTTTCCCCTTTGACTCAGTGGGGACAAAGCCAGGCTCAGAAGCAATAGGTTAGATGGACACTTAAGAGGCATCGGGTGATGCATGCGGGTGGACCCTGGCAGTGCTGGCACGGGCCTGGGAAGCTCTACTGGGGGCTCTGGGTGACCCCAGGAGCCCTGTGGCTCTTGGGACCTGCCAGAGTCTCTCTGCAGCAAGAGGAAACCAATTGAAAGAGACTCTTGACCTTCTTTATTCTTCTACCAGCCCTTTCTTCTTGTATCCTGTCACTTCACTTAGGCTTTGTGCTGGTAGTGTTCCAGGAAATGGATGATTTTGTTTTGATTTTGAGTGAGTATAGCATGTCCCTGTGTGACTCATGAGGGTGACAAGGTTTTTCTGGTAACTGCTTGTAGCTCTTAGCTGCAAGCTAATAAATACCTTGTGCTACTTAGGGACTCAAGGTCTGTGCTGATTGGTGCATTTTCTTCCACTACCTTCCCTGCTCCTGCTGTGTCTATGTCTCACTGTAGTGCTTCAAATCCATGTAAAAAGAGGCAGGTAGGCTATTTTCTCTGAAAAAATTAATCTGTAAATTGGTCCTAATTCCTGCTGTGGAAAACACTGTTGATGCTGTTGATTTGAAAAATTTCTTGTTTGTAGAGAAAAATACCTGTTTAAAACCTCACAGATAGGTCAGCATATTGTCATTCCCAGTCCCAAAAACCTACGAGTTGCCAGAGTGCTCAGAAAATGTTCATCTTGCAGAAGAATTGTGAAGAACCCTAGGCCTACCTTTGCTGCTTTGTCAAGCTGAACAGCAAGAAATCAGGTGCAGACAAAATAGGGAGGCTTTACACCACTACCTGTAGAGACGCTGCTGTCTGGTCAAACAGCTGGAACAACAGCCCCTCCCTTGTTGTTTCTGGGAATCTGTGGGAGGTTTCTAGGAACAAGTTTTTACCTTCCTCTTTGCAATTCATGGCCCTCATGCAGCAGGACTGTGGTGACTCCCATGCAAAGTGCAGCACCCAAAGGAAGGGTGTTCTGCAGAGGTGGCTGTTTCTCAGCAGTACTGGCTCAAGATGAAATATCCTCAGCCGCTCGTGACTTAGGGCAGTGGGGTGTGTTGACCCAGCTAGACACCAGGTACCCACCAAAGCTGCTCTATTACTCCCTCTTCAGCTGGACAGGGGAGAGGAAATGTAATGAAAGACTCATAGGTTGAGATAAGGACAGGGAGAGATCAATCTCCAGTCACTGTCATGGGCAAAACAGATTCAACTTGGGGAAATTACCATAATTTATTACCAATCAAATCAGAGTAGGATAATGAGAAATGAAATCTAAAACCAACTCCCCTACAATCTGCCCCCCGTCCCCTCCTTCTTCTTCTGGGCTTAATTTCATTCCTGAAATCTTTGTCTTTCCTGCCAGCAGTGCAGGGGAACGGGGAATGGGCATTGTGGCTTGTGGTAGGTTCATCACAGGTTGTCTCTGCTCATCCTTTCTCCTCAGGGAGAGGACTCCTCACACTCTTCCCTTGCTCCAGGGTGGCGTCCCTCCCATGGAAGACAGTCCTTTATAAACTTCTCCAGTGAAGTGAGTCCTTCCCACAGGCTGCAGTTGTTCATGAACTGCTCCAATGTGGGTCCTTTCCACATGGTGCAGGCCTTCAGGAACAGAATGCTCCAGTGTGGGTCCTCCATGGGGTCCCAAGTCCTGCCAGCAAACCTGCTCCAGCATGGGCTTCTCTCTCTACAGGGCCACAGGTCCTGCCAGAAGCCTGCTCCAGTGTGGGGTTCTCATGGGGCCACAGCCCCCTCTCGGCATCCACCTGCTCCCCCATGGACTTCCATGGGCTGGAGGGGCACAGCTGCTTCGCCATGGTCTTCACCAAGGGCTGCAGGAGAATCTCTGCCCCAGGCCTGGAGAACCTCCCCCTCCTTCTTCACTGACACTGGTGTCTGCAGAGCTCTTTCTCTCACACGTTCTCACTCCTTTGTCCAACTGCAGCTGTGAACAGTACTTTTCCCCTTCTTAAATCTGTTATCCCAGAGGTACCACCATCACTGGGCTCAGCCTTGGCCAGCAGCAGTTCTGCCCTGGAGCTGGCTGGCATTGGCTCTGTCAGACATGGGGGAACCTTACAGCAGTTCCTCACAGAAGACACCCCTGTAACCCCCCTGCACCCCAGACCTTGCCAGCACACCCAATATGGGCAGGGGAACAAGGCTGTAGCTTTTAGTATTCAGGTCAATTCAGGACTATCACTTCTTCATGAGCCATCAGGAGAAACAACCCCAATCCCTGATCTGAAAATGGAGCATTACTGAAACAGATGGAAGGACACCTGAGCCTATTGCTGCTCTTTGAAGCCCCCTGATAGGCTGTCCCCAAACTCCAGGAGCTGCCACTAATCCTATTTTTTCCAGATTCTTTGGTCAGAGGGGCTAGCAAACCTTGCTCTTTTTCTCTTTTTCTTTTTCTCTTTTTTTTTCTTTTTCTTTTTCTTTTTCTTTTTCTTTTTCTTTTTCTTTTTCTTTTTCTTTTTCTTTTTCTTTTTCTTTTTCTTTTTCTTTTTCTTTTTCTTTTTCTTTTTCTTTTTCTTTTTCTTTTTCTTTCTTTTTCTTTTTCTTCTCTTTTCTCTCTTTTCTCTTTTCTCTTTTCTTTAATCACCTGATGCTGATGCTGAAACCCTGTGTCTGTTCCTGCAGTTCTTTTGCTTTAATTCCCCTTGGCTTTTGCTGACAGAAAAACAGATCCTAGGGCTCAGGGACTGCTGGTGTGGTGCTTGTGCCTGTCCCCTTCGCCCTCCCACACTGCTGCAGCCGAGCAGAGGGTCTCTGTGGGGGCAGCCTCTGCTCCTCTCTGCTCAGCTTTGTGCAAGACAGCTGCTTTTCAGAAACTCTCAGGCTTGAAACTCCAGAGAAGTTACGGTTCAGCAGGCTTGACTGTGACTTTTTGTCACAGCTGTCAGTGTAGGTCAAGGAGAGATGAAAGAAACAGGGGCTGAATGGAAAGGAACTTGCTGCGCTTCAAGCCCCCACCCTTCCTGTGCTGCCTTGGGGGAGAAACAGCATTGCTGCTTTCTTTCATAGGCAGCTCCCAAAATACTTCGAAATTCAACTTATTATACATTATTCTAGTAACTTTCAGCCAGTATTTCCCAAAATGTCTGATTAGTCTGATTACCTCAAATATTTTGGATGCTCCAACCGAAGTGGGTTTGGTTGTTTGTTATTTTTTTTATTATTTTGTTTGATTTGGTTTTGGTGGGGCATTTTTAGCTAATTGCTTTGAAGAACCCAGTGCATGATAATCCAGCACATTTCTAAAAGGGAAAGAAGACAAAAGAACTAGTTTTCTAGGACACTGAAGGCCAACACTGGCAGCTCAACAAAGCTGATTTTAAAGCCAGAGCTGATATGCTATCCCAGCATAGAAGTTAAAGGATTCTGAATGAGGCAAGTAGCAAGTTTCTCAACATGATGATAAAGGAGGAGGCAATTCTACATTAAAAAAAGAAAAGAAAAGAAAAAATATATTGGATCTTGTCCATAATTTTAAAAACTAAAAAAAAAAAAAGAGGGTTGAATTTCCTTATTGGTGCACATAGGACCTTTTACTATAGTGGACAAAGAGCTGGAAGTTGAAACCAGTGGAACTGGCAATGAGGCACTACTTGTTAGCAGCAGGTGATTAAAACAAGCTGTCATGGACCAGAGCATCTCTTTTTTTTTTTTTTTCTCAAAAGCATTCAGGCCTGATCTGAAGCCCAATTAGAAAATATGCTTAAAGCACCCAAGCAAACATGGCTCCAGTTAAAGCTGAGTGCTAAAATTCAGTGCCGTAGTAACTGCCCTGAATTTAATAGCCTGTGCCATCCAGCAGGTCAAACTAGATAAACAGCTGGTACTTCCTCGCTTGGAATCCTGGATTATTTGGAAGTAAATGGGTTGTAAGCATCTAAGCACGGATGGACACCTAAGCTCAGTGCTAATCATTCTTTCTGCCTTCTCCTGGCTGGCCCAACCTTAGTAACACCACCAGTCCATCTTTGTTGGTCTATGAACTGTTTGGCTGCTCCAGCCCTGAATATCTAGGCTAAGAGCTGCACAGCAAGTAACGCCTGGGGCCAAGTATTGAACAGCCAGCAAACAAAAATCGACCAGCTGCATGTTAACTGAGCATCAGCAGCCTGAAAAGGTGCCCGGGGCTCAATGGCAGCTACTCTGCAATCATGCTGTGGCCAATGACTGCAAAAAATAATAACTGGTGCAGAGTAACCTGCTCTTGAGGGGACTGGTCATCCTAGAGGTCAACAGCATTGCAGGCAGCAGATGACACTGGAAACAGCAGGGTGCTTTGCCAAAATGGTGTTTACGTTAATTAATCAGGACATCACCTAAATTATAATATCAGGAGGAGCACATCCACAGAATGAATTCCCTCCTGTCCACCACAGTGTGTCTTCCTGTGCAAATATACAGGAAGTGCGAGGGCTAATTATGTAAAAAACTTGAAAGTACGTGAAATTATTTGCATCTGGGATATTTTTGTTACCGGGGAAAAGTTGTGTGGTGTTGAGGGAAGGAGATAGGCTCAGCATAGCTATCATAAATTATGAGTGATTTTGAAATTAATAGCTTGTGTAAACAGCTCCTGGTCCCAACAGATTGCAAGAAAAATGCAATTCTTTCAAGAATGGCTACATTTGTTTTGGCACTTAGGGTTCCAGAAAGGCTGGAGATAGCTGGGAAGCATGTGTCCCAGGACCCACAGAACAAGGAATAAAATAAGCATGCTACTTTTATTGTTATTTCAAAAGGCTTCTGTGATTTTGATGTTACTCTATTGACTAATTTAGAAGTTTCAACCCAAGGATTTCTTCTTTGTTGGCACAGAGCAATGTTGCTGTTAATGCTGTGTGACCACTTCTCTGCAATGTTAGGAAAGGGGGTCTTGGCTTGCAGCAGTGGATTTAGGTACCACTGATGATCTGCCTTTGCCTAATGTACAAGACAAGGCTTCCTGTCTGTAACATGAAGCCAATAGTTCTAAACTGTCCTGGGGCAGCTGCTGAAAGGATAAAAATGCTGACTTTTAGTGGCTCTGGGAAGGAGGGCTGCACATTAGGGAGGCAAGGTGGGAATAAGGTGTTGTTCTTCCAGGTGCTTTGGTTTCATCCAACATTAGACACTGTTGGAGAGAAGGTTATCTCCATTTCACTTGTTCCAAGGGCTTCCTACATTTGTGCATGGCCAGAGCTGCTCACAGCTCCCCAAGGTGGCTTCCTCCTGCCTGTGTCACCTTGAAGGGTGTTCAGGAGTCAGATGGTGGCATGCCCAAGGTGTCTCCTCTCATTCCCTGAAACACTGGGGTCAGGCTGGCCAGGAGCACATGTAAGCCCCTGGTGTGAACCATGTTCTTCACAGAGCACTCGTCAGATGTTCGTAAGAAAGCCTCACTCCTCATGACTGGCACAAGAAGTGGGACACATGGGGGATCTTAGCCAAGAAGATGGAGAGTCACCTCTTCCACATTCCAGGAAATGAAACCATTTGGCTACAGGCTGGGAGTGAGGTGGGGACATGACTGGATGTGACTGGACATGTGATTGTGACACATCTTCATAGCTCACTCTTTTTTGAGGACATGTATTAGAGGTAAGGTGAGGCGAAGCAAATGGAAGTTTTCTGTGACTAGAAGAGTAGTAGATAGTAACCCTTTCATGCAGGTGTTTGCACAAATAGAAAAAAAAGTGTTTCCCCCCTTGTATTAGCAGAGATTGTTAAATTTTGCTATTAATCACCTGCATGTAGAGCCCTCTGTTGAAACAGAGGCACTGGAAGTGGCATATACAAGTCCTCAAATATTTTAATACAGAATGATGAGCTAATGCTATCCAAGTCGCTAACA
The DNA here is from genome assembly GCF_965178545.1 of Coloeus monedula. NCBI lineage: Eukaryota > Metazoa > Chordata > Aves > Passeriformes > Corvidae > Coloeus > Coloeus monedula. Next base: position 75,870,407 of record NC_138782.1, read on the forward strand.
ATGCTTTATGTAATCTAGAGAAGGAATTTCCAGGTAATGAAAAATGACAGCACTTCCCTTTCTAGAGAGAAACCCCTCTTCAATTCAGCTTAAACTAGCATGAAATAGATATATACAAGCTTACAGATTATGGAAGAAGTAATAAAGATGGGATGAGGCTTAAAACACCAAAAGCTTTTCAGCCCAGAGAATAACCTACATGTCTAAATGTCTGGAAGTTTTAATGTCCAGTGTATTCTCACAGAGAGTAAGTACCAAAAGCTATAATACTGCAATTTAATTTCAATAGGTGAATAGGTTTTGGGGTACAATTTCTACAGCACTGCAAGTATGATCTAGCTATGAATTAATCATTTATTCGTCCCTCCCTCCCTCTCTCCTCCCAACAACAGCTTATATAACTAAAATAATTTTTTCTGAAGGTAATATCCCAAAACTAAGTGAGCATAGGTACAAAAGAAAACTCTCCAGTGATATGCAGTGTTTTTACCATGCAAATAAAGCAAATCTCAATGGCTCACTGTAAATGCCAACGTTATATGTTTTATTTTTAATCAAGTAATTATTTTAAACCTCACAATATCCATGACTGACAGGAAAAAAAAAGACATTAGGCATGAAATGAGAATATAAAATACATGATATGCAGAAAGGCAATCAGTGCTTTAGTCCCTCAAGACAGTAAACAGGTGAAATGACCTTCAAAACTTCAACTCACGGCTTTTTTCTTACAACATAAAATTCAAGTGATTTTTCATTTATTTCACCTTGTAAACAACATACAAGTCAAAATGGACAATGAGGTAATCTATACTACAGAAGATAATTTAAAAACACTAGATAAGACACAGTATTAAAGACATATAGAAATCAGTGTTCACTTTGGTCTCTAGTATGGTTATTGTTATTATTATCACAGGCAACACATACTAGTTTAAGCCAGTCTGGTGATGTTTGTCAGACAGTTGTTGCTTAACTTAGTAATCCAAGAGGTAGTCAAAACCATTGTCCTTTGTAAAGATGGTTGCTCATACATTTGGTTCAATGACAATGGTAGCAAATACCTTGCTACTTTTCAACATTCTCAGAAAAATGCTGCCACAGCTGCTGATACACAGCTCTGGTTTACATAAAAAAAAAGAAGCGTGTGTTCATAGATCAACCTCTTGTTATCAGTCAACAATTGTAACAGGGGTAACACAACCACTGGATCTTAAAGAGGCTGTTGATAAACTAAGCAAAATAAGATTGATGCATTTAACAAGGCTCTGCTTGTTTCTAAAACAACTCAAATCTCATTAAGACTTCTAGGAAATTAAAATCAGTGCATCTGCACATGTACATATCTTCCCAATTACTTTTATATCTAGCACAGGGGAATACATATATATTTTTTATGATAAACATTTCTTACAGATAAATTAATTAAATTAAATTTAAGACTCAATGTGATTTCCCATGTTCTTTTGTAATTCTTCTTACAAAGAATGGAACAAGATCTATAAGCACTTTTTCATGGGGTTCTATTAACAAAACTAAGTATGACCAAGCAGGAACTCCAGGATAACACTGGTGCAGAATAAAATGGCTGAAAAAGGTGGCCTGCAATGGGAAGAGGCAGGATCCAAATGTGGTGTTTGGCACTCCCTGAAAGCTGGCTAAAGGCAAAATATTGCAAATGGTATTACAATGCCAGATTTACCATTAACTGCAGCAAAAAGTTATTTGGCTCTTCCTCCAAATACAAGTCTTCCTCATGGAGTAGCTTTTGTAGCGTGTAATTAAATACCGCGACCTCTCCTTGGGAAGAGTAAAAAATATCTCACAATGTCCCTTACAATTAAATCACATTGAGTATTTTGGGGTGGGGGAAGGCGAGGGAGAGATTCTTGCTCCAGTTTAACCTTATCTCCACTATTGTTAGAAGAAAAATACATCTGTCTGAGCAGGTATTTGAACTATTTCTACTCAAACAAGTTTTATTGTGGAGCGCTCTGGCAAGGACAGGCTGGTGAATAGGGGGAAATCTAGCCTGAGTGGATGCTGCCGAATATTAATTTTGTCCTTAGACATGAAGGAAGAATCCCAAACTCTGTGCCTCCTCCTTTAAAAGGTTCTTTGCTTATTTGGAGCAGCCTATTGAAGTAGTATAACTAGATTTTTTTCCTACTGCAGCCCAGTGCTAAGTAGTTCCCTGCTGCAGCTTATGCTGCTATATGTTTATCCTAGGCATGTACATTTTTGTCTCTTCTGGAGCTGTATTTATTTCCGTGAACAGTGCCCATAATCCTTTGGACAGAAAAACAAAAACTTTCAAAGAAATGTTTGGAAAGGTCTCATAATTTCAAATGGATGCTTCATCTTAAACAATTATTTACCATAATGTCTGCAGTGGTGAACTAACAGTTACATATTTAGTACAGATAAAAGGTATGTACCATAGATCAACAGCCACCTTTAAGGCCAGAGCAGCACAAAGGTGTGTTCATGCAGTAGATATGAGGTAGCCTTTTGCTGTAAACAGAATAATAATTTTATTGTCACCTATGTAAACAAAGTGGGCTTGATGCTTTTGTGTTTTTATTCTTCCCCCTCCACCCCCCATCCCCCATCCCTCCCCTCCCAGAAAAGCTAAGCACCAGTAACTCCAACTGGAAGTCAGTGGGAGCTGTGGTAGCCCAGCATCTCTGAAAACTCAGACCCTGTGAATGTAAAGACACAAACGCTCACATAAGCAACCAGTACAGAATACCACTTCATCATTTCACAGGAACTTATGATACAAAACGCTGAGAGCTGATTATCAGAAACGTAGGTCTATGTCAACTCAGAGGTAGTTACTAATATCAGTACATAATACTTATATAGAGATAAAAAGGTCTAAGACTATTTGGTTTGTTCTGAGTAAGCAAGTCTGTAGACTATTCTGTAAAGAAAAAAAAACATTACATGGTATATTCCCTGAGCAAAGTTCTTTGTCCTGAGTATGTTATGTAACAGTGATAACATTCTAATATATAAAAATAAAACCTTAAGCTTTCAACAATAAGGGTTTGGTATGTGCTCTTAGCAGTTCAGTCTGACTTCGGTGCACACAGTGATTTCAAACAGCACCAATAAAAATCCGCATGTTGAAAGTATTTCCTTATCTCAGCTCTGAACTTCTTACATATAAACAGGGAATGACCAGTTTTCAAATCGACAATTGCCTATTTCTATAAGGAACTTTGGTTTAAATTTTCAAAGTGACCTAAGTTTTGCATCTTTGCTGTTTAACCTGGTTTTTACACCGACTAGAAGGTTAAGCAATGCCACTTTGATTTGTCTACATAATTTAAATAAGTTTACTATCCTTACATAAGGCAAGGAAGTTCTCTATAGATATATCACATTCAATATCGTCAAAGGTAAGCTTTGCATTAGCATACTGAGAACTTCAGTATAAACCTCGAGATTCTTGCAAACACTGGCAAGGAATTCACACAAAATAATTCTCTTGAAATTGTGCCCTTCACTGAGGAGTTTGATTACTACCTGTTCACTGAAGCAGCAGCAGCAGCACCAGTAAAAGTCTCATCTGGCAGGACAAGTGGGAAGGGGAAGGCCACGCAATGAGCCAGCTGCATACCTGTTGTAACTATTGGCTGCAGAGGAGCTACCATGGTAAGACTTTGGCTCGCTGCAGCCTTTCACACAGGCTGTTCCTTTAGTTTGATTATCCGAGCTTAAACCTACCCGACACTTTCAAGCTTTAACAGCCTGTGTTTATTGCCAATGTTAAGGATTATACAGGTTTCTCTAATTAACTTACATCCACAATGGGATTTGTCAGAGTACGTTATCTTACGTATGACTTGGTAATTCAAAAGTTACAAATGGAAAGCGACTCGAAGTTTTGATAGGCTCCAACTCTATTAACCCCGAGCAAGGCCTGCAGCCCAGGGAGCCTCACTCTGAGGCCACCAATCTTTCTCCTCTTTCACACAGAAGTGTGTGGTCCTAGGGAACTCTGGACCAAGGCTGATCAGCAGCAGCCCCCAGTTCACAAGAAGCAGATGATGTCCAGGGCTTCTGGCAAATTTGCAGGTCCCTTCACCCAAGCTGGTCTGCACACATGCTGTATCATCAGCGAGGGAGGCTAGCTGAGCAACCCCAAGTACCCATCAACCTTTATTCTTAAGAAACACTTTAGCCCAGGATCTCATTAGCTTTGCATTTTGTTTTCTTCAAAACCCAAACAAACAACAACAATAAAAATCCTTAGGGAGTTCTCTCCATGTATTTCAAGAGAAAATAAGGGGGAAGACCCTTCAAACTGAGGGACACTACTTGGGACCAAGAGAAATTGCTGCTGCTGTGGCTACTACTGCCACCAAGGTACCCTAAATGTTCACAGAATACAAATGACTAACCAGGATGGTATCCTGACACCACTCAAAAGGGTCTGTTTGGTAACAACTTATACATTCTCCCCTACACAACAGACATCTAAATTACAGTTACAATCATATTAATTTAACAAGATGTTTTGAGAAACCATCACAGAAACTACACATTCATTGTCTCTTCTGGAGCTCTAAACTCCTCACCAACAAAGGGTAATGGCAATGAGAGTCGTCTTGAGTCATGACACTGCCCTGCACCGGTGTGGGGAGGGGAGGGGTTTTGATACTTTGGGAAGATGAAAAAAGGAAGTAATTAAAATTGATGGTACGGGGGATGTCTTAGTATCTTTAGTACCATATGGCAGCTTTAAAATATGAAAGTATCCTTTGGTTCACAAGAGAAGTAACAGTCTTGATCTCAGTTCTGTGTGTGGTTTATCAGGTTTGGTTTGTTTCTGAGTGAAAGTTCTTGGGTTTTATTGTTTGCTTTTTGAACACATTTGGAAACAGGTTCTAGGAATGAGTTCAGGAACATTGGGTACTGTGACTATTGCTTCACAGTAATGTCTGGTGGGATCTGGAGAATGGTCTGATGGAAAAATATATATTTATAGATATGTACACATACACACACTCACATGCACACTCATACACACACGGAAGGTAAAACGTAATGCACCCTGCTCAAATGTATTTTGTTTGGAGTGATTTGTCTATTAAAGAAAGAACAAAAAAACATTCACAGTTCCTCAACAGTGATAATGAAATTATTTCCCCTGTACTTGCATGAGGTAGACATCCCAAGAGGGTAAAAAAAACGGAACATTATGACAAATGCATTAAGTTTTTTTCCTTTTCTGAACAGAAGGCCCCTTTCTGTTCGGTTCTTCAGGCGACGCAGACAACTTACTCGACGAAGCTTCCTGTGGTGACCTGCCCGAGCGCTCCGAGACCTCCGGCCTGCCTTCCTGAGAGTACGATGGAGACGAGAAGCCGTGTGTTCCTCCCCCTTCTCTCAGGAAGGCAGAAGTGGAAGGCTGCGGTTCGGCTTCGTGTCTTCCCTGAGAACTAGCGGGCTGCTGCGAGACAGTTTTATGGGGGCAGTTAGCCACCATGTGCATGATGCTCTGACAGTAATGGCACTTCTTTGGCTGCGGAGGTAGACTACATTCTTTAGCGTGGTGGTCGAGGCCGCCACAGTTGTAGCATCTAAAACCAAACAGAGACAGACATGGAGTTATGCAATGCAGCGTCAAACGGGAAGGTTTCCGGCGGGCCCGGGCGCCGGCCCCACTAGAGGGCACCAGATCTCCAGCCATCGCCCCGCGGTGTCCCTGCTCGCCCCGGGACTCGCGCGTCCCGCTGCTCCAGCGCCTGCCGCCGCCGCGGCTCGGCCGCTCCCGGAGCCAGGGCCCGCGGGACACGGTGCTTGCAGCCAGGGAAACCCAGGCCCGAGGAGGACGCGGTGCCCCGCACCAGCGGGCTCGGTCCCAGCGCCCGGCACCTCGGCTCCTCTGGCTCGGCCCAGGCACGGCGGGCCGAGGCGCTGGGCCAAACCTTTACGGTGGGGTCACAGGGTCTGGAATGGCATTTACGGGTTCGACTCACAATAAACTCAATAGAGCCCCGGCAAGAGTCATGAATCCGGGTTTGTTTGCTCTCAAAACTCCCAGCCCACGTGCACGGGGTTGTGCCCGGGGTGCCAGTTCCCATGGGATGCGCTGCCGGGAGCCGAGGGGGGCAGAGAGCCTCCTCCAGCCGCACGGACAAGGCTTCTCCCACACTTCTCGGAAATGGCTGAAGCCCAGAAACTCTTCTATTTAACCTTGTTAGCCAGGGGAGTCCTGAAGAACTCTCCAGCAATTCCTTACTGAATCCTTTGTAACACACACCAGGAACACCAGTTATTGGATTACATTATTCTAACACAGGATACAAAGAAATAATTACACGCCTTTGGCATGGTGACCTTATGTGCACCACTGAGTTTTCTATGTCGGCTGGTTTTGTATGGTTTCTGTTTCTTTGTCTTATAAAACTTGCACTGAATGCATAGACATTTCATTTATAATAATCTAACATGTTACTGGAAAGAACTAAACCAATATTTTTTTTCCCCCTTAACCACCAATTAAAAAAAATTATTTCACAAATACTTAGGTTTGTGGAGTCAACTGAAGGATTAAAAAAATGACTAACCATAACTATGAACAAAATACTGCAACGTGCTCTGGATCAAAGCCCACATAAAGATAATGTGTATTTTCAGATTCCTGGAAAGTAACAAGGCACCGTTTGACTATTTCACCTAGTATTTAGTAGTCACTACTAGTTTATTCAATATCAAGAACTTTAGTCTGTGCAAAGCTCTATGTACAGCTGCAGTCTCATCTCCCGAATTTGCTTTACCCTGCAAAGAAATGTTATTGATAAAACCTGAGTAATTTTAAAAAAGATTGCAAACACCAACATTTGTAAATCCACTCCATGAGACAATCCCTGGCACCTCCCACTTTACATCTTCATCAATAGTAGCAAGATACCAACCATATCTTCATTTCCACAGACAAAACAGCACAAGCTGCTCATGGCATGCTGCATGCCACCATGTCCTACAAGACTGACCTATAATTTAAAGAAGTTAAATAATGAACAGAACTTCATTATCCTTTCAGAAATTATTGGAATTTATTGTTGTATCTTCCTTTAAGATCGGTAAAAAGAAACCAAGCCCAGTACAATTAACTCTGCACTTCTAAAACAACTGCAGTAACATATTTTAGGGGAACTGCTTCCATTTTGATGTCACCACTGCACTGAAGTTTGATGTGATTTTTCAGTGGAATTTGAAGACTATGCTTACAACTACTCTGTCTGCATATACTACAGACTAACCAATGAAGAGACACAAAGTCTAACAAAGCTTCCCTTGAATCACAGAGAAAATAACATGTACAAGCCCCATTATCACTTAGTATTGATTTCCCTAGCACAGGAAGGGAAATGACATACTAAGTACATTGTTAAATCCAAACATCCTGATATAAGACCAAAACATCAAGCTTTTTTCTCCTATACTTAAAAAAAATCATTTGCAAGTTATTAAACAGTATCCCTCTGACTACTTTTCCCCACATCATTGCAGGTATTTTCAAACTAGTGACCCCCACTTAACAGTATCTTCAGCATTCAGTCTTCCTAACTGGCATTCAGCCGTGTTTCCACCACAAGATTTCTAAATACCTTCTGGAAAAAACAGTAAGGAAATAAGCCTTGCAATTAGAGAAACAAAACACCAGCAACAAATAAAAATCTTTAAGTGTTTTACTTTCTCCCCTTCCAATAAATACATCTAAGAATTCACAAATGTGGTATTGATTGTAATTTAGGTTATATTAGAGAATGGTATTTATTACTACCTTTGTCATCAGTTTCTAGCAGTGTACTTGTTCCTGGGATAAGTGCATTATAATACAGTATTGCATAGGAGTGTGCAGACATTCTGGAAACTGTGTGTTTTATCTTAATTCAGAATATGGAATTTTATAGCTGTGAATGCATCAGCACATTTCTTTTCTCCCTTAATATCACATCTGTTTAGAATGGTTGAAAAAAAGAAAAAGTTTGAAAATAGGGTAAAGGGCCTTAGTAGCAGGGTAGGCAGTAGTCACGGACAAATCACTTTAATCAGTCACTACGGTATGCACTGTGTTATCCAATTCAGTGGACCATTTCACGTCACCAATTGGCAAAGAACCTGCTCAAGGCCCCTGCTTCCACTCAAGCAGCCTCCATCACCCTTTGCATGTATACTTATCAATACATCCTATTTGCAAAAATATTGTAATACTTTGCATTTATTTCAATTGCCACTGAAATGTCACTGTAAAAGTAAAACTCTATCAGAAGCAGTTGTGATTAAACTCTGATTTGGCTTTTTGGGGATGTTTTTCATTACAAATCACCTCAAGCATCTGGGTGAAGTGTCACATTACAATATACATGTGCCAGCCTGGGTGTGCCTGGACTTACACAGGAGGGTGGTATTTATTCAGCTCTTTTAACTATTTATTCATTCTTTCTCAATCAACAAAGATCACACCTTGCTCTGAAATGCCTTCTCTTTCCAAGGGAACTGGTCAGCCACCTCAGAGCTCACAAATGATGCATGGCATCATCCCCAGGCATTAAGGTACGACATTAACCCTTTCGCCCTGAGCACTTCAGCCCTTTGCTCCTCTCTGCTGCGTGCACTTCTGTTACAACATCATGAAAGCTGATAGCACGATGTGCACATGGGAGCTTTCACATTCACATCTCTGTGTACATACATATACAGAACAGTACACAAGCTGACTCCTGCCATGAAAACTGACCAGTTCTCATTCGACTCTGTTCTCAGAAACTCTAGGTTAGTGCAACCACTAAGTGAGTATCTCTTCACTTCAGAAGCACCACGGAAATAATGTATGTTAGCTTAAATACAAGATACAAGTTTATATGTAAATTACATCATGAGATGAATAAAACTCAAATGTGTAATTATAATAGAATCAGCACTTACAAAGAACAAAAGTAAGAAGGATTTGTTAAAATGTGATTGTCTTTCTCACAGTAGGCTTCCATGATTTGCTAGGTAGCACCAGGCTCAAAAACATAAAGAGATGGCAATTATGCTAACGGGAAATCCTTTCTTCACTACATCACTGACAGGAAGGTGAATCAGGGCGATTTTTTTATATAAAGAAGATGAACATCTTAATAGAGGAACACCTTGAGGAACTTGTCTAGCATGATATTTCAATACTCTCAAAAGAACTGTAACATTAACACCTACTAATGAAGAAAGAAGAGAGCATACAGCAAGGTTAAAAAAACCTCCTAAATTCTCCTTCATTGTGGATTTGCGACTGCACAGAACTATACATATTAAAGGAAAAATGAAGAAGCAGAAGTGTACAGATTCCAACATAAACAATGCTATATTAATTGCAAGAAGCTGATGACTGAAATAGATTAGAAGTACTCAATTTCACAAACAAATAATACTATCTAGTCTTCAGCTTTTTTTTCCTTGTTCCAGCAATCAGGGACTCCTACTTAGGAAGCACACCCCAGCCCTAAACTTTTTAAAACAACAATACCCCTGCATTGCAAATACATTTTACACAGTTAACAGCTTAGATGGGTTAAGCAGCACTAAGCCATGTAAACACTACTGCTTGCTTCTTTGAGCTGTTTTATAATTTAGATGACAAAACCAATACATACAGATGATAAACCAAGACATATGACAAGTAGAGAATAGTAAGTTTAGCTCCAGACTGTTATCTGTTGAGAGAAGAAGCTGTAAAATTACCCATGTGACTGACTTGGGGGAGGGGGAGCAGGGAATAAGGGGTTAATGTCTAACAGGGATAGGAAAGGGAGGAAAAGGGGTACAGTTAGAGGAAGACTAAAATAATTCACCAGGATATACCCCACACCAATTCCTCTTTTGTTCTTCCTTTCTGAATGCTATCAGACAACAACAAAAAAAAAGATTCTTGGCTAACAATAGTCCATCTTTCAATGTTAATGCCTTGGAAAATGGCATAGAATTCTAACAGCATGTGCACATGAGATACTGTTACAACACACTGAATGCAACTGTGCAGTTAAAGCATAAAGGAAATGTTTAAAATCATACCTAAATGTGCTGTCCTTTTCAGCCATTTCTTTCACAACATACCTAAAGAAAGGCAGATGGAAAATGCAGTAGATCACTTCAACAACTCTATTTTGTAAATGGCTGTAAAGGGAGGTTAAACTATCCATGATCTAACACAAAAATGGCTCTTAGACATAACTAAGATTTTCACTGTTTAAGGCTTCAGTGACTTGTCTTGAAAATAAGGCCTCGAAACACTGCAAAGGGATGCTTCTCACCACCTGGATGTGACACTTAGAAAAGCTCAGGGCAGAGTGTGCTTGCTCAGGCACCACCTGGGATGAGTGAGAAAGACCTCCAACACCTCAGCAGGCCGAAAATATCTTCTGGACTATCGAGGATCTGCTAATTTCAAGTTGTGTTTGTTACAGCTTGAAAGGCCAGGTTGGATGGGGCTCTGAGCAACCTGGTCTACTGGAAGGTGTCCCTGCCCATGGTGGGGGAAGATGGAACTAGATGGTCTTTAAGGTTCCTCCCAACCCAAACCATTCTGTGATTATATGATAAACACAAGTATATTTTAATGGATTACTTAGATATTCCAGTAACCATATCTTGGATATCAAATTTGTCACAACAGTATCCAAAGGCTGACAGGAACACAACTGATTACTGCTAAACTGGCACTTCTTGTACATTACAGTATTATAAAAAGACTAAGCACTTTTACTTAATAATACCTAGTAATATGAAAATCCTCCTTGCTGAGAAGCCTGCACTTAGAAGTAAAAAATCTCAAAGCAGTTTGAAATTTTTTTCTAAAAAGGCCATTACCCTTCTGCCTTAACACCGTGCACACAGACATCATCCTTTTGGAGCAAGAAATGCTGAAACTAAGTATGAGGCTGCAGTCTCTGCAACCTAAAAACAGGCAACAACTGTCCCTGGAAAACAAAAGAGGTGCCAGGGCAGTAAGCTGCAGGAGAAGCAGGAATCCATGGCACGGGAAGAATAGGGGAGATGTTGGGACCCTTGCACTGGACACTGCTGGCAGTTCACTCCTTCATCTGCAACTTTTACTGGGAAATTCCCTTGCAGGCATTGTTTTGGAAGATTCACAAACACCCCCCTCCCCCCACCACCCCACCCCCATAACCCACTTTTAAGCAGCATTAAACCTCAGGAAATACAAAGTCAGCCTGTCATTTTTTAAAAATCATGGGGCACAGAAAGGAGCCTCGCTGCTGTGCAGGGCAGTGCTCTCTCACTGCCAAGCTGTGCCCTACAGCTGGACCGCTCTCTGCACCCAACAGGGAATTCACATGCAGAGAAGTGGCCCAGCTGTTTTGTTTTTAAAGGATGAAAACCACTGGTGAGCTAACAAGACATACAGAAGATGAGTGGAATGCACACACTCTGCTCGTGCCCTCTGAGAGGGAAATGGATGGAATGTTTCTGCTCACATGCACATTGCTGGGGTTTACACCATTCTGGTTATCGACCTTTAATTCTTAAGCTGTAGCTGAATGCAGGAGAGAATACAGGTAACTTTGAAAACACTCTAATAATAATATTAGAATTCAAAATAGTGAATACTAAAATACTTCTGAAATAATAATTTAAGGTCAAGTGAAATTATCTTGTTAAATAAACTAGAGTAAGGAATATTTACCCTCTTCATCAAAGCATTTATGGTTTGTCCATCAAGAAGGCTTACAATGAGGCAGAAAACCTCACTAGCACCCTCATTTACCAATCCATGGGAAAAAAAATCAGTTTAATTTTAAAACTGTAAGTATTTTTAATCAAAAATGTTGTAAAACAGCATACTAGCAATTCAGAAAATGGCACACTGGTGCCACATTTTGGTTTGTGTTGGTCCTGTGAGTATTTGCTACCATGAACTCCTCGTTCATGCAAACACTGTGCAGAGGCGACATGCTGGGACAGTTAATTGCAGGCTGGCATTCTTCAGTGAAATTCAGTTAGAAAATTTCCTGTGCTTTACTAGCTTTTTGAGATATGTAACAGAAATATAATTAAAAAAAAAAAGATAACCTCTTAAAGAAAAAAAAGATGAAATACAATAAACATGCTCACCTATCTATTTGTCCTGTGAATCGTACAACTCATGATAATGTACCAGATATCCAAGACACTCAATTTTGTGAGAAAAACAAGGTCCCTCCATTTTTTTAAGCTCGCCTTCTTTCATTTTACAGATAGCCCCAGCATGCTGACACAAACCCACACTGTCTGCAAGGCTTCCAATAACACAGGGTGGAATATTGATGATGTTTACTCTTGTTACAAATAAATAAATAAAAATGCTCTGTTGTAAACTCATCAGATCGACTAGTTTTCTGTGGTTAGTTCTAAATCAATCTATTTTCCCCAGTGTATCACAGAAGTAATATCAATAGGTTACGGTCTTTTGTTGCTCGGGTTTCCCCTCCCCCTTACCCCCAACAAAGAAGCTGACAAACAACGTGGGGTATTTGCCTGATAAATCCGGCCTGTCAGGATACAATTTAGCTTCAGTTCATGAGGAAATAAAATTGTTTAAAATCTGCTAATACAATTTTACTGGAAGGTGATGGGGCTTTTTTTGTTTTGTTTTGTTTTGTTTACAACCAAGAACAACAATGAAACAGAAAGGTGGTTCAAAATGCAGCCTTTTTTCCACAAAAATGGAAGGGACTACAGAGACAGCAGATCTTAAAAAATAACTTAATAACTTCAACAATGTGGTTTCCATTCTTCCTTTCCACGAAACCTTATCTCTACTATCCACTCAGCTCTCTTTACAGGCATGGAAGAAAATTACTTGTCACATAATCACACAAAAAACCTTTGGAAATTCATCCTCATGGAGGAATGATTTGGATGTATCTTCATTTATTACAACAAAAGGGTTTTCTTTATATTAAGAGTTAAAAGCTCCTGAAATAACAATTTTAAAAGTGAATTCTTTTTTCTAAATAACATGGAAGATGGTTTTGCTCCAATAGTATTAATATAGCATGGAAAGAATGTGTATATTTTAATGGCTTTAATCCATCCAGATGAAGCAGATACGAAATCAGCAATGGTTTAAGGAAGTTATGTTTTAAACAGTCATATATCACACATTTCAAACATGAAATGTTATACCATGATTTCAAGTAAGTCTACTACTGTTAATCTTTTTGCACTATGAAACCATGCACACAAATATTCTCAACCACAGATTTCCATTGTAAACTTTAATTTCTGTGGGAATAATAAAAGAAACCAGTTTATCAATGAAAACAGCTCTGCATGCAGTAATTTTTTAAGAAGTAAGTATGTTCCACAACTCATGTTGGTGGAAAGGCTGCCAGGGCTCTGCTCCGGGCATTACTGCTGCACGTACCCACATCTGCAGCCCTCTGCCAGAGCCAGCTGGGGTGCGGCGCTGGGCGGGCGTGGGGGTGGCCAGAGCTAAGCAGACCTCGGCTGCCTGTGTCTGAAAGCACTGCTCCGTGCCCCTGTTTACAGAAGCCTAGCTCGGTAACACTAGAAGCCTTTCACAGAGGTGGCTTGAGCCTCCTGGCCATGTGGATAAGGATGCACGCTGCATAAAACCGGCTCAACTCTTTCTGGGTCAGTGAGGTGCTGTTCATGAGCTAAGAGGCATGCCTGACCTTATCTGCCTCTCAGCAGAGCTGGTTCCAGGGTTTCTGCATCCACTGATCAGTTAATCCACAGAAGAGATAAAAAGGAGTAGGTAACTGGGAATCAGTTGTTAAAAATTGCCTTTTCCATTTTGTTCCTTATTTCATCACTAATATTAGCAGCAAATACAACAAATACAGCAAATACAAGTGACACCAACCCACAACAGCAGGAAACAGCAAATGGCATCCTGGCAGTAGGCTGGAGCTCTGAAGCAAGCAGTGGTAGAGAAAGAGGAGGAAGAAAGTTGCTCTGGAAGTTCATAACCTATTCTTCCTCCCCAAATACCAGTTTAGAGTGGTAGGACTTTAGGTATCTCATATAAATCAGTATCATGCACAAAGTTTCAGAAATATCTGCTGACAGGAGTATGGGCTGACTTAGAGCCTAGCCTTGAAATGGATTCTCCTATTACATACACCAAATTAGATGACTTGTACGAATAGAGGCTTCACGAGTGTTAAGGATTGCAGGATTTGACCAGCAGCTCACATTTTCACTTGTTTCTTCAGAAACAAACTGATAGTTACTGTCTGACACACTCTCTATGAGACCGTGCCATAGCTATCTCTATAGGGGTTCTTTCCAGAGCTCATGCCATTGATAAAGTCATGTCACATGAATCCCATGGAGAGCTTTCTATCCCAAATGTGGAACAAAAGGGCATCAAACATGGTGGTTTTCCTTGAAATAGAACCTGTAAGTTCACACGTTCAATACCCACAAGAACAATTAAATAATTCAGATGCTCTATAGCCACACTTTAATGGTAAGGAAAATCTGCATCACTCTGATTGCACTGACTGAGAACGGAAGCAGTCACCTTACTCACTTTTCTGAACTTGCACCTTAAGATGTTGACATATATTGACATTATTACTACATGGCTGGGCTGAGCATTTTCTGTAACACAGTTTTAAGAGGCTTTCAGTATCCTAAAGAAAAAACATTATTTTGAAACTTTTCACATCAAAATGCGGAAGCAACAGTAAAGCGTGAAAAGAGGATTTTGGCTGCAACAGGATTAAGCCTTATATGTTAAAGCTTTTAATTCCCACCTGAGGCAGGTATTCTTGTTGTCCCACACTGCCTGATCCTGGAGAATTAAAAGAGAAATAATACCATTTTCCACTATTCTGTCCTGTATCACCGCCAGATTGATCCTCATCGTTAATTCTCACTATAATTGTGTACATAAGAATAAAAAACACATTTATGAATACAAAAAATTATTGTTAATTCAGAATTCAGTGTTTCCATTTTCCTTGTTTGGCCTCAGGATGGTAAATCTCATGCACGTTTAATACTCATTTCTCTGAATTTTGTTAATTCTGTGTACAGTTAAAACCAATGGAATATAAATAGTTTCCCTATACGTGGTTAATTGGATCACTTTATCCCTCTTGGTTGGGATTATGCAGATTAAGTGATACCACTCCAGTAGAATTATAACAATGAAGTTAATAAAAATTTTCTTAAATATTGCTAGTTCCCACAAACAGAGCATCTTAATGGTCTTAGTTCTGATCTCAGTCACAAGGGTGTAGATCCAGAGCAATTTTTATGACTTCACTGATCTTATTTTCTGTTATCTTTAATAGCGTAACAGACAAAAGAATTTCCCACTGTGTATGAATTCTGAAAAGTCACACTGCAGTAGCCAAGGCTGGTTGCAGAGGTCAGGCTGATACAAGCTGTGAGGCCACAGAGCAATGTAGGCTGAAGCTCCTTCGTTCCACCTGTACATCTGTGTTTGCTGATTGATGTAACATTTGAAAGAAGAACACAGCATAAATCACAAACTTTAAAAAAGAAAACCAAAGAATTATGGCAAGAGTAGAGGAATGATGTGTCTTCTGCCCATTTTTGCTCATCCTTTCAGCCTAAGAAAGAATGAATGATTTCAAAATTAAGGATGTTTACAGGCCAAGGATCAATTTTTCTGGCAGGACTGATGAACTCTGAATTAGGAGATCTGATAAAACAGGAACGCTACACTTAAATAAAATGTTTGAAAGCAAAGAACAATTCACATAGGAGCACCCCAGTTGTGACAGAGGCAGAGGAAGAACAGACTACAAGCTGCACATCGAGTAAACCGGCCACAGGAAAACACAATGGATAGCTCACTGAACATAGCACAACCAACTTCCTGTAGTTTTGATCAGAAATTCATACCCAAGCCACAACTTCAATTATGGAAGCCTTGAATCTACAATTTTGAAAGCAGTCACAAACCAGAGGAGTGATTAATGCCAGCATCATGCTTGTGTCTTAACAATTCATCTGTACTCTGAACCAAATAGCCCTCCAGTTATCCAGTAGCACTCACTGTGCAAGGCAGGAACACTGTACATTAAGAGTGGAAGTGCATGGAGACAGACAGGGTGACTTATTTTTATGCAAGTCCACAAGTTGCTAGTGATAAATCAGACCACCGGTTGGCGTGGAAGAAGGCATATGTTTCTCTGCAGTCACTCAGTGAAGTGTGCACAGGCCAGCAAGGGGAATGGCTACAAGTTCTTCCAATTTGGAAGGAAAATCCTGACTTCCAGTAAAATAAAAGGATTGCTCAGTTATGCTGGTAGTCTGTCTGCTCTCCTCAGATCCCAGACTCTGGGGCGTGCTAGAAGACACAGAAAGGTGACTGAGACATACTGCAGGGGCTAGGAATGGAACATATAACATGTCAAATCCATAGGACTTCATTAGCCCTGACTGAAACTCAGTTCCTTCCTGCTTTAATGATTATTTACCATACTGCTACAAGGTTATAGAGACAATTCTTACTAGTCATTGAGCAGTTAATTATTCTAGCGACAGATCTTCTGCAGGAAAAATCAAGAGTATCCTTCTGCCACAAGACCTTAAAATACCACAGCTGAAACAGCTGGGGCAGTGGATTTGAACTCACAGCTAGACAGAGAACTGAATGTATTCTTTTTTTTTCATTCTGGATAAAAGCTCAATGCTAGAGGGAGGAGGGAGTTCACTGGCTTTGTGAGGGAGCATGGCTTCTCAGCATCAGGCTGGAGCAGGGCCCCTCCCATCCAGTCAGTGTTCTCCACAGACAGGAACCCTTTCCCACAGCTGCTCCTGAGGGGTGGCACATGGGTGTCACAATCCTCAGTGTGTGCAATAACAAACTCTACTGGGTGCCAGTGCTGGATATCTGTATTGCTGCACCATTGTAAAAACCAAACCACCAATGTAGGAGTGGCTTTGTAGCTGAACTCTTCACCCTCTCCACCTGATGGAGGCCCAGAGCCTCCTCATTGCCTGTCCTTGTCAGGTACAGTGTCCCCCATATCTGGTGCTGCTTCCATCATTGGGTGTAATCCTCTTGTAACTAGTCACTGACTCCAGTTCCCCAGACAGTGAAGCTGAGAAACCCAGGTGTCTTACCTACAATCTCCTAATCCTCCTTCAAAAGGCTGAACAACCACCTGAAGATTACAGCAACCTCCTGATGGAGGGAAGATTTGCATCCAAACTTGTCTTTCACACTGAGTGAGGTATGTGGTGAACTCAGGGCCCTTTTGAGTAGGTTAAAAGTGTGCTCGCTGGCTTGGGACATACACGGGGAGAACTCAGAAGCCAACCTGGTAATTCTTGAGGGGCTCAGCTGTAAAAGCTAGAGCACAGAGTTGCTGCTGTCCAGTAAAAATCCCAATCGACACAAGAAACAGACAGCAAGTAAAATTTGGCATTTGAGGTTCTTGGCAGCACCTAAACATCAAATCTAGGAACCAAATGCCTTTTGTAAGGTTGGAAATTGCCACACCTGAATAGTTTTAGCCATAGAAGAGAAGGGACCAGACCTTTAGAAGTCTGTTACTACCTTCAATATTCCTGGAAAAAATCAATTGTTCATTAAACTAACCTGACTCTTGAAAACCTAAAAAGACAGAAAGCTTTGCTCATAAATCAAGATCCCTTTGGCTCTCCTCCTTACAAACCTTCTATTCAAAATATCCAAAATTCCTGGAAATACACAATTCCACATAACCACAAAGTGAAGGGAGACTGTGTCCACTACCCAGGACTCTGGATTTCAAGCATAGCCCACAAACTTTCCTCATGAAAAGTCTTATCCTTCCCAGGCTCAGAAGCTGGTGATAGAACCTTCCTTCTCTGACACAGGTAGCCTGTGTGACACTGTTAGGTAAAATGAAACATTTGCAGGTATTTAAATGCCTAAGTCCCACTAACTTCAAAGATAAGCAAGGTCCTCATATAGCTTTGAAGATCTGAGTCTGTGCTGCTCAGGATTATATCTGGTAAACCAAGGAAAGTTATGATACAACTAAGTACAACATATGGTGATCAGGCCATTCATTAATTCAGGCCAAATTAATTGCCATTCACTGAACTAGCGCAGGAATCAAGCACATCCTGAACAATGCACAAAATACCTGATTTTGAAACTGTTCCCTTTGTTACAATTATTTCACCACTGTCCAACTATTATCATGAAAAGTCATAGACAAGTTGTGAAAAGTAATTTCAATTACATCAGAAACATTACACAGAAAATGAAGGCTACCATGAGCTTAACTGGACTTCTAATAAATGCCAAACCCACCCCCCCATCCCCCCATGCCTTTTTCATTCTCTGTTGGCAGGAAGCAAAAACTTGAGAATCAGATGAAGAAAGCACACATTTTCTAAATGATGAAAAAATCCAAACTAGAATGTCCTCAATAAACTACTGTGCTTAGATTTCATTTCAGTTTCCTGCAAACCTTTGCACAGCGAGTGCCACCGCTGCTTGGCAGCATCAGGAGCAGCTCCCAGGGTGCCCTTCTGTTTTCATACTTCGTACTGCAAAACAAGCCAGCAACAGTGTGCCGTGCCAGGCAGAATGCAGGAAGTATCAGGGATGCCACTCCAATGCTGCAAACCATCCAGAACCATAAGCAAGTGACCAGGACTCCAGCTCGACTATTTTGCATTTCATTCACAGCTTTTACTTGGGTAATGTAAAAATAAGTGGAAGATAATTACTGAGTAAACAGCCTCCTTTCCAAGAAGAATGCTTCCAAAGACATATGATCTGCTTTCAAAAACTGCTAAGGATTTTTTGTGTGTGTGTGTGTGTGATGATTGATGCAGTCACTTTAATGCTAGCCAATTCTCAAAGGAAAAATTTTCAGTTAATTCACTTACCTTTTTTTTTTTTTTTTCAAATTGTAGCATTTGTTTAGCTTGCTTCATATCACACCTCCAGTTTTGAGACAAAATCATAAATCATTGCACTGGCACAGTTGTGGGTGTGATAAACACTGTCAGGAGGTGGGAGGGAGTAGATAAAGCAATGAAATTCCCATTGTCCTCAGACGCTCTTGCAGAGGAGCTACAATGTGGAACAGGCACACTGTCTGGGATTTACCCCTGGTCACAGCACACACATGGCTTTCACACAAATCTATACTGGATTTCTTCCTGGATTCATGAATTTGTCAGTATCATAATATTCCATCTGATCTCCACCAGTAGGTGTGTGTTTGTGAAGAGTGGATGAAAGGATCATGCACTCCAAGTCCAGGCACAAGATGCAGATGTTCAACTTAGTTTTCTGTGGCTGCGTCTGAATTTCCTTTCTGTTAGAGACAATGAGCTGGAAAAGAACTTAACTGACAAAAAGTAGGTGAGCTGTGTGCTTTGAGTTAAATACACTCTAAATATAGTGCACAGAGATGCATAATATCCCTCCTCTAAGGAAATAGGTTTTTACACCATTCTTTTACATATTCCCCATAAATCAACAAGCCCTATTTCAGGTTAACTAATGCTTTTTTTATGAACTGTCCCTCCACTCAATGCAGAGCATGGCTGGACCATTTCCCACTTCCTGTTCAAGCAAGTTGCAGATGGACATATGCTTATACCTGCAGCTGGACTATTTTCCTTCTACCCCTTCACAGGTTCTGCCTTGCTGTGTTATTCTTTCTTCATTTTCTTACCACTGCAATGCTTCGTGTGGAAGCACTGCACCTGTCATGGCTCAGCAAGACTAGTTCTGCCTATTTTCTTTTTGAGGCTATTGTTAAGGTAGGGTTTGAGTCAAAAGCTGCTGCTCATGGACAGGCTAGCAGCTAAAAAGGGAGAGGAGAAGGGAATGTCAATGGTTTGTCAGCAATTAGTCGAGATGACTTCTCAGTTCAATTTATTTTGCCTGTGGTTACCTCAAATGCAGTGGGCAGGACACCTTTGAGAGGAACTTGGCAACTTTGACATGGCTGTCAAATTTACAGTATTGTAAATTTGTGAAGTTACTGCATTTTGCAATAATTACAGGACTACTGCATATAGTCAGAAACTCAAGTGTCATGTTTAAGGATATTCCTGTCTTTGCAAGACAGATGAAAAGTCAACACAGAGGGGCCATAAGGGTGGGTCAGAAAGCTGAACAACAGGGTCAGAAGAGGGATAAACAAGCACAGGGCCACCAACCCCCTTATTAAAGGCATGGGAGGCCATCACCAATGGCACTGGCTCACCTGCTGGAAAAGCCTGGAAGGCACAAAGCAACTGTTCAACCCTGGTGAGGCTGATGCCAACCTTGAGCAGCATGCTCAAGAGGAAGTGTGTGCCATCACAGCAGTGCTGCACAGCTCACAAGGAGGAAGCTCAGTACGGCATGAGCAAAAGGCCTTCCTACGCGAGACTACTGACATTGCCAGGATAACTGCGAGTCAGTGATGTCTGCTGGTTTTATGGTATGCAGGTTTAGTTTAACTTTAGGAGCAGTATGAAGTTCTGTTCCACTACTGAACTCCCCATTCATGGTCAAAGGCAGCCAAGATAGCCAGGGTTCTTGTAGTGTGTTCATTTGTCATCCAGGGCAATACTCGCTCCATTCCATGGAATGCCTTGAACACCTCTACTGTGACAACAGATGTATTCTCTTTCTGTAAATTACCTTAGCTCTTTGACACAAATTTAACTGCTCAAATGCTCATCTTACAGATCATAAAACAGCTGTGAAATTGAATTATCAACTCTGATACTCATTCAATAACAATTGATTTTTATTCAAGAATGGGACACCATAGAGGATGCTTGGGTTCCCTTAAATATGTCAGAGCTGAGACAAAGAACCTGATTTCTACAAAATGCTGGGATAATTCCTATGCCTTATTACACTCAATGGCATGTAAGTTAACAGGTCAACATACCTGTTGACATACCATTGCCTCTCTAGAGCAAAATTTTTTTAAAGGTTATTATCTGCCATGGTTAACTATGCTATTATCTAAGTACTTTGATGGCTCTGAAAGCAGAATGCTTTACAACAGAATACACTTATGTGTTTCAATATCCCTTTCAGCTTTAAAGTGTATTGAAGTTTTGAGGTTATCATACCAGAAATGCTGGTGGCAACATTTCTAGGGCCTCTAATAATTTCTGGTGTTACTGAATCCAGCCTCTAATATTACCGTGTCTGTAAATTATTTGGAGTAAAACATATTTGACTGCAATTCTAGTTTGTTGACAGGATTAAAAAAAAAAAAATCCAGGAAAGAAAATATGCACTTGGAAATAGTACTTAAAAATGATCTAAATGCTACTACTCTGTATCTTTGAAAGAGCATCAATACCAAATGTGCTTACCACACATCTTAGGCGACTCTTGCCGTGTGTGTTTAGAGTGGTGCTCCCTTCAGTCTGGCTCCAAAGTTACAGCATCTGAAGTGTAAATTGTGTGTGACACAGCCAAGGAAACCCACTTTACTTTAACCTTGTTAATGGTGAGCCAGATGGAACCGCTGAGGCCACCCATTGTTCAGGTTTGCATTTTTGTGTAATGCCATGGTGTAGGTCCATAGGGCCTCCTGAATTCCCCTCCTCTGAATATATACTGTGCTGTTAAAGGCACTGAAAGGATCAAGCTCTGCTCTGAGAGCAGCTGGCTTTGTATTTTTTTAATGGTTGTTAGCAGCAGCAGCAGGTCCATTCTACTCCCCCATTCTTCCTCTGCCCTTCTTAAAATCCTGATCTGTTGGTTCTTGAAGGAAACCAAACCCTAACTCTGACCTATATAGCACATCATACATTACCTCAGGGTCATTACCCCAAATATTCATCAAAAGTCTCAGATTCTCCCTCCCTTGCAGCCTCAGACCCTGCCCCAGCAGTTCTTAATCACACAAGTAATCATCGCTGACCTCATCAACAGTCAGGTTGTAATTTCTTTCCTTACAACCCAGGTAACCTGTGACTGCATAATTTTTGTTAATGACCATTGCCTTCTGAAAATTTGGTCAAATTTCCGCTCTTTTGTGCCTTTAGGATGAAAATGGAAGTAAGAGGAGTTTGAGCAAAGACAGCCCACAGCAGATGACTCAGCCCGAGAAATAAGGGGATGCTTGCAAATTGTTAACATTTGTGATGTAGAAGATGACACCTCATAATGCCTGTGCAATGATGCAGAATTGTCAAACATTTGCTGATGAAAAGCTGCAACACATGACTTAACAGAGGTAACAGAAAACCCACAAGACTACAGCTGGCTGCCTAGCAGGTTTCCAGTTGCTGTGCAAGATAACATAATTTTGGGAGAGGGGAGTACTGTTCTCCTGGTCTACTCCAGCTGTGGTGCATGCTGTTCTGTACAGGACAAGAAAAGCACAAAGCCATCTCTCCAGCCCTTCCTCCCCAATGGGCCTTCCATCAGGAAAGCAAACTGCACCTCAGGAAAAGGAGGCAGCAGCCAGAAATTACTGAATTGCACCACTGAGCACCAGACAATGTGTCTCCCTCTTTGCAGAGGACTTCAACAGTGCAGTTAGCACAACCTGTGAATGGCACTAGAGAGATGCTGCAAACAATTATCTGTTCTTACAGAAACTACACAAAGGCTTTGGCAACACTGAGGCTGACCAGGCTATTAAAAGAGCTGAGAAACCATAATCAATACTTTAGAGCAAATTCCCCGATCTGTTCAAAGTGGCTTGCTTTTGCACTACACTGGCAGAGTAATGAAAGGAAGGAAATCCTACTGCCTGATTCCCAGGTCAGTGCCTCATCTGGTGTAGGAGACACGCTACTCACTGGAATATATTATACCCCTGCCATTCTCAGTTAGTCTGTGTGCCTTTAGGAAAGGAGGCATCTGAAGCTCAGCAGTGCTTAGCCTGCTCTAGGCATGAACTGGAGCAAAGAATCAGGACCTGGTCATTTCTCTTCTTTCCCCAAACTGCTCCAGGTGCTGTAAGAAGAGCCACTTCCACCGTCCTACATGCTCCCCAAAACCAACAAAATTCCAGACAAACTCTTTCCTAGGGGTCCTGTAAACTGACACAAAAACTCTGGGGCAGCCATGGCTGGCAGGCAAACGGGAAGACCAATCTACCCCAATGTTCCCCAATGAACAAGGGCAACCACAGGAGACACACCAGTAGGAAAGGCAGGACATGGTAACTTCTGCTTTCCCCCACAAATGCCAAGTTTAAATTCTGTCCCTAACCCCTTTATCTTTTACATAAATAGTAGGGTGCAACTTAGGAAAGTTATTTTGACCTTGAAAATTTCTTTAATATGGTTGTCCTTAAAGGCTATCTATATCGTGGTGCTTGGCATCAGTGGGAGATGCTGCACAAGGCACAACACTCCTATATTCACTGTGTTGTTAAAACCATTTCTAATTCTAAATAATAAATTACAGGGGAGCATGGGAGGTTCAAAACCAAGTAAAGCTCAGTAAACTATTTTTCACCCATTTCAGAGTTCATGTATTGGACTTTCTTTCAACTAGTAACTTTCCCTTGCACATTGTAACAGATGATTTTTGAAGGCCAGACTACCTTTAGTACATTTCCATTGTCTAAGAAAATTATCTAGTTAACAAAATACAAGTACTAGATAAAGTAAATAATAAAAATAAGGCACAATTTGGAACTGATAAACTAACACTGCACTTCATCCACTTTTTCTAATTTTCCCATGTCTTCTCTATTAGCAGGAAGCAAAGCTATCATAAATATTTTGAGATTGGACAGGCTTGATTGCCATTGCCTGCAGTTCTTATGTCCTTTTTTCATGAACATTCTTTAGTCCTAAGTCCATATCTCTAAGCAAAAGCTGTTAATAACCCTGGACTGATGTGCTCAGTACTTTAGCACCCTAGGATGGAGATTATATGCCCCCCTTGATTTCAGCATGTTAAGCTTCCTTGAAGCTTTGTTTCTTTCAGAGGCAGCTGTCTGCATTTCCATACCTTACCCTGCCTCTTGCCACCAGAGCTTAAATCACATGCATATCAGTTAGAAAAAATAGCTGCAAAATTATTTTTCCTATGAAGTCTTGCAGAATTAATTAGTTCAGCTGGTAACTTTCCTCTGTTGATGATAATGATGACAAGAAGAAAACCATAAGCGGTCTTATAGAAAGGGAAGTCATCAATAAATCAGGATTTTAGTTGCCAGTAACACACTCTTTGTACAAAAGGAACTCTGAATAACATTAAGATCACTGTAGAGCTTTACCATAAATTAATTTTTTTTTTTTTAATGAACTGGTTGTTTGTTTGGGGTTTTTTTAAGACACCTGTTTAATTTTCTTAGTAACTCAGGGTGATTGAAAGATTTGCAATAATGCTAGCTTACTATCTCAACATCACAAAATAGCATTTTATAACTTACTTTTATACTTGAGCAGCATTTATGAATGCTTTGAAAACTCACTGATTCCTAGCAAAGACTAGGAAAATACACATATCTGGAAATACCAGGGAATATATATTTTCCTTTTTTTGGAAGCCTGGAAAACACAACATTGAGTGAATTGTAGACTGAGTTTCACAAACTTACTGACACTTTGGTCTGCCTTTCAGCATTACAGTACTACTTTAAGTGCTGATTCTACATAATCCTTCCCATTTGCTGAGAAAATTTCCTTTGAAGAACTGTCATTAAGAAACCTGAAACATTAACTTCTTCTGTATGACATACAAACACTCTATAATTGGTGCACGTGGTAAAATCAGATGGAAAGAATATGGTTTCTGATACTGTATGTAAAATTTATATTATTTTTTTTCCTTGTCATGAAGAAGGCAGGCTATAATTTTAGTACATTTAAGATCCTAAGTGAAACTGTGTAACTGGAACACACTTCAGATAATATGATTGATGTGAAATAGCAGAACACTACAACAGGAAATGCTAGTTTTAGCACAAATCTCCAATTGTCTTCACATCGTTCACAGCACTTCAAACTAATGCAACAGAAGCAGAAAAAAAATTAAACAGATTGTTTAGCGGAAGCTGGCAGGGAAGGAAGAGCCATGATGACACCACATGCTGACTCCTCCAAGCCTACTGCTTGCTTTTGGCAAGTTTTGAGGAGCAGCTGCTGAAAGGCAAGAAGGGCACTGAGAAATGACCACTGCATACATACTAAAACGTCAGACTAGAAGTTAATAGTGAATTAAGCCTGAGCACTGCAGCTTTTAAAGCCTGCTCTCCAGCCCCACAGGGATGTCAGGAATGCCGCTTACCTTCCCAGTCAGCTGCTAACTTCCTGGTACTGTACAGTTTCAGAGACAAGTTAATGGTGTGGTGGCACCAAAGCATCTTAAATAGGTAGGATTGCTTTTTGCATCCTGTTTTCATTCCCTGGCCATGAAAACCACAAGCTGCAGCCCTGCTAAAAAAGCACAGACCATCGCTCTTGTGGGGAACTGTGTGCAGTGGGATCTACTGGCAGTCTGACAGAGGAAGCTCAAATAGAAAAGACCTCGCCTGGGACACTCCCCAAACCCTCTGCAAGGTCTTGCTGATGCCTAATTATACCTCTGGCCTTTTGGAGGCCAAACCCAACTCCCTGCTGGGTTTTGTGTTCCTGACACTTTCCTCCCATGAACCCCGCTGGCTCTTAAATCACCACCTGCCACAGTGAGGGCAGACTTCCTATCGCTCCTACTACAGAGGCCAAAAAGCTGCTGCCAGCAGGGAATGTCTCTGCCACGTTGAGCAGAGAGCACAACATGTTTCACACCGAGCTGCCCGTAGGGTTTCTCACTCCAGATAAACCCACCGAACGCGGAGCTGTTACCGAGAGGCGTCCCCCACTCTGTCACCTCTCTATCCGTTTGCTGCTAGGTACCTTTTATTTTGGCAGGATTAGTTTTTTCTCAGTTACGCTCCCTGAAATGGCTCTCTGGGGAATTAGATCGGCCCGAGCGACCCTGAGGGGAGAGGACCACAAGAATGGCTGTGGGTGCAGGGGGGCCACGGCAGCTGGCCAGCCACAGTAATTTGAAACTGCACACTGGCAGAGACCTGGCTTCAGAGTCAGGGGCAGCATCCCTCTCTTTTAAAGTCACAGTTCTCCTACAGGAAAAAATAATAAATATTGATTCAATCTGTTAACGCAGTCCAGAACCTTGGAGATTCCCATTACTTCTGCTTGTACAGCGCAGGGCAGAAAAATCAACAACAGCTAAAAAACCTCATATGTTTTATACTTAAAATTAATGCAGTATTGCTTTCAGAAATTTAAATAATTTTCCACTTAATGGTGCCTCTCTAACAGTTCTGCCTGAAAAATTTTGCTGCAGTTGTTGGGGAGAGTTTTGGCAAACTTAGATCAGACATAATTAAACACCAGCTGTGTGTCCCCAAGGAATGTCAATATGTGACAAGGATAGTCCCAAAACCCAGCTATGTATTAATGGACACAGGCATGAGATACAAAAGCAGTGGATGAAAGTTTACACTCTAGATATTCCATATAAATGATTTATAAGTACATATAAAGGGAAAAAAAAAATCTCAGGGTGCTCGGTGCCTACACTGACAATAACCTAGATGTACTCAATTTACTGCATGTTTAAGAACACTTATGGATGAAAGAAATTTTAAGTTAACTCTCAAATCTGAGGGAATCTGTCTTGAATATCTCTGAGAAAGGGTATGGCGTAGGGTGGGGCCAAGGCTACCTGTGTACCTTCCCCATTTTCATCTTTCTTTCAGAGAGGCTCTTTTCCCTTGTGCAAAGAGACTGCAGCATATGCAGAATTATCTCACTGGGACATTCTGCCAAACAGGTCTCCAGGGCTGTGTCTGTTACAGCACCCTCAGAAGAACTCTCCTGGCCACACTGACCATCTCAGCAGTCTCAGCCTGTGTTTGGCAGTGTCACAAGTGCCGTCTGTCTGAAAACCAAGAGGGGAAATTTTACAAGTGCCAGTCTGGTCACAGAGAGCCCAGTGCAGTCCAACCACTTCCAGGAGGGAGCACCCTGGGACTCCAGCCACAGCACACCTCCAGGGAGTCTGGCTCCCCAAATCATTGCCCCTCCAGATTTCACACCAGCCACAGCTGTGCTACACATCTTCATTTGTGCTGGCTTTCAGAGGTACTGCACATCCCATACACAGAGCGCCTGGGGCCCCTGGGTGGCTACAAGGGGGTGAACCCCCAGCCTGCCCCAGCAAAGAGGTGTACCCCAGCCAAGCAGAGCCTTGGCCAGCCATGCACCCTGGACCATGAGTGCAAAGCACTCAGCTACAACCTGTGCCGTTTTCTCTCTTGATCAGCTTGCAGCTGACCCACGTTTGGTACTCCTCTTCCTCTGAATCATGTGAAATACACACTTTAAAGAAGCTTCTCTAGCTATTACTAACCTTTTCTGGGGGAAATGGGGCTAAAAGGAAAGTGAGCACTACAGACTGCCTGATTTGGGGCAGGAGTATGCTGAAGACCTGGTCTACAAGCACTGGAAGTCATCAGTCCACAAAAAGCACCAGATCAGAAGCAGCCCTGCCTCAATCTGTCATGAAGGGGTGAACACTGCCCACCCACCACTTCTCTTTATTCAGTCAGCCCCAGTCCCACAAACTACCTAGTTCATATCCAGTGATATGAACCCTTTTACCCTTTTCCGTCCCATCTCCAGCTCTTCACACCCCCACCTTCACTTCCATCCCGATTGTGCTCCTAATAGGCACATTTAGCTTTTACATACTGATTTGGCTTTTACATACTGATAGGAATGAACCATTTCAGAGGTCATGGCTGGCTGCTTCAAGGAAATAAGGATTTTTAAACTGACAAACTTGAACTATCATTTAATAAGGCAGTGCTTTTTTTTAAGAATCAGATTTAATTTTTAATTAATAATAATAATAGTAATAAACCTGTCTTTGTGAAATCCCCTTTTTTTTCTTTGACTAAATGAGAATCTGCTTGAAGAAAACATTTCCAAGCTAAACAAAAATGGATCTACATACCACACAAAAACTGTAGTACTCTACAATGTAAGAAAATATGCAAGCTTAAGCAAATTTACCACCTGCTCCCACAGAAAGGGAACATGGTGGAATCCTGTTCGTAACACAGCATCTCATTATTGCAGCTGGATGTTTCAGTACAGTGATTAGTGTGCATACAGCATCACAATTAATTTCCAGTTCTAATACCACCTTCGTAGTTTTTCACTTACAGTCTCAACCAGAATCTGTAATTCAAACATTTTTTGCAGGTTTTTGGAAACTCTCAATTGATCTTTTCACATAGGCAAGACCAGAGATGATAAAAGGGCATGTGATACTGTTACTCCTGTTGTTACCTGGCCTAATGAGAGCAAGCTAACACAGCTACATTATTATAGCTTCATTTTGTCTAATATCTTATAACTTGTTAAGTCTTCTTTCTTTTGGCACCCACTTTCTTCAATACAACTGAAGCAACTTTTCATAAACCTATGGCATATAGTATATGTGTGTACAACAGATTTAATATTTTTTTTTCCTCTTGACAATTAAAGTCAATCTTCTATAAAATGCATCTTAACATTGCACTGGTGTAAAGACTTACTATTCTGACAAATTCAAAAGCTTTCAGGTTTGTCTCATTCGTGTTTTATGCAAGGATTAAGCAAGAAATGTGGGTCATGAAGAAAATTTATATATAACAGCTTAGATTTATTACCATATACTTCTAAAGATTTTATGGATAGCTATCACCTGAAGTATCTCATAGACATTCATGTTCTCCTGGCAGTTGGAAACAACCACTACTTGGAAACAAAACCAACGAGCTTTTTTCTGCTGGCTTCTCATTCAAATTAGCAGCTACAAACAGATGAGGAACACAAACCTCAATAGTCCCTTAAAAAAAAAGACCACCAATAATCCAGTTTTCTGAAATCCTCTGAACTCGACTGCGTTTGTACAAAAGGTGTTTTCTGATGAGTTCTTATTTTGAAAAGGAGGGGGGCAGTGCAGGCTAAAGCCTAGAAAGCAAAGCAGAAGTAATAATCTCTTTATGGCAGTTCATGGTAAGGAAGTGACTCAGCTGAGGCAAATGACAGAGTCCATTTGGAGACACTGATTCCAAGAGCACTGGGGTCTGCAGTCAGGAATCTGGTGCAGCTTCACTGCCAGAAATTTCAACCTTCACAAACACATAAGCCTGAAAAATACTATTTCCAGTAATTCTAAACAGTTTTGTCTATCTCTACAGCATTTTTTTGTTGTGAAAAGAACATGTGAGGCAACTGAGGATATATTCTCTAGCTGTTTCTCACAAAGACCAAGCAAAAACAAAGCAGGATTTCATCATAAGTCGGTAAAATTAATTTCTAAGTAATTTAAAAATTGCATTATAATTTCTCTGAGTTTTGAATTACCTTTCCACAAACTTAGCAAGCAGTCTACTCTTTCCCGCAAGCTATTGCACATAAAACTTGGAGGCAGTTGTTAGCACATTTAGAACTAATGCCTCAATAACTAAGGGATGAAAAACCTCCAGCACCCTGAGAGCATCCACTAGAGTGGTTTTCGATCTGCAGATCTCAGGTATCTACTGACTACTTTTAAAGGGTGGGCAAAAGACATTAAGAAAAGTGTGCTTGTGGACAGGGTGCTTAAATAATCAAAAATCAACAATCATCAAGCAAGAGGATACACACATCCAGCAAAAATCCTGGGGAACAGGTCTTCCAGATTAAAAAATGTATAGTTATCACTGCTCTCTTATATTCAAATAGCCAAGAACCACAATTACTATTGTGGTTAAAAACTACAGTGATTTTAAGTATTATATGGACTAAGAAGGATTGCATTGAAGAGTTTACTGTTACTCATACAGAACAGAAGGAAGGTATAGAAATGGCTCAGGCAAACAAGAAAGTTATCTTAAGTCATGTCAGGCACACTATCTTTGTAGTTAACATTTTTTCTTTATTAATTAACACATCCTCTGTTCCTTCACAAGGACTCACAAGTTCTCACAAGTGGGTAACCAAAACTGGTCTGTAAACAGAATTAGCTCTCCAACCAGCGATTATTTAACCACAGAGAGTGCTGACAAGCAAGAATCCCAAAATGGCTGATCAGAAGCTACTCCATTTTATCCCAAGAATTCAAACAGGGAACAGATCTCCAAGATACAATAACCTTCAGGGTTGGTTCTGCCCCTTCAAATGCTCTCTGTTTCCCAGTGCCTGTGGCACTCCTAAGGGTGCAGGCCACAGCCAGTTGTGCCAGCACCAGCGAGGATGCAGGAAACATCCAGTGATGGCAGTGCACCCGGGATCATGGAGCACAGCCAGCCGTGGCCATCCCTGCAGCGGGCAGAGCTTCTCCAGCCAACCCAGTGAAACGGCAGAAAGGAAACAAAGCAGTGCCTGCATCCCTGGGAACAGTCCATGGGCTGCTGCAGTCCACAACAGCTCCTCCTGCTTTCCCTTCTTTTCCTTCCACAAAAGAACAAGAAAATATGGTGATAATTTTGTTCAATTTCCCCTCAGATGCAAATCAGGGCTAGAAGTTGCAAAAAGAAGGTTTTAATGTTTAGAGGAATAGTTTGTAAAGTTATAAGCTTGCAAAGGGGTTTAAATCTCATATCCTTCACTATCCAAAGAACAACAAAAACGTGGAGGTTACACTGAGGTTTATAGATGGCTGTCTGCTTGAGCTTAGCTGTACTGTAGTACCTTAGTTTAATTAGCAGCCATACCTATAGGAGAAGTACCAAACACTGTTAGTCAGAGCCTGGGCTGAGAGGTACCCATAACTTTTGTTTTCTTTTCTGCTAGGTGGGTTTGCATGCTGAAACACTAGTCTGGCTTTTGCCTATGATACTGACACCCCTTTCATTTGCACTTTAAACAAGCAAGACAAAAATGTGATTGCTTACACAAATCCTCGAACTTGCATAATTGTTCAGATGTGGGAAGGTGTCTTCTTCTAGATAATAACATTTTTGAAATCAATGCACAGATGAAAGATGAAGTTGTCACTCTTCCAGAAACACACACTAATGAATTTTGAACTATGTCAGACAAGAACAAAGAGACAATGGTGTCTTTTCTTGTAAGTCAATTTATAATCTATAAAAGAACATTTCTTGGTCACAAATTTGTATTGGAAAGGAGTTCACGTTTCGAAAACTGAAACAAGGAGAGATGCTTACAAATAATTTTAAGCATCAGCATTAGAAAATTTTCATATGAGAATAATTTTTCCCTTGTACTGAGAGCACCTGTATTCTCCAAAGACAGCAAGGGGTCTTCAGCAGACTACAATCAAGTTTCAGGTTCCACAACACTTACTGTTGCTGTTTGTAAGCAATAGAGCTAATTAAAGGCACACAGACTGTATGAGCAGATCCTGAATTATTATCTAAAAATGTTACACAAAAGCATTTAGTATACAAAATACATAATGCATTTATACTAAAGAGGCATTATGTTTCTCCAATTAAAAAAAAAATTATTCAGTGTTAATGTTCTCTAATAATATAAGTTGCTTGCGTCAACAAACACAGTACAATTAGCTTGTTACCCTTAAACTGAGTTTAAAATAAGCAAATTGTTTGATGACTTTGATGTTTTCCACCCAAAATGTGCTGGCTAATTTTTCCATTCCAGTTCCCATTCCAATCTTTTAACTGCCTTAATCTCCTGCCCTCAGATGTTGACCTCCTAAGAACAGAGGTCATAGGTTAGCACAGACAGACCTCAAAAGATCTGGACTATCAATTCATGCCTGAAAGATTTCTCTTCCACAAAAGAACTACTAAAAAAGCAAATTCCAAAATCCAACTCCATAGGCTGCATAAAATGTAAACTTGTTGATAAGTTGCATTCATAAATATTCTAAAAAGATTGGATCTAAACAGTCTGAATTAATTTCTGCAGGATATGAAAATAAACCAATGGCATAGACATGGAATAATGACTAAACTTCAAAGATAAAAAAGGAAAGCTCTAGACAGGGGAGAATTAAGAGTCGGCATCTTTAACCACAGATATGTATGTTTTAAATGTTTCTAATCTCTGCATTTGAAAGTACCATTTTTCCCCACCAGGCATTTTTGAACACAATTTGTTTTCTTGTAAGGGTGAAAGTATGAGATTAGCTGACTCAGAAAATGAAACAGCACCAGCTTATACAAATTTTACTGATTATTAGTGAGACTACTACCTCATTTTCTTGCAATAATCAACCATACAACAGATTCCTTGCTGCTTGTTTGGTCAATGAGCATACAGCTCTCATTAAAAAAAATGCCAGATGTTTCTTTTCTATGTAAAAGTGAAATGTATAAAATTGTAAAGGAGAAAGATAACTTCAGGAGGGTCCAGGGAGTTAGAAATACAGAGATAACAAGAAAGAACCATTTTATAAAATTATTTCTGGGATCCAAGTAAAATTTGTATTTTACACAAGGTACATAGGGACAAAAATTCTAGAATCTCTCACTAGTGAAGTAATGATAGTCCCACATTTAATAACATGAGATCACATTGAATTATTTACCAAGTAAATTGAATCCACTCTGAGGATTATTTTTTGACTCAGAAAACTAAAGTGCTTAACACATTTTAAGTAATTATTAAAAGGAGGTGTAGGCATGTATTTCTAACAATTATTTGACCAGCTAACCATGATTCCTCAAAAAAAAACTATCAAAACACAAGAACTTGAAAAAATTAGTCTGATAAACAGGAAAGTAAAGATTTTTCATTTCCTTACTCGAAAGAAGTGATTTATAAAACTAGGGAAAAAGAATGCAAATAAAATAAAACCCTTAAAAAGGCAAATTAATAGGCTTGCATCTGAGCTACACACAACTTCTAATCCTATTGCAACTATTGATGGTGTCTTCTCATTGATAGAAGAGGTAACACTGCATAATTCTGTAGTACAACTCATCTCACGCAGACACACACTGACACACACTATTGTTTTGTTTTACAGTATTAGTTTAGCACAAAGAAAAGGGAGAGACACTGATTTTAAACACTATCAAATCAGAAATTGAATTTGAAACACTAAACTATTTCAGCTTTTTATATATTTATATTTCATTTATCATCTAAAAAATCAAAGCGTTCTAGTTAAAGTTTGATGCAAAGGCTGTTGCAACATTAATTGAGCAGTCTGTAGTTTGCAGAGCTGTCTAAAGTAAATAAAAAATTTAGCATTTAAATTGTCCAAGAGCTAAAAGGGTAAAACTCCAAGTGACTTCTAGAGTAGAGACAGCCATTGAACACAAGACAAGTAAAATTTAAATCAAGTTTTGTACTTTCAGCTATTCATTGTAAAAGCTCTAGTACCAGGAGACTCAACACCAATAAGATTATAAATGAATGGAGATCAAAGAAAAGAAATTGTTTAGCTCACTCCCATATTTCACAGTGAACTTTCACAACTCTTTCCTCCTTAACCATTCCACTGTTACTGGGCAAACCCAGCTCCCTCTTCCCAGTCAATTACGCCAAGCTCAGCTCGCTGTTCCTCCAGCTTGGCCAGAGTCACCTCTGCTCTCTCTTGAGCAGTGTTCCATTTCTTCCCTGAAAGTCCCTTCATCCTTGTCCTGCCGTGCAAACAGAAACTAGTGCAAATCCCCTAGTGAGAGGAGTGTGCAGGCTAATTTCTACAAATCCCATTATCTACCAATTCAGTATTCAAAGGAGATGGAAACAATTTACACTGCAGTAACAGCCTGTGAACCCACATGTGAGTTCTCCTATACGGCCTTTTCTCATTTGTTGCATGAAATACAGATTATTGTATTCTTCTTCCTTAGCCTACTCAATTCAACTCTTGGAACTCACCACTAAATCCAGCTAAATCTTGAAAAATATTGGTTTGGGGACTCTCATGAAGATCTCTGCATGCATTACAAATATTAATTACTTTGCAATGTCTCTCCAAAACTGTGTGGTTTAACTGGTCTCAGAGAAATGCGCAGGATTCTGGAGCACAAGAAAAAAGCCAAAATAATTTTCCAGAGGAGCATTATTCTAAGTGCCCAATGTGAAATACTGGTGCCCATGGAACACTTACTATTTTATAGCACCTGATGCATTTAAGGCAAAGCTCAAACTGAGCAACTGTGAGGGCTGCATTTGATGGTTCTGCAAAACAAACTCCAGATGTGTTAGGTTTGTCACCTGGTAAATGAGGAACACACAGTAAGAAGAATACTGCAGAAAGTTCCAGATCCACTGGAATCACCATAGTAGGTTGCAGAGCAGGAGCTCACATACCACCTGTGCTTCAGCACCCTGTGCTTTAGCTCTTGACTTGCAGCAATCTTTCAAAATGGAGGAAAATTCAGTTGAATCCCTGATTGTGCTTGTGGGGAGATTCAGGTTTTTCTGCAGTTTCTGAAGAGTGGCAGAACTACCAGCATTGAGGTAACCATTTAGAGCCTGGAAAAGATCTGGACTTCTCATATTGCCACTATTTTTTTGCTCCCTTCCCTAAGTCCTTTTTCATCCCCCTCGTTCCTCATCTTCCCTGTGTTTGTTTTCCTATTCCTGCTTCTTCCTAATCTTTGCCCTACCTTTTATCCTTGAAATATCTTCCTGTGACCCTGCCTGACGGATCACAGACACTACAGGAGCATTTCTATTTGAGCTGTCTCTTCACTGAACAGCTTGTCATAACCAGAAGAAGCAACTGCAAAGTCCCACTCAGTCCTGCTACTTCTGGATTGCCGAGCAGGGGTGGCTTCAACCGCTATGTTTTTCCTGAAATAAACCTCCCTTTCCTTGTTTAAATATGCCCTTACAGACTCATGACTTCTTTCAGGACATAGCCTGTGTCTCATTACCTGCTGGATAAATGCTATAGCACATTGCAGGGGTGCACTTTTGGGGGTGGGGGATGCACAGTGGGAAGAGCAGCATCGTGCCTGCACCACCACTATGGAGATGACTACCTCCGTGACACATTCCTCTTATATAATGAGCTGCTGAGCTTCTTGGCAAAATAAGATATTGAAGAAAATTCACATTTTAAATTATTCATATTTAAGTAGGTTTGATCTTTAAGTGTCAAGGACAGAAACATGAAGCCACAGCTAATAAAAGAAACAGCTGTAGCGATTTGGAATTACATTACTGCACAGACTTTATTAATTTGAAGTTAAAGGGCTCCAGAACTTTTATTCCTTCTAAAGAGCTTCAGATTCATCCACAGTGGTAAATCAAGGCAATGTTTCAGGGATATCTGATTTAGCAGATATACTATAATTCATTTTTCTCCAGCTTTCAAGTTTTTGGTATCTTTTTCAACAGGCCAAACTATATGACAGTTTTTTCCATCATCTGGAATCACCATTATAATCTGTCCTCAGTGCTGTATATTTATTACATGTTTTGAGTATGTTTGCTAGGTGATGCTGGAATGAAATATATTAAAAAAAAAAAAGCAAGGAAATGCAATTGTTTTCCTAAAATAAAAGATGTGGGGTTTAATTATTTAATTGCACTGAATATTTTTGTCATAAAATACAGCACAGACAGTGTGCACCTTTTAAAAAGGTAGTTTATCCTGTGAGCAGGTCTGTTCCCAGTTCATTGATAGCTATAGCATGTCACATGAGCAGAAAGCAGCACAGTCTGTAGTCAGGATCAGTATCAACTTAATACTCTGTTCCCTGCTATTTTCAAAGCACAAGATTAAGTATTTACTGAGTTGGCTCCTGAAAATGTGTGCACTTTTTTGTTTATTTTTGTCTACTTGAAAATAGTATAGTAGTAAGAAATTAAACACTGAGAAACAAATTTGAATTAAAGAAGATAGGAAGACTTTTAGCAACAGAATGATTTTTTGAAAATTATTTACTGAAATACTTTTAACATATACTCTATTGGATTTATGCATAATGTCTGTTAAACTGAGCAAAGTTCTCAATTTGTTTGTGCTTCTAAATTCCTCCTGGTATGTGTGATCATTAGTTCAGGTAAGAATGCAGTGGGATCATTAGGTATATCAGTGCAGGCAGAGGCCTGAATATATGCTGAGAGTTTACTGTGAGAGAGAGCTCACCCCTTGACAAAAGAGAGTGGAAGAGTCAGAAAACATGAGGCCTAGAGAAGACATCCAATTAAAGAAAAATATTGTGCATTCCAAAAACAGTGCATGTACTTAAGAAACCCATCTGCTGTGCGGGGACAGCTTTACTCTACATGAGGCTGCATAAAAACGACACCTTCCTACTCACTTCATCTGTTCCTGGTACATTTTCAGAATTGAATCTCCTTACTTTAGCATCAAATTTGGATTTCTTTTTATAAACACTATGAAAAATTCGGGGCCTCTCTCCTCTTAATTGTACATGCATACAAACAAATACCAAAAAACTTTTTCCAGGCTCTACTCTTTTCTAAATACAAGCTTGCAATGATGCAAATCATGCTTGGATATTACTTAGTGGTATCACGGCTACCAGGTTCCAAGCTCTTCCCTTGGCACAGATATTTGCATTTACTTGAAGTACATGAAAAGCCCCACCAGAAGATGGAAAAGGCAGCACATATTTTTGCATGTTTTGATGATTTGTAGGCCTAAGTGCAAAGCCCAATTCCTGCCTGCACCTCAGTGAGCAGGCTGAAACACTGCATGGTCATGCAAGTTCACCAGCAATGGAGCATCTGAAAAGAGACCTTACTTTAAGTGGCCTTGTGATGAATTTGGTAGTTAAATTGTCTGAAACCAGAAAATGGCCTTTCAAATGAATGAGAAATTGCTTGTATAACCACATAGCACATTACAGTGTGCCAGGGTACCCCAAAATACCTAACTGACCTTGGGTCAAATTAAGCTTTGAGGCCTGCATCTAACTATGGGCAGTTGGCTTTGCAAATCTAACCACGTTCTCTCCATTTAAAATTTTGAATGGGATTTCTTCCATGTCTTCTGAAAGACAAAACCTTTTATTCAAATGTTACACATGCTGTTACGCATGACTGTAACCATTTCTACGCTTTGCTCCAACATGCAAGCACTGATCTTTCAGCTCTGCATCCTGGCTTCTGACTGAGCTACACAATTATGAAAGAGAAATCCAGTATCTTTAGAGAAAGGCAGCTCCCAGTGCTGTTGCTAGATCTAGGGGGTAGAAGCTAGCCTAGCTGTGGCTTGCTGTCTTCCAAGAGGTGAGGTTTTCCTGCTTCTGCTCTCACTTTGGAACATCTCCCCATAGTTCTACACCAGGCATTTCAGGAAGACTGGTTTAGCTACACCCTGTGCCAGAGAAATCATGACACACAGTGTGTGGTCCATAGAAACTGGGAGCTATACACAACAGGCAGTGGCAGTTGTTTTCTCTATTCTCCCTTAAGCCACTTTCTTTTCTTTTTTCCATGCCAAAAATACTTATTCTTGGAGATCTGACTCTGTTCTTATCAGACTGGACCGACCACGTCCTGGAAGCACATTGTGTGTTTGTTATGCAGGAGGGCTGTGGCTGCTGAGCTCCCTTTAAACACAGATGGATGATGTAGATTTTAACAAGGGCAGTCTAATGAATATATGCAGTAACACTTTTCAGAGGCTTCTGACTTAAGACTTGGATGGGTCTGCACAAAGACGAGCAAAGATTAACCTCCTGCCCTAGAGATCCATCTCCAATCCATAGCACCAAGTGGCAGCTATTTTTAAGTTACCTACTTTTTTAACCCTACCAACAAGGCCCTCTGGTTTTCTGGTTTTATCTCACTTCTGGAAAAACACAAAATGTTGCTAAAACTTCCAAAGAGTTGTCAGCCTGAGGAAAAGAGCAAGGATGAAAAACTTTGTCCCTCATGTTTGTAGTTCTGCAAAGATATAACCTTCCTAAAGTACTGGAGTATTGCAGAGCTCTCAGGGTTTTTTTGTTTTGGTTTGGTTTTTTTAATCCAGCATTCTGCTGTTCCTGTTACCAGCAGTTCATACCAGTTTAGTGGGTTATTATGGCACAGTCAGCAAATATCAATCCTAAAATTATGTAAGGAAGCATATCTTGGAGTGGCATTTATCCCCATTCCAGACTATTGTCTAAACGTGCAAATTGTTAACTCTTTAAAACTCTGCACAAATAATATCAAGCTTTGCTTGAGGATCCAAAAGGAAGTTGCATCCAGCAAATTCAGGTACTTAACACTTCATCAAATTGTCTTTTACAGATTAGTTGTCGATACTGAAGGAATGATGAAACCACTACTGCCAGAAATGGAAAGCTATACTGTACCTCCCTATTTTTTACAGGCCCTCCTTAAATACATTCCCTTGTTGGAAAGATGATAGTAAGCCAGAGGGACCTCATTTCAGATGGCAGTTTTCACATAAGAGAACAAAACGATGGCTGTCTTTCCATTCTAAGTTTAAAAGGTTGTCTCAGACATCACTGGAAAGAGCAACTAAACACCCAACAAAATCATTATGATGCAGGGAAAGAGCAAATAGGCAAGAAAATGCCCTATGCTTGACAAATGGGAAAAGCAAGAACGAAAATTGGAATGAAGAAATTCTCATATTAGGTGAAAGGGAGTCAGGGAGGTGTTCATGTTCTAATTGCTGAAACACCACCCTTGAGTACAGTCCTTTTGCAAGGCTGTATTTCTAAGAAACTGGTATAAGAGCCAAGCAATTTTTGCATGACTTGTGTGTCAGTTTCCTCTCTAGAAAATGGCAGAACTGTGAATGTGATCTACATTGAAGAGGAGTAGGAAAATTTCACCCTTTGACAGTAACATGCTGACACCATTTTGTGCCAAAGGCTACAACTCCCTGAACTTGTCATCCATTTCCCTGGTTGGATGACTCGGTTTGTCTGCTCCCCATTTCACCCCAGTGCTGTTCAGGACCTGCCCAAAGCGAGTCCCTGGGGCTGGCCAAGTGGACGTATCCTCTTTGTAGCTGTGTGCGGCGACCACCAGCCTGGTCTTGCGTCCTGTTAGGAAAGGGACTGACAGGCTTTCCCCACCCATCTGCTAAGCATGGGTTTTATGTGCTTCTCCCACGTTGGTACTAGCTCAGGGGTCTCCTTCCCAGCCCATACCACTCCCATTATTCACATCTCCTTCACAAGAATCTGCTTGGTTCAAGCTGCAGGAGGCTTTTCTATGAAAGTTAGATTATACACTTGAGTGTGATCCAGTCAGTGGAGATGGAATTGATATAGTATCAAGTTTGAAGTAACTTAGTATTGTGTAACTTTGCTGTCCTAAACTAGCTCTCCTGGTCCTGTTAACTTGAATTCAAATGTCCTCCATGGCATGCCACCATGTGTCATCTCTTCCTGCATCATACCAGCCTAGTGGCTGTTTGTGCACATCATGAGCTTTTAAAGACGACCTTTAAGGTTTTCTTAATATAGTTTGACTTCAGATCATCCACAGAATGCCTTCAGATATTAAAACTATTTTCTGTCTGACTCAGACACTAGTTTTAAGTGACAGTTCATCAGGGGAGAATTATATCATTTAATTACAACCCCCCCTTCCTTAAGTGGCTGTATTTCTACCCTGTCAGTGGTTTAGAACTATGTTTTTCTTCATTTGAAAAATTATTGTTTTGGTCACATTCAAAAGTTACTGGTGAACACCATTTATAACATCTTAACACAGAAACACTTCTATCCTAATTGTTCCTCCTTCATATATATCGACATTGGAAAAAAGTTTTCAAAGTGTTATATCCATGCTGCGGTACTCATTACTGTTTAGCCAGCTGAGCTAGATATACACGGCTGTTTCACCAGCTGCATCCCACAGTATAATTCAGCATCACCATTCATCCAGTGGCAATGGTTCGTTGAGCTCCATCATTTTAAGCAGCTCCCAAATCCCTCCCTCACCGTTTACTTGCAGGGCTGCACTATAAACCAAGCCCGTGAAATGTTTCATGTCAACCTCAATCTCACAATGTAGCACTTATTTACTACATGTTTAAATCTAGACCACTTACTGACACAGCTCACCTGTGCTAGAAAGTTTCCCTGCCACACATGTGATGTTAGCAGAGGGTATCAAAGGACTGAAATGACATAAATTAGAACTGGGAGATGAAGTTATACTCTTAATTATTTCTTCCTTGTTCCTTTCTTCTTGCTTTATTTTATTGCTTCCATTTTGGTGTAAAGATTTCAAAACAAACAACAACCAAAAAAAAAGCCAAAAAACAAAACAAAACAAAACAACAAACCCAAACAGCTGTCAACCTCCCCATCTCCCCCAAAACATTCCACATGAAGCAAGTGTCAAGCTAAGTAGATACAGCATAACAGACATTCTGCTGAAAAATTATCCAACTTTGAGCTCGTATTAGGAATATTTACAGATAATGGGTAATACCTCTAGGTCCCAAAGATAACTCTAGCTTCTAGTCCTGTGAGCATCATGCACCTTTATTAATATTGTGCCTAAAGTCTGTGGGTCAAATTATTTAAATGTACACTGCACTAAAGAATATTCTCCCATCTATATAAAGAATTACAACTCATAAACTGGTCCTTTACCCAGTTTCATTTTAGGCAACATAGAAACATTGGGAGTGCTTGTTCAAAAAAAGTAAAAAGAAAGTAGTGTCATATTTTTGCCTTCTTCCCTTTTTCCTCTCAACTTTACTCTGAGATGGTGGGTTAGGTTCTGATTTCATTTATTCTACTCTAAATCACAGACTTGTCTACAAGTTACTGAATACTTGATTAAGTGTGATTTCAGAGTACTTTATCTTTTCTGCATCAGATCCCCATGGTCATTCCTAGAGAGCAGCATAGCATGGTTTTATGACAGCTCACTGCCAAAACTGAGCAAAACACACTGTGTTTGGCAAGTGTTAAGAGCTCCTACAAAGTGAGCTGCAGCTGGTCATAATGCAACTCCTTGCAATTCATCCCCTGGTTTACTTAGGTAGGAAGAGACCAGCCCCTCCACTGTGCGTCTCTGCCATAAAGCACCACTTCTGAACCCAGAACCTGTCAGATGAAAATCCCAGCTGAGCTTCATTTAGAAACCTCCCCTCTAGCCCAGATTTCTCTTAATACTGTGAAAAAGTACATACATGTACTACAATAGATTAAAGTAAGGTCTGAGAACCTGAAGCCTGCAGGCTGCTCAGAGCCACAGCTTCATTTCACATGGACCACAAAGTTTCCCTTCCTCACACACGAATGCGCCAACACGCTGACTGAGAAAGAATGACCAAGTGGCTGATACCACTGGTGACAATTACGAAGAATTCCCATTTGTATTATAAAACTAACGTGGCCCACGGTAACGCTGAAGGGGAAATATTAGCACAGCAAGGTCCCCACAGCAACAATACTACAAATTACAGGGACCCTGAGTCTATCATGGAAGCCTCACTAAATCTACCAACATTGGCAACCTCAGTGTCATGACTTTTTTTTTTCCCCTCCCTGTCTGCACATATTGGTGCTTTTCCCTTTTTTTCTCCCTCATCTTTGCTATCTCTAACTCCTCTCAGTAATTAGAGTAACAGAGTCCATTCAAATGGGATCCAGACAAAAAGATGCACTGAAGCTGGGCTCTCACACTCTTACATTGGTGACATAAAAAGAGATGAACAGAAAAAGTTGGAAATAGCTTTCATAAATGGAGGCAGTTCTCACACTACAACAGCAATCATCAAGAAACTTTTCACTACACGTTGGAGGTGCACCTTTTTTATTGTCTAGGCATTCAAAACTAATTTTCCTTCAAGCAAAGACACTGCTTTTCACTGAGTGATAATGTCAATGCTACTTCAAACATTTCAATTTTCAGCCTTTTTTGGTGTCTTATGACTTAAGTGTAAGAATTCTGAGACAGAAGTGGGTAGATGTTTTTGCCCACATTTTCACATTCAAATTAATTCAAAATAATTTTGAATTTTCCCTTTTTTTAAATGCAAGTGAACAAGAGAGTACACTGTCTCATAGACCACCCCCCCCCCCCGCACTGTTTTTCAGAGTATATCTGTTCAATTTTTTCTATGTTTCTGCTATGAAAAAAAAAGATTCAAAGCAGAATTCATCTCACTTCATTTAGAGACTTGTAAGGGAAGCATCTCCAGGATTGGATCTAGGATCCCTGTGTAGTCCCCGAAGAGGAACAGCAGTAAGGCAAGATTCAACCCCAACATTTCAGATGCTTCCCTAGGATGAGATGAAAAGTCCTGCTTCCCCCTTCATTGACTACACTGTGCACTATAGATTGTTCAAATCCCTGCCTCTTTCATTATATTGTCTTCCCTGACTACTTACAACCTGCCCATTTAGTTTCAAGGTTTTTGAAGCAAGGACTGTCTTCCTTCATATA
The DNA here is from genome assembly GCF_965178545.1 of Coloeus monedula. NCBI lineage: Eukaryota > Metazoa > Chordata > Aves > Passeriformes > Corvidae > Coloeus > Coloeus monedula. The sequence continues at coordinate 75,912,692 of NC_138782.1, forward strand.
CATGTGCAACAAGTAAGTCAACAGGATCATGCTAGCATGACTGTGGCCTTTATTTGCTGCCAAGTATGAAACATCAAGAATAGTGGTAATGCTAATGCCCTAAACAGATTAGCTATTACAATTCATGGAAAAAATAATGATTTAGATAAGAATAATACTGAAAGCCTATAGCAAAATAAAAAAATAATTTAAAAAACCCAACAAAAAAACAGCCATTGCATGCAACATGACTCTAAAAGGCCAGATATGGAGAGCAATCAAAAAGAAAGCTTTGTCTGGCTTACAAAGTCTCTCCTTGTTGTGGTTATGGACTCTGATCTGTTACAGCAGCAATAAATTTTGTTTATGGCCTTTAGCTTTTACAAAGAAGGTGAAAGAAGGACAAATATCATGTTGTCTCCAGTCCTTAACTAAAAAAAATTAAAAAAAAAAAAAGGGGAACAAAAAAGGGCCTTTTAACAGAGCTGAGGACAAGTGGAGTTCATCTGTAGCTAGTAAAGGTTTCTGATCCCAAATTTCTCAAACCTGGGCTACATCGCCTTTCCAGGTGACTCTATCTTTCCTAAGCTACTTTTTACTTCCAAATGTGCAATGCAGAGAGCCACCACCTCTCAGTCATGCCATACATTAAATACTGCAGGCAAAACATGGCTGTTTAGATGTTCTTACTAGGATCCTCACAAAGTATGTATTCCACTTGGCCTCAGTCATTATAGCTACTGGGCTGGGCAACAGCATGAGGAAAAAAGGGTGAATTCATCTAAATAAAAAGATGAGCTTTTTGGCAGGAAGGCTGTCCTTGGTGAACTAGATGCAGGTGGCTTTGTGGTGAAGAAGGTTCAGAATTTCTTCAAGCCACCAGAAGTGGAAAGTAAAGTGTAAGAGTGCAGTTCAAGTCAGACTGCTGCACATGTGCGGAGAGAAGTGCAGCAATCAAAATTAACCTGAAATTTGTAAAGTATTATTACAACAGTCCCTCAGAGCACCAGGAATTAAAACCTTTGGAAACACCTTATACTGTGTTCACTAAGTAAAAATATACTTAACCAAATGATATACATCTCAACCCTTACTGCAGCACCTACATTTTTTTCTATATAAAACTACTGATGCACAATTTAAAACCCCACTGCACATGATAGTCTCTTTAGCATGCACAATTCTCACCTAAACATGACATTATTTCACCTGTATTCAGACTGACCTCTCTCTCCAGTCTAATAGCAATATCTTCAAAATAATATTATATTCCTTTGCAGGCTCCCTCTAATTTAATAAAACCTTCTCAAGTGAAACTAATCAGTGGGTGACTGATGTACTTGTATAGATACAGCTTTAATTAAATTACTAAGCCGAATTTCCATAGAAGGGTTTCCTTTCACAAACAAATAAATGCTGAAAACATAATTTGAAGAAAAACTTGCAAAGGAAAAAACGGGGGAATAGCAAAAGTAAGGTAATTACCTATCTCCCTTTGGTTTTCTTTTTTGTACTGTCTTCCCTTTGGGTCGTCTTTCACTTCCTAAACAGGGGCTCCCACCAGGGCCTGTTACCCGTATTGATTCAAGGCCTTTGGAAGATTTCTTAAAAGTAAATTCCACAGGTTCTCCTTCTTTTAGGCTTCTAAATCCTTCCATGAAAAGCTTGCTCTGTAAATAGGAAAAATACTCTTGGTTACCGTTGCCTTAAAAACAGTATTTACATTTATAATCAATAGGACAAATTACCCCATCTACCACCCTACAACACATGCAAGTTGAGTAACAGTTTCCTCTGCATGAGCTGTAGCAGAGGATAGTACACATTACAGTACTGGATACACTGAATACCCTATTCAGTGCTAAACACGTAACAAGAACCTGTTTTCAGTATCAGCAAAACTGAAATAACATTTTCCTTTTCCATGCTGAATGCTATAGATGAAGCAGAAGAAATGCTGCCATTCTTAAAACCCTTAAGAATTCTTAACAGGTCTCAGGAAGTGAAAAGGTCTGGAAAGAGAGCAAATGTTCACTTCAGAGCGAATTAATTTATGATCAAAGTTTTAATAATTTGCATTCTTTATATCTGAGATATGGGTCTGCTGCTCTGAAAATGAATCAAAGATACAGCAAGCACGAGAGGCATGAGGAAGGCACTCTGAACGAAGTCCGCTGACATGGGCAATTCAAATATCCCTAGTGAGCTGCTGAATTTCTCTTCACTACACCAAAAATCTTATCTACCTAGCATGATTTATGTATGGGTTTCTATTTTCATTCACAGAAAAGGAAATTTTCATCATCAGGGCAAGCAAAATAAATACTGATAAATATTTTAACATTACACTGCAGTAGCAAAATCTTGGACAAGCTGAAGTCAACAGAAGCTTACCACTAATTCTGATACAATGAAAATTTTCATCACGATCCCAAACAAATTATGTACAATTGTAAGTCTGCATTTCAGGACAAATCTGATTAATCAAACTCTTAAATAAAATGATCATTGAGTTAAGTGATAGGGAGGCTTTTGGGGGCGGTGGAGATAAAGTAGTTGTAGTACACTTTTATTTTAGAAGTTACACAGTACATAATTTAGATCAGTTGGAATCACGGAGAATATGATAAAATTCCTCAACTTACACAGATTTAAGAGTTTTTTCAGGAGAGTTATAACACATATTTTCTTCCTTTGCTCATGAATTCCTCAGAGGAAAGAGAAAAAAATGTATCCTGACTGATTCTTAATCCATTCTCTAGCATTCACTCGGCTGAACCATGGAGTCAAGAAGGAAATCTTCACTGCAGGTGCCATCCCAAATCAGTCCAATGTCAACAAAAGCCAAGTGACACATGACTCTAGACTGCATCTGTTACCCAACAAGTACAACCAGGAACATGTACAAATCAGATGGCAATCCCTGACACGGGCTCCCTGTAACCATTTACGGGAGGTCTGCAGCACCAAGACACTGTTTTAACACCTACACAGTTCATAGCACACAAAGGGGCAGCTGGTCTCTTCACAAGGACGCACAGAGAACAGGACCAAAAGCAAGAGCAGTTCCCCCTGAGCTGCTACAGAGCACACTAGTTTCAGCCACAAGGAGAAATTGCTCACTACAAAAAGAATTAAACAGAGAAGCCCAAAGTATTCCCTTTGCCAGAAATAGTTAAGATTCATCTTACCAGGGCTCTGAATAACCTAATCCAAGGCCCTGCTTTCAGCAAGAGGTTGAACCAGATGAAATCAAGAAGAGCCTTCCAACCTAGGCTTTTCTGTGATTCTGATATCCTAACCCAGTGCCGAATCACACCTGGTGAGACTAGAGAACAGGCTCCAGTTCCTGGTTCTGCAGCAGAGCTACCTTGGGGGACCTGTGTCACTTAACTTCTCCCTGTTTTTCTGAAGAGGGGTGCCACTGCAAAGTCTATTTTTCACAGCACTAATAGACTAAACTATAAATTATAAAGTAATTTGGAATATTTATTTTAATGAAACCATGTGAAAGCATACATGCCTCAGCTTCCTGAAACCCCAGGTTCTCAGTGTACCCAGCACAAGACACTACCAATGCTGGTCTGAGTGGCTTAGGTGCTTATAATTTTTCCAACAGCCAAAAGTAACCAAGAACACGGCTCCACTTGTTAGGACAAAGGCTGGTTTTGCTTATCCAGTTGTGCAGTTCTAGTAGGTTTGGCTCTCCCATCAAATGTTGTAACAATGTGAAACACAAGACAAATCGCTGATTTTAGAGGCTAGAGGTTGAGCACTATTTAAAAGGTGGGGGGAATAGCATGGGAGGGCTGTGGGATGCATGAAAGAAGAAATATATAAGATCTGTTCCCTGAACCATTAGCTTGGCTTTTTTAAAAAATGAAAATTTAAGGCATGAAAAAATAAATACGCAAGTGTTCTTACTAATACAACTGGAGGACAGTAATTGTACATAAACCAATGAAACAAACCATCCAGGAAGGCAGGATTATTTCAAACAAGCCCTCCACTTTGAAATGTCTGTATAGCAATAAGGGGATCTTTGTCACAATGAAGAAACATCCAAGTTCAGAATATGCCCGAAGAAGACACCACCACTCATCAACTAAACAATAAATACTGCCTGCGGCATGAGCCCATTTCTAGGTCCATCCACACCTCTTCAGTCTTCAGTGGCCACCAGGGAATCTTGCTGAAAGGAAAGAACTGAACAATGTGTATTCTGTCCCAAAATAAGTACACAGTTGAATGCTCCAAAACAAGACAATCAGCACAACACAGATGGGTGCTAATCACAAGGGAACCTCAAAGGCATAAGCCCGTATTTTCCTGCAGTACTGAACACAGCATGGATGCTTGTCTACTTGTTTAATTACAACATAATGAAGATACAATTAAGTCCCAGTAAGAGTTATGCATTTTTTCCTGAGTTCCACCGTTATTAAAAAATGCCAAGAGGTTAACATCTGATACACATAACATTGTCTTCTACTTTACCTCAAAATAAATACTTGCTTAAAACGTAAGTTAAAGTGGGGTGTTATTAGTATCCTAGAATGTTTTTATTTTTCTCGTTTCACTGTTAGCAGCAGAACTTGATTTCTGAACAAAACACTCTATTTACAAGAGATTTTTAAACACATTTAAAAGCCTAAGTAAAGCAACAATCATGCTGTCATGAATCACATGTTACGCAAGTGTACATTTTTTGCATGTGTGGGTTTTTTTGAGCACTTTTAACAACAAAAAATGTTGAAAAAACCCCACTTCAAGTGACTTGCACAGTTCTTCCCTTGAATAGACCTCAACAGCTTTTCAATGTTAGAGATGGATTTGGTGCTGACTTACTGTGCAGATGTATATAGCTCATGGCGAGATTCTCCGAGGGTGCAGCAACAATTCAAAGCCATTGTGAAAAAATGGCATTTGGAAACCAGCAAAACAAATCTAAAACCTGAATCCCTCTTAATTTGTCTAAAGAGTTGAACAAAAAATGTCTATAAAGTTGATAATTTAATGTTGAGAGACCTAGCTCAATATTTTCCTCACATTACTTAAACAAATAAAATGGACACAATTCAAAGAAGCCAGAGTTTCAAGTCAGTGAACCATTTCTAGAGCCCTGAATGGGGTGTATGGGCACACTGCCAACCAACAAAGAAAAACTTAAAAGCAACGTGCTTTTCCTTGTTTCTCTCTTTCAGCTGTCAGAGACTTTACTGTTATTTTTACCAGTGGTTTCAGACTAGAGCTTTTTATTAATTTTCTCTTTTTAATTTGACAGGACCATTTATGGTAGGTTTTTTGTGGGTTTTTGTTTGTTTGTTTCAATTTAATTTTTTTAATAGATATTCTTATGTAAAATCTCACACATCTCTGTTACAAGCAACGGCTTGGTCCAAAATGCTGGCAATCTTATAGTACTATTGGCAACAACAGATATGAACAGAAAACTCCATGATCACAAGTTCATGGAAAGCATTTCCTACTGCAAAACAAAAATCAAAACTTAACAAATATAAACTGTATTAGCAAAATGGTCCCCAAAGAAACACACCAATTCCTGGGCAGTGTCAGCGAGTGCTTACAGCTCTCACCAGGCTCTACAAAAGAAAGGAAGTTTGGGATTAAGGATCATTACAGGGGGCCCGATTGCCTCAGATATGTGTGCATTACTTTTAGTAAGTGTGGGGAGTAAGTGCCTCATCACAACTTTGCCATTTCTAGTCAGGGCTGTGAACAACCACTGTTGCAGACATTAAACCCTTTAAAGGGACGAGGGGGAAAAGTTATTTGGTGGCATTCTGCTTACGTTGTTTATTTTCTGTATCTCTCATTTCTGCCCCTTTTTATCTAGTGATTGATTGATTGCTTAGTACAATGACCAGACGCCACCAGTATGCTGAGTTTCCCAAAGTAAGAAAACTGTTTTCCCTCCAAAATTATCTACAATTAAATCCAGACATGAAGGAAAGCATAGCCTAAAGCCCAACCACAATAAAGATTGTAAGAAAATCTCTCCAAAACAACCTCATACAGTTCCATCAAGAGCCAGCAACCTCTGAGTAAAGCAAGAGCACACAGTGAGAGGACCCAGAAGTAAAACAATTTACACTGGATGCATACTAGGGCTCTTCCCTGCATTAAGGCAAAACCTATGCAGAATAGTATCAGTCGCATGATACAAGTCCTGCTACATGGACTTTTACTGTTGACCATAAGTTCATTACAGGAGGTTTGTGAAGACCATGTGTTTTTGCAGGCAGAATGCTAAAACAAACAAAAAATTCACTACCCTGAACAACAGCCCCTCCAAGGGACACGTGCACTAACACAGGATTTGAAGACTGGGCACTCACAAAACACCCCAACACTGCTCCTGCTGACCCTCAAGGGCTTGTTCCTGCTCCTAGAGGCTTATCTTGCACCAAATCTGGCACTTCTTTTGGTCCTCTCCCCATAAGCCAATTTAACTCACTAATCTGACAGGAAACAAACTCAGTTTAAAAAGAAGGGGGGAGGATAAGAGGAAGAGGAAACAGAGATACATTTTTGTTTTTCCAGTGAGCTAAATCTATTCACAGAAAAGTTCAATGAGCTCCAGGGCATACACAGTGGAAACGGCAACTTTTGAGATGAGAATGTGTTCCTTAATATTTTATGTAAAAAAAAAAAAAAGCTACAGCATTATGGATTTTTTTTAAAGCTCAACATAACACAAAGTAGCTTTAAAAATAAAGTTACAAAACACTATTTCTGAAACATTTGCACTTCGGCTCTTAGACAAGGAAAAGCCATGTACACTACATGTATAAAACATTTATGAGAAAGGGTGAGCTACTGCAAGTAACTTTACAGTAGGGAAAGAACTGGTACGCAGGCAGTAACCACAATGCAGCTGGTACACTGCAATTTCACACCTTTATTTACTTGGAATTTGTTTCTGTCTTGAATTTCCACCATGACCATAGTCATGTTCATAACCTTGTTTCCATTCATCATCCTGTCGCTGTCCCCACACTGTTATTTTTCTTACTGAGAAGTGTTCAAAGGTATTTATTTAACTTCTGAACAAAAGGCTCTCTCTAATTCAAAACCACCCTCCCTATACAACAGAAGGATTTCTTCTTTCTCAATTTATGTATCTAAAGAAACTTTTATTAATTGCTTTAACTTTTAAGAAGTTTAAATGAATTCTAATTCAGCTTAATACTTTCAGTTCTTGTTCCATCACAACTTCCAAGAAGTTACCTCCTTTGATAATCTATTCCTTTTTTTGCATTATCTTTTCTCAACCAATATCCCTCCCAGGAAAAGGTTCTCTGCTAGAAGGATTACCTAATTTGCCACAATTTTCCTTTACTTGGGATTCAAGTTGAACCTTTTCTGTATTTAAGTCTCTGTACTTCAGCTCACCTATGGTCACTAACCAGTTCTCTTAATTTAACACATATTCATCTTTAAGAAATTGTTACCAACTTTTTGTCATCCCACTTAAACCAAGTAAACACAGTTCATGTTTTATCTTCATTTTTTGAACAATCATGTTTTCTGTAGGGTAAGCAATTCCTTTCAAGCCCAAAATAACACAACTTCTATTCCAAATTACTCTTTTGTTAAGAAAACTATTGCTGGTAACACATCATTACATCATAGTATTACACACATTGCCTGTATATAAATCTAAGCTAGAGATCTACAACAGGTCTCCCATAATTCCTTCCCAAAGTGATTTTGGCCAAATAGATTCTACTGTGTCCATGCTACTCTTTATTCCTTTACAAGGTGCCAACTTCTTTGACAACGCCTTACTAATTTTCTGCATAATTTTAAGTATTTGTGTTCAGTCCATGAATGCTATTTGACCATGTTTTTGCTGTCTCTGTATCTGGTTACATATTCAGCAGTGGCTGTTCTAATTTTGCATACTAATAAAAAGAGCCTGGATAATAAACATATCTTTTGCTTTTCCTCCCTGACCTAATCCTCTTTTCTTGCTATAGTAAGTGTATTTTTTGTTAGTGTAGCACCTGCACAACTAGTGTTCTGCTAGTAGTTTTCACCCTTTTCTCCTTTGCATAGACCATTTATGTGACTGCATATGCAATTCTCCTTTACCCAATGTTCCTTGTTCTGTGCTTTAATACCAGGTACGAAAATCAAACCAATCTTTTCTCTCATTTCTTAGTTTAAGTATTTTCTCGTCACACTAGGCACAAGAGAGAACTGACTCACTTCAGTCAGTTTCAAAAGGGCAGTTCCTCTTTTCCCACCAAAGCCTCATACTGACTCAGGAAGAAAACCCTTTAGCTCTTCTTGTCAATGCCAGATTTCTGCTGTTTCTGCTCCCTGAATCAGTTCTAGGCAGTCAAAAAACTCACCAGCACACCTCAAAAGAAGCCTTGTGAATGTGCAGCCATGGCAGGTAAGGCTGTCCTGTGCAGCACCTTGCCAACACTTACATTGCCTCACTGATCTCCTGAAACCACACTATTAGTCCCAGACAGTTTAATCTCACACTATTAATCCCATATGCTCAGAAGCTCCCTCACTGAGAAGCATCTTCTTCTCTTGATGGTCTCCCAATGGTCCAATACCTCCAAGCTCCCTCCCCACAAGTGTTCCCTTGCTACCAGCTGACCACACTGCCTTTGGGAGCCCCACAGATCCCCCAGGATGGGGGCCCTTTCCTTCCTTCGCTCACCACTGAGTTATTGCACCCTCAGGCAAGTGCAGTCACTTCATGCAACTGAAACCACCTCATTCTCTGTTCCAAATACTCATCTGCTGTAACACAGTTTTGCAGAAACCGGAAGGCTCTTTCTGCAAAGATTAGGAACAAACAAGCATGACCTTTTATGCAATCAATAAACACGGCAGATTACCCTCTTTCTATTTTCATTAGGATAAGGCTCTTTTTCCCCCCACCTTTTCTCCCCCTGATGTCCAGCTGACCAGACTCTCCAGGGCATCCTGGTATTCAATCCATTTTAGTGATGCTTCCAAGTGGAAAACTTCCCAAGAGGAAAGAAAACCATCATGACTGTTTGGTGTACCTCTTCCCCTGACAATGTGCAACAAACTGAAAAATTCATGAGCTGCATACTTTTGTAGTGTTCACCTAGGCATAGTATTTTTCAAACCTCCTCTCTGTTAAAAATACAAACTTCCAATGTAGAGGTCAAAACAACCCATTCCTGCAGCTCATCTATTACATGAAGAAAGGCAATATCATACAGAATCCTAGACCTTTTCTCTTTCCCTTCTGGGAGAAAAAAAAAAAAAAGAAAGAAGAAAAACAAAGAGTAGGCCACCAGAAAAGCCATGAATACCAACAAGTCCAGTTCACCCATTTCTTCAGAAAGGATACAAATACAGTGAAATCTGCAAGATGGATTTGGCTAAGCTGTCTCCTGTCAGGCATCTCTCCTCTAAGTTTAATGATGAGGACAGAACACAGCATGGCTATGCTTGATTCATGTTAAAAAGCATGCTGAATATACTGAAACACAGTTCTCTTCTAGCAGATCTAAAAATTAGCCAACCTCAATGTACATCATTCCACAGAGCTGGAAATCAAAAGCACAGGAAGGCGCAATGTACAGTCTGCTGCATTTTTCGAGTACTGAAAATCTACGCTGGTAGAAAGCACAGAGTCAATGGTAGAGTTATGTCACCTAAACCACAGTTTCCTCCAGATACATTACACCTTTCTGGTGTCGTTAACCACGTTTTCAGAAACAACTGCAGCACCTCTATTTTCCATGCCTGCCCTATGATGTCTGTGAGTTTCATTTCTGTGCTCCTCTGTACACCCCCATGCACGAGAATGACAATCCCCTGTGTCAAGAGATGTTTAATCTATATAAAGGTTTCTTATCTACGTCCCTCAACACCTCCCACCATCCCAAGACACTGCATAGAATTAAAAATAAATTAGGCCCAGATTGTGATCTACTAATTCAGATGTAGCAGGATGTCTCTCTGCACATGCACCTTTCCCTTCCTCTGCATAAAAGTGGCCTGAGAGTAATCTTTTCTTACTATAGACCCTTAATATCCATCTCTGAGGAAGCTGTTCTTAACTTTTAAATTGTTTACCAGCTGAAAAACAGTACCAGGAAAAATCTGAGAAAGCAGTTCATCCACCTTTCTGTAACCCCTCACATGAGAAAACAAAGCGGTTCACGTTTCACTGGTAAACAGAAGAATGGCTAACACTGTGGGCAGCTACAGGAGCCACAGGCTGACGCTAAAAACACCCTAGATTTTACACAAATGATTCAGCAAATCAGCATACATATGGAGTCCTGAACCTGTTCATCTTGCCCTACTGTCATGGCAAAACATATCCCGATTATCCCGACCTGCCTCTTTCTTCCTGAAGAGTAGTGTATCAGATAGCCACCAACAACTCTGCAGTCCAAAAGGGTAACAGAAGGTTAGGGTGAGGGTAGCAGGGCTGTGTTGGTAGATACAGGCTAATACATAACCAGGGCAAAAAGAATCTTACTTGTGAGCTGTAAGTTGAGGTAGGACTCTGGGGTGGGAAGGATGGAGGTAAGAGAAAGGATGGTTGTTGGATCCTGATGGAACTTAGCAAGCGGACTTTCTCAACAGGCCAGGGACAAGGTGGTGGAAGGGCTGGGTAATGCCAAAAGACATGGGTTGGTACCTTTCAAGGTATGGGCTAGCTCAATGGCCTGGCTGACGACTGAAGCTAAAAGCAAGCTGTGAAAAAGAAGTGGCCGATAGTTACAGAATCTACAGGCTCTCAAAGCCCCAGACAGGCCAACTCCGCCCTCTTCCCAGTCAAGTACTGGGAACAGAAAGAAGGTTTACAGGCCAATCACGACTTGGGCCATGCTGGCAGTCCACCCCTGCCCCTATCTCCTTTTTTCTCATCCTCTCCAGCTACCTATGGGCTGGAGTCTGAAAAACAGTCCTCATATCACTTCCACCCTCTCCAGGCCCTGGGCTGAGAACTGGAGCCTGCCAGCCCAGAACAGCACCATGAGTGCAACTTCACCTCAAAAACCCGAGGTCATGCTGCAGAGAATGCTTTCTGAAAACTACTTGCTCCTTTAGTGCAAAGCCCCTCCATGCTTCAATGACCTTTTTTAATTCTTCAGAGAAAAATGTTGTCTGCTTGAAAGCTACTGTGAGCCAGGGAGCGAGGGAGTAAGTGAACATGCATGGTACTTTAGCAAACTGAGAGTAACCATGCCCTAAGCAATTCCAAGACAAAAATCCATTATCTTGTAAACAGACACCTCTCTCAAACTATTCACCAGCTTTTGGGCAAATACAGTTTTTACTTTTATGGTACAGGTGTCCTTGCTTCCCATCAAGGACTCACGTTGCATTGTGCAAGGTTCTACACAAGTGACAAAAGAAGCCATCCGCAGGCAACACATCAATGCTGCTAAATCATTTGGAGGGTCAGAACCCATATTTACAATCTGTTTTTTAATTCCATTTACTTAATATGCCGATATACAAGCAAAACACAAAAATAAAATACTGGTTAGAGTATTTGTTTACTAAAATCAAAGCCGCCACACACACAAGAATAAAACAGGAATATCTGACAAAATTGGTGGGGGTTCAAATGTTGTTGCTTATAAAACAAGTAATAAATAGGCTGAAATTTTTATTGGGGATGGTTAGTTCTTTCCACAACACTATCTGTACTGTAAAATGAAAACCCTTTTCCCTTTACAATAAAAGCAAAATTAACAGCAACATTTATACTATATTAACAATTCCTAACTTATGATTCAAAGTCTCTAGCACTTTTATGATTCCTTAATTATGGCTTCCTTAGCTATTCTTGTACAGCAGATTATACACATTTACTCAATTTTTTTTTTTAGAACTAGATAATCTAGCATGACATCGGTTCTACCAACTTAGAGGCAGTTATATTTTTATTTGATACAATTTTATCAGAATTACAAGCATCTATTAGGTATGCAGATATCTGAACAAAAGAACACATTTGGTTTGGATGAAGAATGAGTACAAGGTTATTTTATACTTCAAACCTTAATCACTTTTTTTTTTTGAGGCAAGAGAGTGGCAGATGATCCAAATACATGACAGTCAAGGTACTAGATAGCAGTGAAACTAGTAATAAATGTCTAGCTGGACATAACAGGAAATGAGTGGGTGACTTCAAATTAAACTATTTTTTAGAAATACACAGCAGGGGGAGGAGGTAGCACTGAGGATTCAAAAAGTGACTTTACCTTAGCAGCACCTTTAACTTTGTATTTGGGAGAATATTCAAGTTTTAATTTTACCATGAACTAATTCCATAAACAGCTGCATTTTTAAAACTGACAGAAATTGTTGGTTTGGAGCTACTTCTGTTATCAAACCTATATTCTGTTAGAGAAGACACAACCTGTATTTCAACGAAACTTCTGAATTTACAGTGATAAAAATGAGAAAACAGCATTTAAGGCAAAACCATTCTCAAGCAAATGGAAGGCAGATTAAAGTGATTTTTATGGAAGAGTACTAAGGATTTTAATTATAAAAGATAAATTGTTTAATGTTAGCATAGGTATTGGAGAGGTACTAAGAAATGCTTGAAAAACTTTGCTTTTAAAATACTGTTTTATTACTGTGGTTATGATTATGCTCATTTAGGTAGGAAGTAATTGTGAAATTGGAACATCATGCATACAGCTGCATCCATCAAATCACAGTAATGTTGCCTTTAGCTCATATTGCAGAAAATACAAGACTACTTAAATATTATTTAAGACTCCATTATTGAATCTGTCATTTTTATGTCCTAATTTTAGCATGCTCTGGCAAAGAATGTAAATGTTTTCTGAGGCCTCCTGAAAGAAGGTCAGACCAGCTGCAGCAGGAAGACACAAATGGGTTCCTTAAGGACAAGTCCTTTCTCTTGCAATGTGCTGACACAGCTCCCATCAACACTCATGGAGGAGAGCAGACCCAGAAGTATCAGCCTGCTAATTCTGAATGTGTTTGCTTTGTGGGTTGATTACACCTCAGACACGCCAGACACATCTCATTATGAAACCCAGGCAGATGACTAGTTCTGATGCAGTTGTAAGGCAAACAATCCATGGGAGAAATCCTTCCAAACACACATTTATGGTTTATTTGCCACACCTAGTAACATCCTTCCAATATCTGTCCTTCTTTCAATACCAGAAGCCTGCTGTTTCACAGGGCACTGGTGGCATGTATGGTACACTCAGGTTTCCCCTCCCTGTCAGGGACACAGAGCCTGGCTGACAAAAGAAGCACAAACAATGAGTATATTCTCTTCCAGGTACCCTTTCCAGGCCAAGGGATCACAAGACCAGGCTTTGCAATAGTTACATTTTCTTAATTTCCAAGAAGTTTATTTCTATTGTACCCATCTGTAATAAGATTAAATCAGTCATAATTCTATTATTCCTCCTAGTTCTGGCTGAAGACTTTTCTTCCTCGTAACATTACACCTCATATGGGAGAAAAAACAAGAACTATATAAAATTTTTCACTACAACATATTGATGCTTCCATTCAGTCTTTTTGCTGCATTAATGTAATGGTCTGTTCTCACAGACATCCATAACACCAGTGTATGTTTCCAGCCCTCCCCTTCCCTACCCACACCAACAGCTCAGCACCCCCAAAAACCTGAAATCCATAATAAACAAAACACAGCCTGAAATCTCTACCATCTATATTACTCCTTTACAGGTCCAATAAAAGTGGCCTGCTCCTCGAGCTGTTTGCTTTTAATACCAGAAGTAAACAAACTCCAGGCTTCATTTTTATTGGACTGTTTGAAAGAAAAAGCTCTGAAGGCTAAAAATCAGAGCTACATCATATAGTAACTATAATGCAAGAAACCCAGCTGAGTTGTGGGAAACAATAAATTCTGTGTACTATTTATTTTTCTAGACTCCTTTCAGTGACATATGACCATCCTCACAACATTTATTTTCTGGCTGCTATGTAAGATGCAGCCATTTGCAGCTGAAAGGACAACACATTATGGAATGGAAGGGGGCAAGTAGTAGGTGATCATAAAAATCAAGTGAGTACAAATTAAAGTGAGAGAAATGAAAAAGGGTTAGACTTGTCAGGTGTGTGGCTTCAGCTTCAGTATCATCTACGTGTTCCTCCTTGAGTGTACAAACCCAGTATTCCCTCATCACAGCTCATATACATGTGTATGAGCATGTGAAAACACACATGTAATTTAAAGCCAACTCCATAGCCTAACTTCATCAAATTGATAAATCAAACAGCACCCAAATTAAACACCAGGCCACACAAAGTGGCCATTACAAAGTATAATAAAGGTTAGCTACAAAGCTCCTGCTGGCAGAAAACATGACTTGTCAGTAACTTGAGTTCTGCACATGTCTCTTGTACATACTATGCTATGGCAGAACAGGTATGTTGCAGTATTTAACCACAAAGGCTTTTTTAAATCCAGGCAGTACCTACACTGGATGCATGTGCCCAGCAGTTCTTGCAGCAGCAGCTCCCACAGAGGTACCCATTGAGAGAGGAAGCAAGCAGGATCAGGAAGAAAGCTACAGGAGAAGGAAGACTTCTGAGCCATTAGTCAAGCACTGGTTAAATTAACTCTAATGGCCATCAATAGATTCACCTGAGCATGGGCCAACATCCATTTGTGCAGTCTTTGACTCTCGGTTACAGCTATAAATAGCTGTGAAGATTCAGGGAAGCAAATGAGGAACAGTCACCTATGTGTGGGGATGACTCAGGCTTTGGTAGAAGATGTTAGATGAAATTGTTATGTGAAATAGCTGTGCTCTATTTCCACCAGGTGTGGATAGCTGGAGAACACACTTTTTAATCCTAGCCAGATTTTGCACACTCAGTCAAAAAACTATCCCCACCTTCAGGTGGGGACTCAAAGCTGCTACAGATAAGAACGTGGATGATCAGGATCTAACAGTTCTTGGGTCATCCCGGCTCCATGCAAATAAGAGGGAGGAAATACAGACTCTGACTGTAGGTTCCTCTCCTGAGGTGCAAGAGGAGGCCCAAGAGCCATGGGGTTGTACAGGGGGTACACAGGGATAAGCTGGCGAGCAGACCTGCCTGCCTTGGCCACATGGGAATGTGAACAACGGAGAGTCTCATTTTCTCTTACAGAACAGATATAGCACAAAAGGCATAAATAGATAAGCAGTTAAAAATGTCACTGATCAAAGACAATGAAGGTATCAATGTGATACTAAGATCTCCTCTGGAAAAATGTTTCAGCAATTTTGGATAAAGCAATAAATATGTCTAATTAGAGAGGCACAGTCTAAGAAAATGTTCTGTAGCAGAGCTCTTGCAATTCTGTTCACAATGCTGACAAATTTAACCCAATAAATCTGCTTTTTGGGCGCTTTAAAGGCTAACAAATACACTACTAATGTCTTTATCCACAAAGAAGTAGTGCATTAATTGCAGAAGCTGACAACCACCTTACACAGCAGGAAGAAGATGACAAAGCTTTGCACTACCTCTTCAGTGTCAGAGAACACAATGATTATCCAAGAGTGGATATGAGGTACTGCATGAAGTACTGCATGAAGAGCTGGCAGGCTGTGCAGCAACATACCCACAGGCACTGTGACACAGCACAGCTCGTCAGGAGACTGGACACCATGGGCGTGAAGTGTACTCAGAATACATTTCCACACCCTGGAGAAAAACTAGCACAGAGAAATAACCACAGACAAAACAACCACCTCTCCCAAGAACAGTAAGTATCATGGGCTACAGGAGTGAGTAGGCTTGGTAAACACTCTGATGATGAGCAAAATGTGCTCATGGACAGAGACATGGGAGAAGAAAACTAAACCAACCAAACAAAACAACACAAAACTTAGGATAATGACTAATTTTGAGACTAGTCTGACATAATTTACCTCACTTTCCTGAACAATTCAATTCAATAGATCTTAAGGACAAATTAGCAAAACAGCTTTTTTTCTTTATAGCTACATGGTACTTTTGCACATCCCAGACCACTTAGCTGTGTGAAAAGTTATTTTAAGAAAGCAAGGAAATCATAAGATTATGTTCATGATTAGTCACCTGTCAGGTTTCTGCAGTTCATATCGCACGTGGGATTTCTTATGGCTGGCTTTGTTCTGTAAACATGGGAATATTTTTCAGAGTATCCAGGTGCATAAACGTCTGTTATATAGATAGGCAAGATATTTTTAAGATAAGAAATTGAAAACAGATATTTACAAGAAAATACAAAGTCAAGACTGCAAAAATTTAAAGCCTTGATTGTTAGGTTTTTTTTTTGAAGTTAATACATATTAACTTGATTAATCACACTCAAGTGTTTCCAGAGAAATAAGCCCCTGAAGCTAACAACAAACATGGGAAACTTAAAAGTGAGAGAGGGGACAGCTCCTGACAGTTAGGACGTTTAAATACATAGAGAAGAGACAACAGATGCAGAGCTGGAAGATACATGATTTCCACGGACTCAAGGCCCCCGGTTTCCCTCCTGTAAGCAACTAAAACTAGGAATACCTGAAGATGCAAGAATTAGTCTCATATCAGTAAAATGTTTGTATTTTCAACTCAGCTGTTCATTTAGCAGAGAGCTAAAGAAGTAAAAATCATTAAAGTGATACCACAGCACGGCTTCGAAACCTTGTATTTTTTTCTCAAATGACATAACCTAATGTGAATGAGAAGCTTTCTTAGAGAGTAAAAATGGGGATTGACTGCTTTCCCATCGATGCAGCTTTCAAAACCTAAAAATCTTGCTGTCCTGTCTTACAAAGGGCACAGAAGAAAAATGGGCATCTAAAAACTTTTCTTTCTTGTCAAAGAAAACATACTGTGAGTGTACTCACAGATAATTAAGTCACAGGTATCTCTCCTGGGAAATAACACTCTTATCCAATCCATTTTTCATTACCTGATATGATAGAGAATGAGGGCTTATCACATATAAAATCAAAACCAGGAGCAAAGCCATTTGTTGTCGGGAAAAAGGACACAGAACTGGCTATATACGATCAGTCAAGTAAGCACATGGCCAGGGCAGTGACAGACTGGGACAAATCCTAGGATCCAGGATAAAGTAACATGGATCTTCTAGTTGGAAAAAGTAAAAATTAACAGTGGAGAATGAAAAAGGTCATTCTCAAAGGAAAGGGCAGGGTCACTGCTCAGAAACTAGAGAGGTGGACAGGCCAAAGAGACTTCATCACAGCCATCTAGAGAAAATGGGTGTTACTTAGCCCAGGAAATTACATAGCACTGCCCTTCAGTCACATGCTCTCTGGCTTGTGGATTTTAAGATGCTTTTCCCTCTGTTGCTTTTAGTTCTATAAAAACTATACTTCTGTTTTAAGGTCATTTCTGGTCACTGATTAACACACCACTGCTCTTAAGGGGAAAAAAATGGCAGTTGTGAGCCCAGTTGCACTTGCTGAGCAGGAACATCACGGGATCCTTTTACAAGAGACAGGATGACTCAGGGCCAGGAAGCAGCTGGGTCATGGATTCAGCCTGGGAGAGGCTGGCCAGGTTACCAATGCAACCTGCCTCAGTGTTTGCTAACACATGATGCTCCCCTGTTCAGGGAGTAAAAATTTTGCTGAGGGGACAGGCTTTTGAGTATTGCTAGAAGTTTCTGTAAATACAGAGCCCAGAGCTTGCCTGCTGAAGGTCTGGATTGCTTGCACTTCGAATGCCACAAGTTCATTCCAACACACCGAGTCTCTTTCCTTGCACTGGTGCCTTTGGTTTTCTGCCTTCCTGCTCCAGTAAGGCTTTGTTTATACAAAGATTCACACAGGGCTTGGTCTCAATTACAGCTGGTCATGTTTGAACAACTATCCAAGTCCTTTTTCATAGAAAAAGGTATCTTTTTTGGCTGGTCAGAATGGCTCCATGCTTCAAACCAGGATAAAACTCAGAGGAGCCAACAGGAGCTTCACTCATCAAATCTCAGAGTGTAAACTGTCACTACTAGATAGATAGCCACCAATGGTGTTTTTCTGAAATCTGAAGAACTCTCACCCACCAGAATGTTTTATTAATGACCTGATATATATATATAAACATTTGCTGCACCTGTTTTGTGTTTTTCTACCTCAAATAGTAGCACTGTATCATTTCTGATACAGCCTACTCCCAAGTCTTGAAAACCTTCTGACTCAATCATCTAAACACCAAGACTATTTTTAGCTTCCTTAACATGCTTCAACTTCAGGGCTTAACTGGAATTTCTAATAAAGAAATGGTAATATGCTTAGTAATGTGCTTAGATTTATAAGATATACTAACTGTATTTTATGCTGTAACAACCTGTAATCACAACTGTATGGAATATTGTGGGTTTGTCCCTGATATTTTTCTGCTCCATTACAGTTAATATAAGAAGCTATCCAGGCAAGTTTTTTGGCCAAATATGACATTTCAGTTCTTAAAACAAACCAACCAAGCCACTGCAAATGAACTGTTCAAAAAATAAAAATAGCTGGCTCTTTAAAAAGCAGCCTGAATCTACAATATCTTAAGAAATTCCATCAGTATGTGTAGACAAAGACAGGGATATGGATACCTATGTGTAGATACAAACGGAGTATCCTATTATCAGAATATCCTGTTTTCAGAAACTGAGTATTTCTGAAATGACAACACAACTAAAACGATATAAACTCATTAACCTAATTTTTAATTTAAACAATGGCCTTGTCAGGAAAAGGGAGAAACTCCCTTCTGGTCTTCCCTGCTGGAGATGAAGATTCTTTCCTTTACCCAGTGTACCAGGTTTGGCATTCATCCGAGTCATCACTAATTTAGGTAGCAATGTCCACACAAATTTAATTAAAAATTTTGGTTTTAGAACAAGTTTAGCTTGCTGAACTGCTTGATGCTGCTGGAGCCTGGGCCAGCACAGAAAGAGCAAAGAAGGTAAGACTGCTCCTTCTGATGCAGCGAATCTGAATGTGCTAAACTATGTCAAATCAAACCCTAAAAGTATCACTTAAATTTAGCTTTAAAAGATAAATAAAGTTTAGTAATTAAAAACAATTTCAAAATATTTTTCTTAGTGGAATGTTTTATTTAGGTATTCACATGCTGTGGTCAGAACTCAGAGGGACACAGATGAACTCTTCAAGGAAAATTTGGAATTTGTCACAAAACCTTTCTATCAAGAATTTCAAAGACCAGTTCAGACCTCTAAAACAAAAAATTCAAAGTTTACTTTGCACTTCACTGGGAAGTAAATTTGTTTGTATTAACATAATATACCCAATCTGTTACCGTGGGGAATCTGCAACACGCAGATCAATCAACGAGGCCCGTGGAAAGAATATCTATGGACCGATTCTTGGTAGATGTTTCAGAGATGTTTATTTCTCCAGCCGCATGGCCGGGATCTGCCCAGGAACTGATGCAATCACGGGACCTGAAGGTCCTTGCCCGCGCAGGGAACACAAAACAACCAGTGGGGAATGAGGCTGACCAGGGGCAGGGAAACCCCGTGTCTGTCCCCTCAGGGCCCCTCTCCCAGGGCTCCATGGCAGGGGGGAAGGGACCCCGACATTTCACCTGTTTATTTTTAACAAAAAGAGATTTAACACTTAACATTGAAAACAACTGGATAAACATAACAAGAACAGTTTCAAAACAAAACAAGCCACCCTGCTGAGTCTTTAAATGTCCATACAGATTCTCTGGAACATCTTAAGGCTGACAGAAGGGAGACAGGACTCTCTGAGCATGCTTTGTGGGGAAACTGAGGCAGGAGAGGGTTTAATTTCTTCCCTCTCCCTCTTCATCCCCCACTCAGCATTGGAAAGGGATTTTTGGGGAAACAACTGGCAAAGGCATGGTTTTGTGAGGGAAACCATGGGTGAAAAAACAGATTGGGAATACACTGGGGGTAATAGGATATAGGATAAAATAGGATATAGGATAAAAGGGAAAGGTGGGAAAGGGAGACTGTAGGGGGGGCTTATAATGGAGATATTGTCTAACATGACTACGATTTTTAGCATATATACTGCCTTTTGCAGAAACACCATCAGGCCCAGTGACCTCTGCTGCTTGTAACCCTTTTCTACCTTGCACAATTTTGAACTCTACTACTTCTCCATCTCCCAAGCTTGGGATGTATTTTTCAGGGTTATTCTTTTTGATAGCAGTTCTGTGAATGAATATTTCTTCCTGGTTGTCACATCTTGTTATAAAACCATAATTTTGTTTAACTATTAATTTTACTATTCCTAAAGCCTTAGCTACGATGATTTTTTCCTTTTTCCGAGTGGCTGCTGTTTTCTGTCTCGCTGCGTTTTTGCTTTCTGTTTCGCTCACTCCTGTGTTGGAACTCCCAGGGTTGTCAGTGCTGTCGGGGCTGCTCGTGCCTGCGCGCTCTTCCCGGGGTCGCGTTCGGGGCCGTGCGGGCCGGGCCGCGCCGCTCAGCTCCCAGCGCGCCGCCGCCTCCTCTGGTCGCAGCTGCGCTGCCGCTGCCTGGGGCTGCGCCCACGTCTCGGCCGGGCCCCCGAGCGACGACCCCCCCGCGCCCTGCTCCAGCGCGCGTCTCGGCTGGGCACGGCTCTGTTCCACTGCCACCGCTGCTGCCCGCCGCCCACGCGCTGCTCCTCTCACGGGGCTCGCTCCACCACGCGCTGCGCGGGGCCGGGCGGGCTCTGGCCGCGCCTCGCTCTGCTGCCGACGCTGCAGCTCGCGTCGCTCTGCCCGCGCGCGGGAACTGCCTCGCTGCTGCTCGGAGAATGCTCGGTCCACATGGTGTGGGTTGCACGGTCCCTGCGCCAGGCTTCCCTTCGCCAAGACACAGCTGACATTGCTCAACAGTCTCGGTAATTAAATAATATTCACGAAAATATTCTTCCATCGGCATATATTTTGACTCAGAAATTAACTGTGTCCAAATGGTCTTCCAAAAGTCTTTGGTAAGAATCAAATCCCAAGAAATGTAGAAAAAGTTCTTAAACAACCCTGACAGGAAATGTTTCAGTTCCTTTTGAGCTTGAATTAAGCTAAAATTTACAAATCATTCAAGAACCTTTTCAAGTTTAAGACAAATGTCCGTATGTGGCTCTGAGAGCCAAGAGTCTTTCCACGGTTCCTCCATAGTTTAGAGATGGAACCACAAAACGAAACAAGAAGAGAAATTCAGAGTTTACTCACAAATCAGTCACTGTCCTTTGGGATCAGGGATCGTTCTGTTCGCATTATCCACCATTTGTTACAGTGGGGAAACTGCAACACGCGAATCAATCAACGAGGCCCGTGGAAAAGAAATATCTATGGACTGATTCTTGATAGATGTTTCAGAGATGTTTATTTCTCCAGCCGCATGGCTGAGGATGCTGAGGAACTGCTCAATCACGGGACCCAAGGGTCCTTGCCCGCGCAGGGGAACACAAAACAACCAATGGGGAACGAGGCTGACCAGGGGCAGGGAAACCCCGTGTCTCCCCTCAGGGCCCCTCTCCCAGGGCCACATGGCAAGCAGGGAGGGCCCCAACTCCAATCTATACAATTAAGATCTGGTAAGCTTAGTAACTGATGAGCCAATCAAGACACTAATTTTTTTCAACCCCTTTCTCATGTCATCTTCACACTTCTATTGCCTCTAAAATCATGGATTACTAAGTGCTAACATACTGAATTAGAGATGGCAAGTACTGTTGGATTAAGTCTGAGTAAATAGTTGAGCTTCTTAGCAGCTAGGAACTAATATAAAGCAGGAATGAAAAACATTTCTGAAAAAAGATCAAGTTTGTGGAGCAGTGAACCACAGGGCTTTAAAAATTATTGACATCAGATCCCCCAAAGAGCAATTAAGTGACAAGAAAAGACAGTTCTACGTCAGTACCAGAATTCAGCCTACAGAGCAGCTGATATATAAAATGGTGCTGAGCACACCATGCCGATTCCTCCTGCTCTGCAAAAAGTGTATTATTGATAGCTCACACAGTATTTGGAAAATACATGCAAGAAAACAAAAACTACCATCCTCAGTTCCACTCAGACTGTGGATGGGGCTAAAGTTAAGCACATTCTTTATGCACCATTTTATGAAGAAAAAATTTCAGCCTCCTGCAAGAAACAGTAAACCTGACAATCAAATGTACTCACATTTTAGACTGTAACTGTGGGCTCATCTTCACTACCACTAAATCAATTGTACTTAACTCAATTACAGTGAGGTAATTACATTAACATGAGTCAGTGCATCCACACATGGCATTTGCACGTGTGCTGAGCAAATTGCTGTTACCTCCCACATGGCACAAGTGCTTTGCTCAATCACATTAAACAGGACACAGCTCAGGACACCTTCACCTGCACTTCAAGGCGCCACACTGCTGTCCAATGCCTCTATCCCACTAGCACAGAGGAGACCTATTGCACAACTGCCTTTAGCCAGGTACAGACTAACCCCTGTGTGGGTTTACCTACCCACTGTAGTGCCTCTCATGTTCTAAACTTTACTATGTCCTAGTCCTTTTGGAAAGGGAACAAAAATACCCATCTTTGCAATCTGTTATTATTAAACTTAAAGGTAAGGAGAACATTAACAGTAATAAATAATTTTTAACAAATCAACAAACCTCTGTGAGTTACAAAGATTTTACCATTACCATAAACATGGTGATTCATTGGCTCCTGACTGCATCTGCTGGCAGACACATGTGCACCCATTTCAAGTCTCTGCGGTCACAGGCTACATACATGCTTCCAATTAACAGCTTCAGCATCATTCCCTGGCTCTGAAGCAAGGTGGCACAGCGTAATTTAACATTCATCTGGCAACATTCTTTCCTTCTCCACTTCTGCTCCATACCCAAAAGACAGGGTGGCTCTGCTCTGACTGCTGGTGGGAGCAATGCCCTCCTCTGTGTGCCAAATGCAGTAGCAGTGGCTATGGGGAGGGGAAAAAACCAACATAGAGAACAACATGCAACCTCTTGCATGATGGAGGATCATACTCCACTGCCTCAGCCTGCTCCTGACCCAGGGTTATTTATCACCAGATGTAGTCTTAAAGCCCAGAGAGTGAGCAATACTGGTTTGTTAACTGGAGAGTTTCTGTTACTGGTCAGGCAGGTGTTTGCAGAAATTACGTATAGCTGGCCCATGCCTTAATTTAAGCAAGAACCCACATCCCGGTATCTGTGAGTAAAGCCCAGCAGAGCTTCTCGCCCATCTCTGGATCCTGAGAGAAATCTCTGCACTACTTTTTAATACAGCCAACAATCAGTTGCCCAGAAACTGAATCCATAGTCAGACATGTAAAAATCAGACCTATAGGTCCAGCAAAATAAAGTAATGCAACATGTACTTTCTCTTAAAAGGCTTGCCTGAAGCCACTGAACATGGTATTAAGGAGATTCTTTTATCAGATACTGTACCTAATTCACAAAACTTGCAAATGCCTCTCCTCATTGTACTCTCTCCTCATGTGGAGAACCATGACTGATAAACATGGAAATGAAATACCAACTGCAGAAGACATTCCCTGGTGTTCAGGTGCATGACAACGTTAACAAATGGTAGTGTTAAAATCCTATCAAAGGGAAGATCAAAATCAAACTAAAGATGGATATGACTTTAGAGACATAAGGACAAGTGGAATGAAAGTTTCTTATACTTGTCTCAAGAAGCACTTTCTAAAACACTTTTGAAGAGTTTCATCATGTACTCACTAGACAGGAATAAGCATATTTTATCACAAAAGTACAAGTACCTTCTGCTTAACATTCTGTATTTGAATACACTATTCTACAGAACATGGAACCTAGAATACTAATGCCAAGAAATAGGTTAAATATATTAATATAAGGTTCTAAAATATCATTATTACAAAACACAAAGTTAAGATCCACTTCTGAATAAAAAATTATATTTATACACACATCAGAAACGTAATTTCTTAGGAATAAATAAAAGGCATTAATTTTCAAGGACAAATTAATATTTAAATTGTGTCACATGGTTTTCAAAGGCTTATCTTGGGACAACTTGCTTGAAATGCAAAAAAAACCCACAAAGAAAATAATCCTTCTGTTTGGTTCTTGCTTGTCTTTTTAGACTGAAAGTGCTTATTCTTATTTCTCTAGTCTTATTTTTTCTGAATTGTAATAACAAATCACAAGAGAAAAAAAGATCTTAACGAAATCCATTTAGGGATTTTTCACAAATAGCTGTGCTATCTTTCAAAATTAAATGTCAAACAATCTGTACAAAACTCAAGCCCTGCTTTAAGAGTACTGCATTATTTTACAGAAAAAATCTGCAGACCTCCACTTTCCTTCTGCTGCCTTTGCAGACTCTTTCCTGACTTGTGCACTCGTAATCCAGCAGTAGTATTTTCTGATCTTGCCAGTGTCCTGTGTGGCTACGAGCTCACACAGTGAGGTCAAGAGAGAGCACAACCAGAAAACTTGTGAAAAAAGAAAACAAAATGGAGGAGGGGCGCCCGCAGGAGATGAAGGAAAGCCAGCAGAAATGCCTACAGTGTACAACAACATTTTTCTCAGCTCTCATGAAACAGCATGTCCTCATCGCTACCTGAGAACTTAAAAAAAAAAAAAAAAAAAAAAAAAATTAAAGAAAAACTCTTCCTTTGCCAACCTCCAGAACTTTCCAGCGACAATTTGGAAATTATTTATTTATTGTTGCTTATATCCTATTTGTAAGACATCTAGATTTTATTGTAAAATGCTGACTCACAAATGCTAAGCTGATGGGACAGAAAATAAGAAATAAAATTTATACAGCTTCCTCTTGAAATTAGTGATTTATATATGCTTGCTCAGAAAGGGTAGACATTGTTTCATTTTGTTAAATAAAAAAAAAATCTGTGCTATGCAAATACCTTTAAATGGAAATTAAATTCACATTTAATAGTAGTTCTTCAAACATTATTTTCACAACTGACACTCCCTTTAAAAACGTTTTCTCACATGCAGCTTTTTCTTTCTTACATTAAATTTTCCATTTGTTTGCAACATACACTCCCCCAAGCCCTGAAAAAAAAAAGACAAATTGCTTACTGTTCATGTCACTGATATAACTTATTAAAACTATCTGAAATTCAGAAATCGATAATAATTCGAAGAACAGCCTACAAATAAAGACAAATGGTATTTTGTTCACTTAACTCTGTCTTTGCTAGAATAATTTGCCAAATAATTTAATTTGTTACAATATGGCAAATATTGATATTCTCCTGATTCTTATCTGTGTGCCAGAAACATCCATACCTACTCTGGTCAGCCTTCTATTAAGGCAACTTGTGATCAGCTTTGACTGCACATGTAATATCAGTACACGTGGCACACAGATTATTATCTGCAAGAGAAAGTGCCAAATTACTTTAATCAACCATTAATCCACACAACAAATGCAGGTTACTGAAAAGCGTAAGGATCTTCTCAGTTACACTTGCACTTGAACAGAATTTTTTTAGTTTAGCAGGTTTTCTTTCTAAAATAAATACCTAGTGCTTTTATAAGAAAAGTAGCTACAACTCCAAACCATCTGAAATTTTATATATGAAAGACAACTTCATTGTGAGGATCCTGATCAAATGCTATTAAACACCGAGATTTGCTACTGGACAGGCTCCATTCATCAGTGGCAATCTCTCTGCATAAGGGAAATATTTCCCGAAATGTCAGGACATGCATTTCGCTCAATTAAAAACAGCGCCTACGCTGCCCACCCCAGCTGCCTGAGGCCACTCACTTTGATAGAAATTACATACATACATATATATATGTACATATAATAGAGAATATATGTATATAAATAAAGGCTCCTTC
The DNA here is from genome assembly GCF_965178545.1 of Coloeus monedula. NCBI lineage: Eukaryota > Metazoa > Chordata > Aves > Passeriformes > Corvidae > Coloeus > Coloeus monedula. Next base: position 75,938,515 of record NC_138782.1, read on the forward strand.
AATTTATTTACATCTCTATTACCTCCTCAGCAGTCTCCTTGGGGACAGGGGTGAACACTAACATACAGTAAGTAGAATTATGCTGTATCCGTAGTACAGTGCACCCTAGCCAGTCACAGCACAACTTGTGTCAATAAACAATCTCAAGACAACCATTCCTGCTTTTTATTAAATACAACATCCTTCTGACTTCATGTTAAATTAGCAGCAACCAGAACTCAAATGTTCTAATGTATCTACTAAATTTGCCCACGTTATGTATATGCAGCACCAGGCATAATTTCGTTGTCCCTGTACAGACAGAACTCAGTCCCAGTTGCTCTCAGACAAACTGAGGACCCATCCTACAACTTGTCACAGATTGGAAGCTGTGTAGAGCTCAGTTCCACACTTCACCCATCAGCAGCCAAATCCAGTGAAATCCAAGTAACTTTTTAAGTGTGGCACGGTGTTTTGCTGCACTGAACTTATACCATGAATGACAAACGTGCATGCACATGAGAAGTATTTATTTTAAAACATTTTTAAGTTCATTCAGGACAATTCAGGGGTTTATTTCAGTGAAAATATTTTTCAAATGTCCTTCCAAGAAAAATGAAAATTACTGCAACAGCTTGCTTTGAAGCAGTTTGGACATCAGGAGAGAAGCTATTCATGGCTGAACCTTAGCTGAAGTAGCCACTGAGATCAGCTAATAAACATTACATTGAGTCTACTAAGAAAGTTCAAATCATGGAGACACTTCCAGGGAACTTAATATTATCCTCCTGTACTATTTAGGAGAAGGTGTGCCCAGTAAAGCAGACAGCTCATTATACCTGCCAGTTACACACCAGAAGGGCAGTCACAAATTAAATGTTGCCAACCAGAAACTCACTGTATTTTTTTTAAAGTTACTGAAATAGACACATCCACTATTTCCAGGACTGGAGTCTTAACATCTGTTTCTGAGAAAATGAATGCCAGACCAAGCCCAGCACTGATATAAGGTGCAGTCACAGTGAGCACATGCCAACAGAGATGGCAGCTCTGTGAAATGCAATTGTGCAAAGTCTCACCCTGCCATTTTCCTCCTAGCTAGCAAGTTAAATCTATGAGAGCAACAAGAAGTTTGGGGAACAAGACCTCCCATTTTATTTTGGCTCAGTTCCTCAAAAATTACACCCCACCACTGCGCTGATACCAAATGGAATGGTGTTTTCTGCATTTCCTCAGGCTGCACACCTCTACTGCTTTCTTCAAGTTAGCTCAATTTTTCATGCAGCAAAGCTGAAGTCTTGTGAGTTTCCTGATACAAATGAAACCCAAACATGAAAAATAAATTACTAGTTTTCATCTTAAAGAGCAAAGTATTGTAACTCCTGCAGCTACAAAGCAGTGGAATTGACACCGGAGTCCGGGTGGGAATATGAGGGCAGCGTGGAGGAAGGGGTGGGAAGGATTGCATCTTCTAGCAGAAGCCTACAGTTACGTGCTTAAGGCAATAATGAAACTTCAGGGTTGTAACAAGCAAGAATTTCATCCAGGAGAAGAAAAAACAAAAACTAAACCCCAAACCGAACAAGCCAGCACAAAACCAACAACAACCAAAGAAACTAAACCAAACCAAACAACCCCAAAAGCCTACCATGGATCACATCTTCAGCAAACAATTTTTTCAAGATTAATAAAGATGCTTGCCTAATTTAAAAATAACCATGAAGAATAATTCAGGGCTCACAGCAACAGCAATGAAAAGTTTAATGTGTATCAACTAAATGTACTTAGGCACTGGTGTATGGAATGACGGTTACTGGGCTCTCCAAGATTTGAGATTTGTGAAAAGCATTTTTCCCACTTGGCATTATAAAAGCAATACTTAGCATTAACCTTAAAAACAGACAAAGAATTTTACATAGAAAGGTTAAAATAAGTAGCTAATTCCAAACAAAACATCATTTTAATATTCCAATTATCTAACATGTATACTAGAAAAAAACTACATTTTGTAAAACAACCCTATGTTTAGCTGAAAATATGTAAATACAAGGCACACATGGATTAATTAAAACTACAGAATACCAACATACTTTGTATTGGAAACATTAAATACTTCTGCTTGAAAAACACTTCCAAAAAGCACGTGCCACCTATTTGAAGGCAGCAATAAAAGTAAAGCAGCCTTTAACCCCTGTACTATTTGAAAACCAAAGCAACCTTAGGGTTCTGTCTGTAAAAACTCCTTTCATAACATATGCATCTAAAAAAATCGTTTGCAAGTAAAAATGTTATCAGAAAAACCCATGAGATTCCAGCAAGCTGGATGCTGATGAGGGAGGAAAGAACAACTGACACAAATAGATCATAGTCAATGGCATTACACCAAACTCATCCCTTAGGAGAGACTGTCCCAGAGGGGTGAATCATTACACGCTGCTGACAGCCTAGAAGTACATTTTCTATTTAGGAATGTAAAAAATACTGGGTTTAATTATGCTGTTATAAACTACAGCAAGAAAACTTGTAAAAGCTTTACACAACTCACCCACAGAGCCCAAGAAATCAACATATTGTGACCTGCATTGGGAAAGATTGCTTGACTTTATTTCCATTAGAGCAAAACTGTTGTTGTGAAGAAACACATATCTGTAGTATATAAAGTATGTATATGCACCACTTTTTGTGTTTTTATAAAGAAAAAAAATCAATAGACTATCAATTCTTTTTTCAAAAAATTATTTTAAATAGTAAAGCTATAGTCCTAACACAAGGAAAAAATATCCCCTGAAGTCCATGTGGAACTTCACCCAAGGACAGACTAAAGCAGAAGACCATTTAGTTATAAAAGATGTACATTTAAGTTCCAAATCTTGAAACCTTTATTTACATGAAGAGGTTTTACTTTAAAGATAAGTGTTTGCAAGATTGGAATCCAGCAATCATTAATCTTGTTAAAAGACTTTTTAGCATGAAGGACTTTGCTATCCTTCCAAATAAACAAAAGTAGATAATTCTGCCAAATATTTTTCAAAAGTTCTGTCTTGTCACATTACAGCATTCAGAAGTTAAAAACAAAATGTAAGATGCGAGGTAAAACATCACTGAAAAGTTCTAACAATTCAAGAAAAATAACTTGCAATTAAAAATGTATTCCCTTTCAAATATTTCTGTAAATATGAGTGCTTCGAGGTGGTGTGTTATTTAGCAGTATGATTTGCTTGATCATTAGGAGGGCAAGCCCAAGAGGTCACAGAAAATTGTGATGTGCCCAATTTTTTATCATCTTAGCTGAGCTGGTCAGAGCAGGGTGATAGTAAGACCAAAGGCTGTGGGCCTGATCCCCATATGGGCCACTCACTGAAGAGTTGGACTCGATGACCCTGTGGGTCCCTTCTGACTTGGGATACTCAGTGATTCTGTGACTACTGAAGTTTAATTCTTCCTCTGAGCACCCATGAAGCAAATTAACAGCTCCTTAAAGGGAGGCCGCATTTCTCTTCTAAGTTGTTCTTGATGTCGTCCCCGCTGCCATCTTGGTGTGTGGCATCTCCTGCGGGCCGGGGAGAGAAGCGCAGGGTGCTGGGCATGGTGAACCCCAGCTCGGCCTCTTCCATAATCCAGTATGGACAGTGCTGCCACAAGTGGTGGCAAAGCTCCAGGGAAAAGTGTTTGCTTCACAGTTCTTTTATTCGCATTGCCCGGGTATCAGTGTGCCCTGTGGCTGATGGCGGATTGGCCGTGGCTGATGTAATACCCATCTCTGATCCAGAGATCAGTGGCACTGATCTCTTCTCTCTGGCAACCAGGGACAGGACTCGAGGGAATGGGCTGAAGCTGTTTCAGAGGAGGTTTAGCTTGGATATCAGCAAAAGGTTTTTCACCCAGAAGGTGGTTGGGCACTGGAACAGGCTCCCCAGGGAAGTGGTCACAGCACCAGATTGACAGAGTTCAAGAAGCGTTTGAACAAGGCTCTCAGGCACATGGCATTACTCTTGGGGATGGTCCCGTGCAAGGCTAAAAGTTGGACTCAATGATCCTTGTGGGTCTCTTCCAACTCAGAATATTCTGTGATTCTGGTCCTTCAGCACAGGGAGCTGTGGCTGTCCCTGCTTACCCCATGCCAGCACCCCAGTGGAGGGCACGGATGTGTGTTACTGCGGGGGAGAAGGGGCACACACAGCACTAAACCCATTAATTCCAGCAGTGCTGCCCTTCAGACAGTTTTCATCTATCATTATTTTGATCCTCAAAGATATTAATCAGCATTGCCAGTTCTGCACCGTGTGCCGAATTAGCTTTTTTTTTTTTAATAAACAAAACAAACAAGCCGAATATTTAAACCGTATTTATAGAGCAATAAAATCTTTGAATCTCTCACATCAATCACTTGCTTGGACCACAGTCAGCTGCCCGGGGAGGACCAGGTTATAAATGGCCCGAGGAAGCGATAGGCAATGAATAGCCCTGACCCTCGCTTCCCTGCTTCGGTCGGGGCTTGCAACCTGAGCCGGGAGGGGGCAAATTCCTGCCGCTCCCGCTCCAGCCGGGCAGGGGAGGGGAGCGGAGGGCGCCGTAAAGGAGGCCCCCGGCCCCTCCTCGGCGCCGCCGTGGCACCCGCGCCCCCAAACACTCCCTGCCCACCCAAATTCTCAGCTCCATCCTACAGTTCCTCCATCACCCGAGCAGCTCCAGACAGCTTCTGTAGCAGAAGCAACCTGCCCTGCAGCATTACCAAGTGATCGCGCAATAAAACACAGCATCCATGCGAGAGAAAAAGCAGTTTCATCCCTCGCCAGACCACAGGTTTGCCGCCACCCGCGGCAACTGCAGCGCAGCAGAGAAGTCAACAGCTGACTGGCAAATCTTGCCAGCAAGCAGAAAAATTAAGGCCCAGAATCTTTTCCTTTGGCCCCTTCCAGATGCCAGTTACATGGGCTGGTTTCCACTGCACTGATCAGAAGGGAACTGGCAAATATAAAAACCACGGTTACAGTCTGCATCACTCTCTGCCATTCCTCCGTGCAGCAGAATCCAAACTGACCTACATTGTTAAACCTGTTTCCTGAAACACGCAGGAATGCGGTAGAAGATGAAAACAAGGCTTGTACGCAGATATCTAAGAGACCTTGTATTTCCTATATTAGCATCTATTCATAATGAATATTTCATTGCGGTTTTTTTCATAATTTCTAAATTAATTTTTCTGATTTAATGTCTTAATACTTGAATGTAGCTTTTTAATGGTAACATTTTAATAGCAACATTGCTACCAGAAAGCTTTTTATAAAATTTGTCAAATTAATGGAAACTTGACATTTCAAATAATTCAATAATTCAATAATTCAATAATTTTGACACAAAATTATTTTGTTTAGTAAATGTGTAAAAATTATGTTTAAAAAATGTAATCAGTATTTTTCAACAAACCAATTATTAAAATAAGCAAGGATTAACGTCTTTCTCCTGTATTTAGCATGTCTCTTATTGTTTGATAATTTACTTCCATACAGATTTAATAAAAGGAAGCAATTTGCTTTTTGTCCATCGTCTTTAAAAATTTGGCAGTGAAATGTTAGTGTGCCCAGAACAATATGCTCATAAGACATACAAATTCAGATTAACTTTGTTAAATCACTGGAATTAAACAGTAACAAAAAACTTGTACTGAATTTTTTATATGTTCACTTAAGTGGAGAAAATCGTAGATCAGTACACATTTTTAGTTTCTTACATACTATCAATAAATAATTATCTGCCAAGTCCTCTTTTAGACCTGAAATGCCAGGAATTTCAAACTTGTCCACAAAATGGTACAGCTATGCTTAAACTAATGAAGACCCTGCTGAATGTGCTGCAAGAAATTCAGATGAACATTCATGTATGATAAGTTCATACAAAAAATACTGTTATAGAATTTGTTTTGAGGGCCTTTTAAAGACTGCAAAGCTCTCACAAAGATAGTAAAAACAAGTCCACTGAATGATAGTTTATACACACAAACCCCCCTTTCATTTATTTAATCAAGCTTTTCTGGTTTAAGTATCTAAGCTCCCAAATGAAATGATCAGAAAAAAATCCTTGAGACAAACTGTGCATATGCACTGAAACTCCTTGACAACTATTGCACTGATTCCCCCTGGCTCAACATTTCATCTCTTAGTAACATGTGATCCTTGAAATTTAGTTAAAACATACTGTACTTTCAAAATGCACATCAGATGGAGAGAGAAAACAGAAACTAAGCTAAGGTTTGCTAATTTTTAAGAATTTAACAAATAGATTATATTTGTCATCCTAAAACCAGAAATACTGCAACAAGATCAATAATTTTGTGCCATTAACTCACTTAAGACAATATAATATACTATAGGTGCATTTCATGACACCTATTGTGGCCAGTGCTGGCTTAGATCCCTTGTAATGGACATACAGAAAAAAAGAAATCAAATTATAACTATAAAAACATGTCAGTGTTATATATATAATTAAAAAAAATATACTGATTCCCATTAAAAAGATATTAATATGTAGATCACAGGAAATCTTAAACATTGATTATACTATCTAATAATGAACACAAAAAAAAAATCATCTTTCACCAAATGCTCCAACTGCAGCCACTTCAACAGCCTAATCTTAGTCCATTTACAGCTGTCACCAGTTAAAGAATGATCATCCAAAGAAGTACTGTGTGAAGATTAACAATAAACCCACATAAGCATGGAATGGGCCATCATTTCCCAATAAACTACTGATGATTATTGTCAGTAAAAAAGGAACCATATTACAAAAATAAATTAATCTGCCATTTAAAAAAATATGTAATTGCACAATAAAAATAAATTAATGAAGATTGATGTAAAAATTCTTTGGGGAATCTGGATCTCTCTATTACATTATTAAAGATAACGAGATGTTGCTCAAAGCAGACTCCAGATTAATTTTAAAAGCATCTGTGTTCTTGAAAAAGGTAGTTACTAAATGTAAATACATATACAATGGAATATGCATTTTTATTTTTTATGTAAGTCTTTAATAATTTCTGCTGAAGACAATGTAGGCACAGATCAAATTTAAAGGAACCTTCTCAATCAGTGTCATGAATTTATATAATTTTAAACATTTTCAAATCCAATAGATCGTATTTTGGAATGTGGTAAACTTTCTTTTTTAATTCTTGAGGAGGAGAAGGCATAGCTAAGAGGAGAATCTGATAACCTACTAATAGTCCAGGATAATTAAGCACTTCTTAGTGAAAGATGTGGTAATTACTGCTCCATTAAGTGTTCCCAAAAGCAGGAACTAACACTAACAAAATCCTAATCCTCCAAATCTAAGGAAAAATTTTATCTTCAGATGTACTATATTTCTGCCTAAAAATCTTGAATATTGTTTTCATCTTAACAATACACCTTAAAAATGCTCTCTCATTCTCTACAGTTCAATCCCACAGTCCTCTGTGACTAGTCCTGCAAAGTTAATGGTGACATATAAAATTCCCTACAGTACCAGAAATTAGGAGTTTCTTTGTTTATTAATGCATCTGCTTCACATCCAGATCAATCACCCTCAAGTAATGTCTGTCTTTAACAATTTTCACTAATTCCTGAATCCAGTTAAACACACTTGTAAAAATTATTTTATCTTTTTTTTTTTTTTTTTTTCCAGGTTGCAATAGTTTCTAAACCAGAATCACACACAACAAACAGGAGGCTCTGTTAGCTAAGACCGGCCAGCATGCTAGAGCCACACAGACCCCTGCAGAAGAAACCATCCATTCCTTGCAGGGTTCACTTCTACCCTACACTTCCCACCCATTAAAACAGTTCTGCAAATCATGCTACATGAAAACATTGAACAAATGTGATTTTGACTCATACAAAACAGCTATTACAAATGTAATGTGCTTTCTTTAATTAACACACACAGGCACACAAACCTCTAAAACCAAACAACCAAGCAGGCAAACAAAGCAGATTTAGCACAGCCAAATGAGAATTATTCACTGTATTGGAGACCTGTTGAGCACTGTGGTGAAATGGAAATTTTTTTACAAATATTTGAGGACTATACTATGTCTCCAAATCTGTGAACTGTCCACCTGCTCCTGTCTGAGCAGGAGTTCACTACTTCCTCCTCCCCACCAGTCAATGCTCTCCCGTGACTCTGAGTGGTATCTTACATCCCTAACATCAGGGCCCGGGAAGAAGACAGATCATGAAGGATCCAGCCAGCAGGACTCCCATCCTCCCCCTCGTCAACACAGATATGCAATACTGCAAGTTACAAGGTTTTTAAAAAAAAATTCCCAGTACCTACTGCATCCCATCAGCCCTACTAGAAATCAAAGGCCCTGCACAGGGCTCAGTAAATGTTCAACACCCCATAGGCACTTTCACTGCAAGGGTGAACCACATTCACCTTCAACAGAACCTGCCTGTGGCCACAGTGAGGGGTCTTTGCCACACTGGGGGCATTTCACATACTTCTTCTACCGCTTTTTCCTACTGTGAGGAACTTACTTGGGACTGAGCAATTTTTCAACAGGAAGATGGAAAAACCCACATTATCAGCCTGAGACCTTAGCATTAGAGCAGACTGGTAGTTGAGCGGTCAGGTGAATTTGGGTAAGGCATTAAATATTACACATTCACAGTAGAAAAAAGTAGCATATTGTGAAAAGTATATACAAATTACATACATAACATAATATGTATGCACGAACTTGAGAAGTTGTACCACTTTTAGTCAACTTTTAATTAAACAACAGTGACCCAAACCCTGTTTACTATTCTACATTTTAGGTGCTGTACAGGGAACAGCTCAGATCACAGTATGGCACTCACATTTTTGAGCACAAAATGCACACTTACAGCCTTATGAAAACAAAAGCCTGTAAACCACATACTTCCAGTAAAAGCATTCATGTAAGAGACTTAAAATCCACTTCTAATGCTGTCCATTTTATTGAACAAGTTTCATAGGTCAGTAGGACCACTTCACTTGATAATACTGAGCAGAATTTGGCCATCAGGTCTGTAATATCAACAAGAAGAAAAGAGATGTTATAGTTCCATTACATTAAGGAAAAGGAATTTTGTTCACAGTTGAAACAATTCTCAAATTTCCATTCACCTGATGTACTACTATATTTAATATCTGGGAAAGAGGGCAGCAAACAAGTTCGTGGATAATTCTTGGATCTAATCCTACTTTAGTGTCAAAAATGGCTGACTCTCAGGATGTACAATCTGCATGCCTTAGACCAGGTAATTAAACTGGGTGAGATAACAATATATATGTTAAATAGAGGAGGCAGTTGGGGGTCTAATTCAACATCTACAGAAGTCAGCTTGGGTCTATTAGGTACATTCCATACTACTACTTTTATATATTTCTAGTATTTCCAGTACAAGGAGTCTAAAAATATTCAGAAATTACTACATGTAGTCAGCAGAGGCTTTTTAAATCCCCTTATTTCCCCTAAGATTGTATTATTACAAATAGCTCATAAAACCAACCAAGATTTTGACTATTACCTTGCAAAACACAGCTGTAAAATGAAAGAAAACATTTTTTAAACTATAGCACATGTGCACAATTAAGAGATTTTAAAGACACCTGTACTTTAAAAAAAAATACAGAATGATGCTTATTCTAATCTCCTTAAAGTACACAGTGGCCATCACTTTTAGTCTCAGTTTCAGACCAGGGTTTATTTTGGTGCATATATTTATATGACCATAAACAGAGAGTTGTAACACAAATGTTAAAGTAGCCTCACGTGGCACTATTATAAAAACAATCAAGAAAAAAAAAATTCTCTCAACACTGCATACCTTAAAATTACCATGAAAAATTAAAAGAAGGCCTCTCTGGGAACAGATTATCTCTGATGGGAAAGCCACTATCAGCTAAATTGATGAGAATTACACATTCGTGAATGCAACAACAACATTTGTGTTTTCTGACAGAGCATAAGACCTGTTGTAGTAATGAAATACTACTTTGATTTTGTAGATAAATTCATACACTCCAAATATTGATTACATGTGCCTTTACTCAGATTTTATGTGTTAAACAATTTTAACTAGTGAAAATACTGACTTATGATGCTAAAAAATGAATCCAAACTTTTCAGCCTTCCTCCTGCCAAAAAATGCAATTCTAGCACCAGATCAGAACTTTGGAATGGAAACTGTGTGATTTTCTTGGTTCCTGCACTGATAATAGAACAAGAATATTCTACAAACTCTCACACAAATAATCTCAAACGTTTGGATGCATTTAATTTTCAAAGTTGAAATTCCATACATACCGAATAATTAAAGAGCTGTACTTTCCAGATTATCAACTCATTTCACTAAGATCTCACCTATCTGCTAAAAGGATCTATCCAAATTATTATGAACATGCCCTGTAAATATGCTTATTTCTGTTCTGTAGAAGAAAAAGCCCACATAATATTTATATGAATCAAAAATTCCCTGATTTTTTTTGACTTATAAATAGTGCTTTTTGTAAAACTGCAATCAATATATTCCAGTGCCACCACTGAACTGTAATCACTAAACAAGAAAAAGAGAAACTTGAAGACTGAAGTGTGACACAAAGATTCCTGAAACATTTCACTTCCAGAGAGAGCTCAGATGCTTGTACTCATTCCACTACCCTCAAGTGCCCTTTTTCTTGGAAAGTCATTATCACTTTTGTCATCTCTCCATCCCCAGCTGAAGGTGGCAACCCGAGAACTCTGCTATTTTACACCAGGAGACTGCAGTTTCATTCACATTTCTGTGTCAGTAGCTTCCAGCTCTTTCCTCCAGTACCTTCACCTCACCTGGATGCTGCTTGCTTGCACCCTTGGCCACCCTTCCATGGTGCCAACACTGCCCACCCTTATTTGTGGGGATCATGGGGATTCTCTGATATGAAAAATGGTACAAAAATCAGATACAAGCATTTCCCCAGCTGAGTCTGCAATGCAGTCCCACAAGCACTTATCCTAGACCAACGTGAAGAGTGACAGAAAAGGTCTTGAGGCTTACTGAGGCAGCTGCACTGCTGTCAAATGTAAAAGTCAAGTCATGTCCGTAGGATACCCACTGAGAAGGGTGGCTGTAGGAGTTTAAGCCTCCACCTATTCACCTCACACATCTACTGCAAAGCCTTATTTGGCTGCTTGCAGAGCAGCTGCTGAACTGCTGCATGTTACAGCTTTGCATGTTAGGAAAAAATCAAATTCAGTGCCAGTTTTCCATAGTACAGCAGACTGTGAAGCTTGCAGCAAGTTCCACAGCTGCTCCACAAGCAGCCAAGCCACCTCTGGAGAGGGGATCTGGAATTCCCTTTAGCTATCTCGCAAGCAGTTAACCCCTCCTCCATTTTAAGTCAGAACCAGCCAAATTAATCTGAGGAAAAGCCTGGACACCAGTTTCTCCAACTAAATAGGCTCAAGCAATCAGAAGCACTTCCCCACCTTCCATGCAGAGTTGTTTAGGGATACTCTGCTGATGTAAAAGCAATTTAAGGATTTACTGCTTTCGCCCGTGATATCCATCTAGCAAAAGCCAGTCCAAATCTGTCCTGAAGAACTGTCCTTTAAAAAGAGCCATGCATCACATAATATCTCTCTAACAGTCCTGGTTACTTGCAGTTGATTTTAAAAAAGGCAAAAAACCAGCACCCCTACATACAGGGAATTAAAAATGTAAACAGTATGTCCTTATTTATTTGTGTTGGTTTTAACAAACATCATAAATGGTCTTTACCCTCTAGTTTGTAGTTCCTAGAATCTTTCTTAAATGACATCTTTACAGTCACTTGTATATACCTTTGTAGAAACTGGTGGGCCTTATTTTGCTTCTGTTGATTAGTGGGGAAATATGGCCGGCCTTTACTGCAATGAAGGCCTGTACTGCAATTACTTTACTTAAGGCAGATGAATTAAACAATATTTACATGGGAGTATATTTTGTAAAGAGCATGAAACAAAACTCTGGATGTCTCTAAATATACCTACTACCTCAGTAAGGTAGTTGCAAACCAGAACAAGCAACAATAACAACATTTTTCCCAATTTGACAATTCATTTCCTTTTAGCTTCGGTTCATGTATCTGCTTTGATATCTTATGTTTGTGTCCCAGACAAAATATCCTCTTCCTTCCAGTATCCCAACCCCTGTGCACAACTTCCTCAGTCTTGGAGAAAAGGAGGATAGCGTGCTCTGGAAAGGGTGCACTTACTGCTCTGCCAAAGAGGGAAACACCTCTTAAGACAAAGTTGTCCCACTGCAACCCTCTGCCTTTGGGCCACTTGTGACTTCTGCTTGTTAATGTGCAAGGTTCAAAACTCTTCAGCAAAATCTGATCTGATTCAACATCACTTAGGTTTAATGGTGCTGCCATTCACCTAAATACTACATAGATTTACTAATAAAAATTTACTACAGTGTTTGGGTTAGAGGTAAATAGATGAACTCTGGAAGGTTCAGAAGATGGCAGCTCTGTAATTCAAACAACCAAATTGCTAGTTTCTTCAGACAACCATCCTAAACCATCAAGCTGTCAGGGAAGTATTTTGCCATCTATGTGTCCATACACGATACTAACTTGTACAGTAATTAGTAGACAGAATAAATTATTAAAAAAAAAATCCCAGTGCTGTAGCACTCCACACCACAAATCAGTGGTCCCCATCACTTCTCTGCATGCTGCAGCCCAGCTGGTGTGTGCCAGAGCTTGGCTCCGGGTCTCCAGCAGCTCCATCCCGTTACGGACACTACATGCGCTGAGGCTGCTGAGCAGACTTTGCCACCCGCGTCTGATCCCTGTCGGATCTCCCGTACACATGCTCACTGCAGACACACGTTTACTCCCCGTTCGCTTCCTTCCTCAGCCTCCCTCCCTAAATCCTGCTAGCCACTTCTGTTTTGATTAGGACTGGGCCTGCCTGGTCCCCAGCAGAAGTCAAAGATGACAAGTCTGTAATAGCATACTCTGCATGGAGACTTCTACAGTCCAAATAGACATTCCTATGTCATATTAAACATAAGGAGCAATGAAATACTGATCCCACTTGCTTGCCCAGGACTTCCAGTTATCCTGAGCAATTAAATAGTTTTTAAAGGCTCCCAATAAAACAAAAATGAAAAAGAATGAATGCATCCTTGAAAAAGCACGGGATCACATGTGCTCACAATATAAGAAAGTCAGCATTGAGTGTATAATCCCATGCCCTACTCTGTCCTAGAAAAAGTAGTTCAACTATGCCTAAAAACTAGGAATTCAAAGAACAGGCATCTGATTCATCATTGAAAAGGACAGTTGGTCACATTAAGGGAAAAGACTGTTCAGATGCTGCTTATGTGTCTCATTTTCCATTTATTCTTCTGTTTATAGTCAAAATAGTCTCAGTAATTTTTCCTCCTTCTTTTGATATAGGTACTTGAAACAATAAGAGCAATATTTATAATACACAAATGATAGTGCAGTACAGAAGCACTCAATGAAAGAAAAAAGGGTGTTTTCCATTTTTATCAAAATTTGTAGTAACAGTAACTTGTATCAACAGCAAGAAAGTTCAGATGAAAGTGAAAATTTTCAAGCCAACTATGTTCCTTTTAATGAGAAAACAAAATACACCAGCTCCTATATGCTGCTCCTCCCTTCCTTCCTCTCCCCATCTCATAAAAGAGGATCCCAAAGAAGGATCGTGTTTAAGGTCTCAGTTCAGAAATCCTGTATCAATCCCTTATTGTGGTAAGAATTTTGGACCACAGAGCCATGTCCCAACAAACTCCATCTAAACTGAACAATCCACCCCATCCTGAAAAACTACATTACTGAGAAACAGACATAAATTTATAACCCTTGATACTCACAAATGCATATTTAATTGCATCTGTTTACGTTCAGCACCCTACAGTCCATTATCATCTTTAACATCTGGGCTTCATGCTAGGCAAAGGAAAAGAGACTTGTTTCTAACTTGATCTGTACAAAGTGTGTGCAAAAAAGAATATGCAGCATTTTTGCCTTACTGCCATCCAAAAAAAAAAAAAGTAGTACATATTTAAGTTGGGTACAATTTTGAATGTGCAAAAGAAGTTTTAACAAACATTATCCTTTTCTGATTCTATGAGAACTTCAGCTCTTCTTAGTTCTTCGCATTGAAAACCTTTTTTCTTGTGCACCACAAAAGGTTTCCCTCACTTCACCTCTCCAGTCTGCTTTACCCTTTGACAAATAGATCTTTTTCTAAAATTTAATAAGAGTCACTCACACATAACTAGGTCCAGAATTCACATCACAAAAGGGAAAGAAGCTATTTTATTCATTCCATGGTAACCTACTAAGAGCACGTATGACAACATTCAGCTAAATTCAGTAAGGTGCACATTCCATGGATTTAAAAATGTTACAAAGGACTATCACTGCTACTCTTCCTTTTTTTTTTTTTTTTTTCAAAAGAAACACAGGACTTGGCACATTGCTGCATTGAGCATGGCTTCTGTTGAAAAAATCAAATTGTTTTTAGAGCTTGTAATTTTGATATGACCCTGAATGACTCAAACAAACAACTTAAAGATATAAGCTGTATCAGAATAAAGTTAAAAAGGAAAAGAGTGTGGGTATGTGTAAGTGTACCAAATTACACTGTAGACACACAGATGCACATATATAATGGCTGACGTGTTTCTGCCTTAAATAATGCATCCAGCTCTAGGTACCTCATTACCAGAAGGGTAACAACAGTCTGAAGGTAGTTCAGAGAAGATCAATCAAAATTATTAACACCAAAGGAGGGACTTAAAAGGCAGGGTTGAAAACTCAATACTGCAGCTTTTTTGTGAACAGGTCTTTCATTGGGTGAAGGGGAAGAGAAGTCCAAACAAAAGCATGGTCCTCTAAAAATGTACCAATATATACAATTAACAAAGCACTCACTTTAGAAAAATGTGAGTATAATCCACACACAGCTAAAGGGGAACTCCAAGAAGAAAGCAAAATTACTTACTGCAAGCTCAAAAGTCTAGGTATAATGAGCTTAAACTATTACAGGAATTTTGACTTGACATACAGTAAGTTTTTATAGCAAGATCTCATAAACTGGGCATAACCTCACCAAAAAAGGTAAGATAGGAAAGTAAAAATATTGTTGTAGGGTTCAAGCTAGCTTTGACAGGACTTTGACTAAGTAAACTAGAAGCTTCTCTCCTCTGCTCAGACTGCCTAATTCTATAAAATTATACTAGTAGCTACAAACACTGCAGAATGAGTGGATGAATGCATGCAACACTATCTGCGCACACATAAATGATGAAGTGTTTTCAAGGCAGTTTTGAACAGTAGTATTTTGTTTCAACAGATTAATAAACTAACATCTTTGCCTTAAAAAGGACCCTTTACATGACAAATTTTCTCAGATTAATGAAACCAATAGGAATAGGGTCCAATCAGTGTGCAGGCAACAGTTGTACAAGCAGCACTGTTAAATAACATTACAGATTTAAAGACATTTTTATGCTCTGGCTGTTACTGCTAGAACTGGTCAGCTAGTTAGCTAACACAAAGCATTCTGTGTAGCAATATCAATTATCTAAAACGTACTCTGAAACACAATAGATTCCCCCATTATATTACACAGAAATCCGATGGAAAGAAGATTCATGTCACCATGAAGTTAGATATATACACCTTAGACTTCACCAGAAAGAAAATGATGAGAAACATTATTTTCTTTGCTGTAAGAAATATTAATAATAACTTCACTCAGTAAGACCTATCTCTAAGTAAACTCAAAATGACTGAGGCACACAGTTAACATGAAATGAAACAAGGTATTTTTCACTGCATTACACTGTGGTATGTCTTAGAAACCCAAAGGTATGGATAAGTTGTAGATTATTAAACTGTAATAAACAAACTTGTCTAACATTTCCTTCTTTTCCCCTCCTTCAGGGGACACAACTCAATAGAGACTTCCAAATTTACTACTACTTTATTATTTTCTATGACTACTTTCCATTATGAAACCGAAAACCTTGTCTAGTATTACTTAAATGTATCAGGTTATCATGCAGTTCAATACTTCTCTATTTCCACAACTCTAAGAATATCTTTGTTTCCAAATGTGTTTTTTATTAACAGCACTGCTATGTTTCAAATATTTGTCTTCTACAATTCAAGAAGCAAAAGAATGACATACATTAGCACAAAGTTACTTTAAAAAAAAGGGGGTGTTTATCTCTAAAGTAAATTTATAAAACTGTAAAGAGCAACTTCATGACTTAAAAAGATACAAAGAAAGGAAGAAAAGGTGAAAAAGGGGGAAGACTGCTCCTTATTTGATAAGTGTTTCATTCATTCAGTTCTAATGAGAAAAAGCAGCAGCTTAAAGAGGGGGCAGCTTATATATGCCAGTACAAAGCAGGAAGTGTAGGAATTTAGTGAGTTCACTATCGGATTCTACACCTTGTACGTAATTCCAAATGCAAGCAACTATACCGAAGTGCAGGCCCTTAGGTGCAAGGGCACATGTAAGGCAGCAAGACCAGAAATCCACCCCACCACACACTGCAAGGCAACAGGCCACAGCAGCAGTTTCTTTAGAAGTTTCAGCCACCTTTTTGCTAATCTAATCAGAGGTGTATGCTTTAAAAAAGCCTGACAAATTTACTGCAGAATAAAGCCAGACCACCAAATGCATCATTAAAAGAGAGTCACTATATAATCATGGAACACCCCCTTCACCGTCATTGCAAACGTCATAGAAAATGGACAACCACGTAAAAAGATGCCTTTTGCCTCCCTAACATGGCCCTAGCCAACCCCAAAATGGTCTCTTTACCTGATTCCTCTCTTCTCTTCTCTGATCACAGAGAAGATAGGTGAAATTCAAAATAGCCTTGTTGCAATGGGAGACTTACAGAAGGAGCAGGGAAGGTCTACACATGCTCCTTCTTCAAAAAACACAGTACAGATCTCGAAAAAAGTTCCCTTATCATTTTGTACGTATTTTGCATCTGAAACTCTTTTACATGAAAGTAAAAGTTTCCACATTCAAAACACGAAACCATCCATGCTGTTGTGCTTAAAAATAAAACCATGGACCATACACCCCTTGTCTCCCCAACAGCCTTACAGAGACACTGCTTTTGGTCTGAATACTTAAATAATTACTTTTTTTTTTCTCCCTAGAAAGGAATAATTAAAAATCAACCGGCGAAACCACATACACGCTTCAGAGTATCACCACAGGGACACTCACAGGTCTGAATTACTGCAAAATAACACTATAATTATGTCTTAATTTCACTAACTAATCTCAGATGAGCTTTTAAAAAGTAATTCGAGGTTTACAAGTAAACCGTTTAAAACTGTACTCAAATGTTATCTGAATGAAACCCGACATTTATTTATCCTTTTCCCAGCTTGATTTTAAACAGTTTCCAAGGAAAGGCATATCTGCTCTTGATCAGTCTGGTGACAAATGATAAACCTTGTTAAAAAGTGTGACATTTGAAAATAAATAAAAACCACAGGAGACTTTTCTAACCTAGGAGGAAGATATGAAGAAACATTATCCCCTTGCACAAATCACCAGCGACAGAGACTAAGCACAATCTAACGACCTTATTTACTCAAATTGTACACTGCCAACAAAACCACTACCTAGGGCAACTCTTTAACTACAGATACACTTAAATACCTAGAAAAAAATAGGTTACTTCTCTTCACATAAAACCGGAGTCCCTGTGAGCTCAACCAAATGTGTCAGGCTGAGATAGAAGACAAAAACGGGTCTTACTTGGTGTACAAAGACATCAACTGGAGACTCCAAGGGGCTTCCCTCTCGGTTGCTCATGGAGATGAACCCGAATCCCATTCTCACATTGAACCATTTGCAATGGCCGGTTCCGTGCAAAACCTGGGATTCCTCCTCTTCTTCCTGCTCCGGCAACTTCCCGGGTTCGTCTCCACCTTTACTCGCCCCTGCTGAGGAAGAGGGAAAGGCGGGGGGTGGGGGGGGGAAGGGGGGAGAAAAAGAAGGAAGAGAGGAACAAGATGCAAAGCAAAGAGTTAAATTCTGGTAACATCCTTTTGCCGCTGTATAGAGGAGTTACTACAAACGGAACAGGGGGAAAAAAGGGGGACAAACAAAACAAAATCAAAAAGCAAACAGCGAAGAGTGCGTATCTTTCCTAAATCGTAAAATAAACAACCTTCTCCCCAAAATACGTAAAAAAATTAAATCACCGGAGGTTACAGAGAGGAAACACTGCGCACGGAGGCTCTCCCTCTCTCTGAGCCCAGGGCAGCCCACGTTTCTGTACATACGTGTATTTTTCCATTTAACTCCATCTTTCAGCCACATTACAGCACGGAACGCGATACTTTACTTGAATATTGCTGGTTTAAGACCGATCCCATTTCTCAACAGAAATTCTCAGCCCAATTAGTCTCTCCTCCCAAGGCGCAGGACCGGGGGGGCGAGGGGGGAGGCCGGCCGAGGAGGGGTGGAGGAGAGAGAATAAGCAAAATTGGGTAGATTGCACAACTGGTTATTGCACATGCAGCGCCGAAACCACTATTTTCCAAAGTGTATCCATCCCTCCTTGGAATAAACTTTCGATTAAAGTTGGGACAGGTGTACGGCCGTTTTCTCATCCCACCACTGCAACTGTGCTTAATCAAACAGGAACAATTCAAACAATAGCCCCCTGAAAGCTTTTCAAGTTGTGAATCGGTGTGGGCGGTACGGAACAGTTTCTGAGCTGGGTAACAATGGGTTTGGAGAAAGCCCCCTTGCGCGAGCTGCTAAAAAAGGGTAATGCATAGTTGGGTTAAAAAGGGGTGGGGGGAGGGAGGAGAGGGGGAGAGAGCGAGCGAGCGAGCGAAAATCATAGTAAAACAATAGAAAAAGAAAATTAACCTTCGGCCATGTTGCCCCACGGGCCCTCTGCTCCAAACTCGTGAGATGAAAACTTTCCCTGTGGATCGAAGTGGTCTTCTGCATTAATCTAACATCCTGATTTTGAACGATCGCAAATTTAGCTCGCATGGTCTAATGTGCTTTCCCTCTTTTGATTTTTTCCCGTCTCTCTCGCTCCGTTTCTGGCCCCCTGCGCACACGTGACTCGGTCAATTACATGCTTTCTTGCTACTAATTTCGCATCGGATCCTTAAGGGGTTGGCAGGAGGCAGGAGCAGCCAATCGCCATTTCAAGTAGCCTGACACACCAAAATAATTTATGAATGAACAAGAAATTTCCAACACGGCGCTTTTTTTTTTTCTTCCCCCCCTTCCTTTTCGGACAGCTAATCTGCACGCTTCTTTACGGGAAATCGAGATGACGTATTATTCTGGGGTTTCTGCCCTCCCGTGCATGCACAAATCCGTAGGAAGATCCGTGTGTTTCTAGATACAGCCCACTGAACAACAGCTGCGCGCAAGGGCGGCCGTGCGGAGGAGATTATGGGGGTATCTGTGCCCACCGCAGGCGGGCTCCGCGCACGCACAGCAGGGCGAGATGCTCGCGGACCAGGGACACACGTGTGTGCAGACACGCACGGGGAGCGCCGGCAGGCATCTGTGGCACCCTCTGCGCATAACGCGGGCAGATGCGCAACTGGATCGTTACTAATTTCGCATTCAAATTAAAAGCGCGCCGGAAACGCGATATCACCTTAATATGCCCCAGAATGTGCGGAGATCTAGCGTTTCACAACATTTCTGGAGGGGGGATGGGGCGAGGGATTGTACTTCACAGGTTTCTCCGCCATCTCTTTCCGGGGGAGGGGATGTGATTAATGACTTCCTAAATAAGAGCCCAGTTTTCAAGCCGAGAATTGGAGTGAACCTCAGTCAGCAGTTGGGAGAGGACTGACAGAGAGAGGGATTTACTGGAGAAGAGGGCGGAAAAAAAAAAAAAAAAAAAAAAAAAGCCTCGGGGGAAGAGGACAAAGAGGGGAGAAATAACGCTGACCGGGGACTGCTGTTTTAAGTCTTCACTGCCAGCGGGAGTTGGGAATCCAATTCGGAAAAGAAATGTGTGATGTGTAACGGGCTTAGTAGCAGCCCCTTTGCAAAGGCACTCCCCTTCCGCGCTCACAGGTACACAGCTATGGCCCTGCCCTCCAGCCCTTCTCGTTGCTGGACGCATGGCCAAATGCTTTTAATGTTTTATAAACGTGAAAAATAAACAAGCAATTAGGGAGAATTAGTTTTATTTTCCATCTGTCCATCTCCTTTAGTGTAAAGATACAGATGAAAGTATTTTGTCCTCATCACCATCTACTCGCATTAACCTCGCTTTCCATCCGGTATTTTTTATATGTATCTATGTGTGTGTGTGTATGTGTATAATATATCTCCTTTAAACATTGCCCATATCTTGTTAAATCTTGGACTCTGACTTTCTTATTAGTCCCCTCCCTCCTCCCCCCAGCATCCTCTCTTATCCCAAGGACACACAAACAAAAGCCAAGGCAACAAACTGATCCGTGCAGAACCTGAATGCAAGGGGCTTATGCATTTGCAAAGCACTTGCTGTTGTTTGCGAAGTGGCGTCGATCAGTCTGCCCAATTAAGGGGAACGCCTTTGCCCCCATGGGCCTGTTTACTCCCTTTGTTGCCTTTCAGGAAAGCGTCAATTCCCCCGCTAGTGCCTCATTTCTGTGTGAAACACCAAGGTGGAGGCTCCGTGTGATCGTTTGCAAGAAAGAAGCGAGGGTGGGCAAGAGTGTACAAATACAAGCACCCTGGCAAGTGGAGCAGAAGCTTTAAATCCTGAAATTCCTTTGCAGTCTTCAACCGTAAATTTCCTATAGGTTATTTCAACAGTGAGGTCGACTTCCTACACTGACCTGCCTTACGCATTCGTGCAACATACCACCGCTTTTGGCTCATAACCTCCCTTCCCCCCTTACAGTAGCGATTATTTTACAATATTAAATCTCCAGTAATTTTATATGCTTGGATCTTATGACCCGGACGATATCTAATTTATAATAAATGTACGAGATTTTAATACACGTGACACCTCCGTTATGAACAAGAAATTAAGATACCGGAAGAAAACAATCCTTACACCTCTTACTTGAAGTGCCCGAGACTACGTTTCTTGTGGCAGAAAGGCACATTTATAAAATTCAAGATCTCTCTGCCCCTCCCCTCGAAAAGACAGAAAGTACCCGTTTAATATAAAGTTTTAAGAGTCTTTATTTTTTAAAGATTTATTTATTTTACCGGCATTTGTTATAAAAACCCCCTTGGAGCCTAGAATATTGGTTAAACAGACACAAACGAGTTGATTGAGTTCATTACATGGACAAAATGTCTTGTTAGCAAATTTCAGTGAAAAGAAAATTCAGTATAATATGTTCTTCGATGAAGAAATGAAAGGCTACAAAACCACGTAAATAAATGAATGTAAATATATTGGTTGCAAAATTTTTCTTATGTTGCAAAATTAGTGCAGATTTTGTAAAATGGAGGGAGGTGGGATTTGCAATGTGTCTTTACTGAGATTTTCAGGCCTCCAGTATTAGTGGAATTAAGGTTGGGGTCACTGGACTGGTCACCGGTGTCAGATGTTATCGACTCATTCATTTCCTGCAAGGGACATCAGCCTTTCAAGTTTTGTGGAAGGTAGAGAGCTGTTGCCAGCTGGGAACTCTCCGGGAAAAAGAAGAAAAAAAAGGAACCCCAACCCCAACCAACACCCTTCCCAAAATTCATTCTGAAAGAAGGGGAGGGGGGAAGAGGGAAAAAAACCCCTACGGAACAAGCCAGTTCGTGGAAAAAAAATAGTTAAATGGTAATGGTTTAGATATTAAAAAAAAAACCCCACCAACTATTTCTATCCTTGTATTTCGCTACAGAGATGCTAATTTTGGTGAAGACAATTATAGGAAGCTGGAATCATTGTCTTCCTACATGCACAGCAAGAGCTCGCTTGAAACTATGTAACCAAAACCAGTGGTGTTGGATTTCCCATTTGTCACCTTCCTAAAACTTTTAAAGTCCTAACTTCGGTTTCTTCTATTCCCTTAAACAAAACCAAAATAAGTCAAAAACCCCACAACCTCCCCCCCCCAAAAAAAAAAAACAAACCCAAAACCACTACTCGCCCTCTCAAAACAGACTCCCACCTCAAAAAAAAAAAAAAAAAAAAAGGAAAAAACCCTCACTACAAAAATCCAAACAAACGACGGAGCCATGTGCATTTGAAACAAAACGCGTGTTTTACACTTGAAAGCAGAGCTCGGGGTGCTGCCACCACTTCCCATTTCAAAGCACAGCCAGCGCTCCTCGCCGACGGGCAGGCAGGAGGGGCAGGGACGGCGCCGGGGCGCCCCTGCCCCCTCTCCTCCGCTGCCCGGGCCTGGCTGCTCGGCGCCGCCCCGCCGATGTTGGACCGAATAGGATGCTCGTCGTGTTTTTCTACACGGTCTCTACCGAAACCGGCTCTTCCTAGATTTGCGGTCGGAGGGGGGCCTTTCCCGCCGCTCCTACGGGCGGGAGGCTGTGCCGGTGCGGAGCTGTTCCCGCCAAAACCCTCTCACCTACATTTTGGGCGCCAAAGCCGCTTTCCCTTTCCGCCGCCGCGCAGCGCCCGGGTCGAGGGCGGGGGTGGCCACCAGCCCGGCGGGCCCCGCTCCCGGCGCGGCTGTGCCGCTCGCGGGGAGAAGAGGCCGCTTCCCACCGCTGCGCGCCCCCCGGGCGCAGGGCAGGGCGAGAGTCGAGCTTTGCCACCGGGCTTCTGTTCAACACTGGCTTCTTCCCAGCGGGGACGTGGCGGCGTGCCTTCCCGCGCCTTTGGGACAGCAGGGTCGGACGCGCTCAGGACACCGCCAGCTCCCCTGGTCGGGCTTATTACCCTCCCTTTTAATCGCGTGCATTAATAGTAGAAAATACGTAATTTTAAATTTGTTGTTGTTAACAAAACACAGCGCCGGCCCAACTGCGCGCTGCCACGGCTCGGATCGAGCAGGGACGGGGTTTGCCCGACGTGCGACTGCGGGGTATGAAGTTACAGGCTTTATAGAGGCGCCTTCGCACCGCGCCCGTCCCGAACCGCGGCTCTTTTCGGGAAATGCAGTTTCAGGGCGCAGAAAGCGCCTCTCTCCCCTCACTCCCGCCCGCCGCAGGAGCTCGGTTTTTCAGCTTTCCCGGCGCTCCTCAGCCGTCACACCCAAGACGGGCGCTCCTGGGTGCCCGGAGTCCGCCTCTGCTCCCTCACGGGGAGGGGGCGGCCCTCGCCGAGGTTCGCAGGCACCACTGCTCGAACTGGGGGCCGGAGCGCGGTTTCAAGCACGAGCTTTACGGGCACTTTCAGTCGAAACGAGAAGCGGCGGCCGTGGGTGCGGCGCGGTCTCGCTCTGCCGTCCGTGCATCTGCTGGCCGTGCCGGCGGTTTGCGGGGGAGTCCTAAAAATACTGTCAATTACTGTGATCCCGCGCATGACCCGCGGGCAGGAGGACGCGGGAGGCACTCACTCGGAGAGCTCGGATGCAGGATGTGGTCTCACGTACATTAACCGTCTCTCAGCTGCGGATTTGCAACTGATAGCGGCCGCTTCCCCGGGGGATTTAAGGAGGCTCTGGAAGCAGTCGCGGGAGACCGTCTGAGAGTGCTAACGCCCCGCAGGGAAGACTGGCCCTCGCGGAGGGACCGGCCCGGTGTCACCGCTTCGTCCCCCGCTCGGCAGGCAAGGACCATGAGCGGGCGAGTCCGCGCCTCGGGAGCTTTCGCTCCTGCCCGTCTCCTCAGGCGGGACTGCTGCACCGGGGCTTGGTGTGCGTGTCCCAGCGGGGAGCGCATCCTCCCCCGACGGGCAACTGCCCAGGCGCTCTCGCCTGCGCCAGCCCGGCGGTGGCACGGACAGCTCCTCCCGCCCCAGCACACAGGCAACACCCGGCGCCTGCCATCGCCCGCCTCAGGCCGCCCACCGCTGTAGGGAGCGCGTCCCGCGGTGCGGGAGGCTCACGGGTATCCCCGGGATGCGCGCTCCTCCCTCGGGCGCGCAGCGCCGCTCCGCGGGGAGCTCCGCGCCCCGGCCCGCGCATGCGGGCGCCCGGGCAAGGGGGCTGGACGGGCGGGCAAAGGGGCTGGACGGGCGGGAAGGGGGCTGGACGGACGGACAGGAGGGCTGGACGGGCGGGCAAGGGGGCTGGACGGGCGGCCCTGGTGAGGCGTCGCGATCGGAGGAGGTGCGTGGCGGTAATGTGACAGCAGCACGAAAATAACTCCACGAGTATAAATTTTAGTCAGCGACTGAGGTGTGTGCGCCCATCGGGTGGTGGTCCCGCAGCGCTCATACAAACCCGTGGGCTCCCATTTGCGACAGATATGTGACATGGGGTTACTGTAAATAAACTTTCCTTATGTAATTGTTTATTTTTCTTACAGAAGCAGAGCACTCAGACTGCATCCAACAAGAACTCTGAAGCCTGTGCACAAAATTAGCGATTCTTCCCCCTCCCACCCAGTAATGACGTTCATCAGAGTCAGCGGGACAGAAGTGCTGCAGTCCCTCAGTTTTACAGATACACAGTCAGCCACACAAGACGCTGTAGAGAAGACTGACCTGAGCCTGAGGAGACCTTCTTGAATGACCTCATCGTCTTCTGAGGAACCTAAAATCAGAGAGCTGGAGTCAGTACCGCGTACACTGTCCCAGAGTTACCGTATTTAATTATCTCATCTCCAGTTTAACGGCTCATTAGGACGCCATAAAATGCCAGGGCACTGACTCTATGAAGTGACCTGTAAACCTACTGTTTGAGACTTACCTAGCTCATCAGAACCACCATGAGATAACCAAGGCATAAGATAAAAAAATCAAGTGCTGCTTTCCCCCCACTCCCCCCCGCATTGTAAAGGCATTGCCCCTTTCATTGGTCTCTTATGAAAACTACACAGTTGATGACAGTGGGAAAAGACACAGATTTGCAGAGTATTGGAAGGTGTTTTTTTCCTTTATCAATATTTAATTGCAATAGGTAACCTAAGAACTAGTGAGTTGTCTTTACTATGCTTAAACTGTACATATTAAACAATGAAGTCATACCGTGTGATTTAAGAAAAGCCAATAAAAAGAATTCTCCAAGATTCTTTCATGGTCAAAATTGCCAGTGCCACTCAATGCCAACTTATGAATATCAACAGAAAAATGCTTTTAGTTATGATTGGTAAAACTGCAGAGCATAGTGTGTAATGATATTAAATTCTAGGTCTCAATCTAAACAAAGTCTGTCATACAAATACAATGTGTGACTTGACTGAAACTTCATGAAAGGTGTACTTTTGCCCTAGCTGAAAAAGACCTGGCTTATTTTTTTTTAATGTCAACAAAAATATCACCCAGGAAAAAAAAAAAAAAACGCTGCAGATGGCATGAAGCATTAAGGAAAATATCTTGGTTTTGGAGTATTCTTGTTACTTAGGTTGTCCAGTTTGTTTAACAAATAAGAGTTGAATAGATAGGAGCATGCACAAACTCACCTGCCACAAGCCTGTCCTCTTGTCACGCTTTTATGTCTTTTTGAACAATCTACGTTAACTAAAACCCATCAAAAAGGAACAAGGAATTGCAGTATCAACCTGTTTGGATATAAGCCCAGACCTCTTCTGTTTTAGAGAAATCTTGAGTTTTGTCTTTTTTCCAATTTAAGAGAACATCTGGACAGCTATCCTGCTCTCTTACTAAAAAAAAAAATTGGATATCCTACTAGGAGTGAGCAAAGTCAGAAGAAGAATGAACAAAGACAAATGAGAACCAATTTTCTCTAATTTCTTTTCCCTTACAGTCAAATACCCTGAATCTTTTCGAACACCAGAAATTGGAAAAGGGGGTGGTACAATCTTTCTTTTCAGTGCAACAACACTGGCAAGCTGATTCAGTTCCTCTTCTTTTGTAGTAACTAGGTTTTCCACTGGAATTGTGTGGGCTTTTGTCTTGTATTAAACCTAACTCTGCTTTTACACCTTCAAGCACTGAAGCCTAATCTCTTGTATCTGCTTCTTTGTTCTGCCAACCTGTGGCTATGTGGCTTTTGTGTCTTTCAGATTTACTTGCATTATTTATGCAACATAATGAAATATGCAAGCATAGAGTAAAGGATCCGTTCTTGGCTTTGGAACATAGCCTGCTTCAGTTTATGAAGAGATTAAAAATAAGTATTTGGGGGAGTGGTGTCGGGATTCAAAGCAGGAAAGTATAGTTCTCAAACACTGTAGCAGAAAACAGCACAAGTTCAAGTTATTCTCATTTCCAGTACTGTCATTTCATAACACATTTTTAAGCATCACATATTCTAGAGGGTCACTTAACAGATTATTAAGCAGAAAAATGGATATCTAATTTTTTATAGTTACTACAAAAAGCTTCCTGATACGATACTCAAAGCTTGGCATAAGAGATGTTAGTGCAGAAAAGCCTGGGGATTACAATTCTATGAACTCATTTAAATAGGTAGTTTAAATGAGAAGCTATTCTGACATGTATTTTACTCTATCCTACTGAAAGACATACAAAATCAGCCCCTAATATAAATGAAAGCAGGTTTGGGCTCTGAAATGACTCACAGTGAGCTCTCCTGTGCCCACTTATGCTGTACAAACCAAAAAAGTATCTTGCCATTTACATGAACTTTGTCACTGCAAGTAAATAAATGCTGTTTAGGAATTGTGTACTAGATAGCAAGATGTTTTAAGATAAAAAGTCACTTGCTTTGAAAGCAATCCTTATTTTAACTAGGCATTCACAGCACGTGGAAGGATACTGTAAGAGTAAGCACAAAAAATAATGCAAGAGAACACTATATGTAATTATTGCTGGATAGGAAATACAATGAAAAGTGCAGTATCAGTTAAAGGTACACTGACAGACACCCAACAAAGGTGTCCACTTTCCCCTACAAGTAGCACATTCTGTAATTCAATTTACTTAACAGCTTATGTAGTCTATTTTTTGACAACTTATTGATCAGTAAAAAATAATAGCAAGTTTATATCTATTTGAAAGGAATTCTCTTAGATTTGGATTGTTTTGAATTAATTACCTTAAGCAAGTTTGCTGCCAAAGGATTTAGAAACATCATTTGTTTGGAAGAAAGTAAAGCAGACGTAAATAGTTACTCCACTTAAGAAAGACACATGCTTTCCTCCAAAAGTAAGTTGAAAAGAAAAATTAATATGTTAAACTTCTTTCTTTCACAGTGGTAGGCAGGGGACTGTTTTCTTCCAGAGTAAAGCCGGCAGTAATTTTTTAAAGATTGCAGGGTACTATAAGTATGATTAGAGCATAGAAGAACTAGAAAACAAAACCCACCAATCCTTTATTATATAACAAACAAGGAAAATAGTGATGCAAAGGAATAGGGGAAAACATTGCAATGTTGAAAGGATCTTCTTTTAGTTAACTCATCAGGAGTGAAGACTCAAATGGATGAATGCTGCAAAGTATACATAAAATTTTAAAACTCTGTGTACAGAACCCAAGCATAGTGAGAGCATAAAACATAAGCTTTTAAAATATATCTGTATACACTACACACACACACCAGTCAGCTATATTAACAAACTTTGCGGTCTATCATTTGAACCAGTCAGTAAAAATTAACCTTATTTACTGTTCTTGCCTGCTGGTAGAAGCATTATGCGAACAGTATTTTGATTTCAAACATCACAAATGAGTGTTGTCCGACACTCTGAATTGACTTGTTTTACACAGATTCCTCAATGTGCAATTCTAAATAATGGATTTCCTCTTGAGATGTTTTCATTGTTTAAACTCTTTTTTTTTCCTTTTCATTTCATTCAGTTCAATATAGTTACTCTGAAATGCACAAATAAGAAAAATTAGGGTTTCCTGAAAATGTACACTCAAGTGTTAATGTTCTTATGTAATTACAGGGTAGATAAGTTGAAAGCTCTCACAATTTAAATTCTTTGTTTAGCCATAATTTTCTTTGCTTTTCTTCCATACTTCTGTTTTTATACCATTACAGTATTTTTCTAGCATGTAAAGATGAAAGCAAGCGTTCAGATATTTTAAAATATTTTTACAATGCTGATTTATGAAAACTAATTGAACAACTAGCAAATTAAAACTTAGTCTTTCTTTGCTAATTTCACCCACTTTACTCACTGATCTGAAGGAGGGTAACTACAGCTTCAAGTGAGTAACACAGCTAGGTAATAGCCCAGTTATGCTTTTTTCCTGATATAAAAGAGGCTAAGCATATCTTAGTTTTTAGGAAATGAAGTTTTCGAAGATCGAACATCCAGTTATGCACCTTCTAATTATGTGCAAGAATGTTATTTGACTACAGTGAGAATAGGAACAAAGAAAGGTAAAATGTGCTTCCACCATTGTTATGAATCTGATTCTTTTGGGCAATAAAAAGGAGTAATAAACTCCACAATATCAGAATGGGAGCCAATGAAAGCCTGGCAACCCTAGGATCAGAGTTTCTCCTCAAAATTAAATGGTACTACTACAACTGACAATTTTTTTAGCAATAAAAACTATTTCACATTTATTTAGTTTAAAACATTAATAATACGAAATAATACGAAAGGAATATGCTGAACAAGGTTATTTTTGTTTTAAGGACTGAAATTACTTATATACAATTCTTATATTTGGTGTATTTGGTTTAGTAAAATCTGCAATTTCTTATGGTCTGCATTTGAATATACATATGCTAAACAACTATCATAATTATTTAATTAAAAACCAATGTAAACCAGGTATGTTTCAAACAATACTTTGTGATTCAAAGATGAATTTTTTAAACACACAATTTTAAAATGGAATGCTACTGTTCTACTTCCTATATATTTAAAGTATTTTGTTCCCAGTTTGCTGTTAGCAAGGGCATTTGAAATTGCCACACGTTCATTTGCTATACAGCAAATGAAACAATGAGAAAACTACCTGGTGATCTTATTACATATTTTCAGATGGAATTTTCTTTGTACTTCTTAAATTACTTCATACCAGTTCTGTGTAAGGAAAAGAACTTTAAAAGCCCTAATTCTCAAATCATACATAGGTAATATTTTTCAGAGCTTGATCACTGATTTGTTATTTTTTTCTGTGAGAAACTACATATAGAGAGTAAGATTTTATTTCCCCACTTAATAACTATTTGCAAACAAAACAATGCCAGAAGAAGTTCTGAAAAAAAATACCTGCTAAAGGTCAAATTAAGAATGAATATTATGACAAGCTGAATTCAATATTTGTATAACTTACAACTTTTACTTAGGTTACAAAAATACTGCAGCCAATTAGGATTTTAATATTATCCCCTCAAAAGTGATGGCACTACAAGTTTTATTTTTTAAAATGAGTAATTTTAATTTACTTTTGTAACAACTTTATTATTGTTTGTTCAGACCTCCTTTCTGAGATGTTTTACATTAATACTCGTTTTGATGGAATTTACACACCCTTTACCTATCTTTTCCTTTGCACAGAACTTTTGTCTTATTTGCATGTCGTATTCACCTACAAAACACAGAATCTTCTTAATTTTGTTGCATTTTTTTAATCACTGAATTATTACTTGAGAGGACTACTAAAGATGGATTTTATCATCATTTGTATTTTGTAATATGCTTATCAAATACTGGTATGGATATTATTGTCCATTAAAATAATCAAATCAAACACTGTAGAAGTTAAAAAGCAGATGAGTATCTGTATTTTAAACAATATTCACTTTCCTAGAAGAGTGGGTAGTACAGGGCACATCTTTCCCATTTCAACTGGAGTGGACATCAGTCCTGTACGTCAGTGCCTTCTGACTGAGTCACTGTTTAAAACAACTGAACAAATAAAGTAATGCAAGTAAAGTAATTGTCTCTTTTTATAAACTTTAGTGGAGATGGGTCATTAATTCAAAACAGGGAAAAAAAAAGTAAACAAGAACATCAGTGATATATAACTAAAAATTCACAATCTCTAAAAGAAAATATGAAAACCTTTAAAAACAACGTTCACATCAGTAGCTGAAGTAGGCACAGGACATACAGTATCTGAAAGAAAAGCAAAAACCTAATATGTAATACAAAATTATTAGTGAGTGAATGTACAGATTTTAACAGTTGAATATCTAGTAGTTATCCTTAGGTGTCGCATTACTGCATGTGGTCTACCTATATATTTGTTAAATATTTTCAGAATATTGATGAAAGCTTGGTTTAGTCTAAATGTGATATTACTGATATAAACACTGAACCAATACCTTCAAATTGTTAGAAGACTGAATCTTAGACACTGTATATAATAAAATAATAATCACATAGACATACAAGTTAAACAGTCAGGTATTAGGTCTGTCTAATTACTGCACTTTGACATATAGAATGTTGCAGACTGGAAGTAGGATTTTGGGGAAGTGGTTTGCTAGAAATAATAAGTATATGTATGAATGCCAAAATAAATGTATCTGCAAATTTAACTTTATTGAAACAATAGTATGTATGAGCAGGATTTTTTTTTTCTAAAATCACTGAAAAAGCAGCAAAAGACTACACAATCCTCTCATATCTGAAGTAATATTAAGTACACATGGTAAATTATTACATGTAAACTTAAGAAATGTATTTAAATATTTTAAGACAGACCCATTTTTGCAGCAGTAACAGAAGAAATAATTCCCTAATAAAGCTACATTCAAGAAAATAGGGAACTGTGTAACACCACCTTTATTTCTCTGTTAGAATTGACTAGTTAAATATTACAGTCCTAACTCTTTTGTATAATTAAGCTTTTGTTCAACTATGAAAAAACTAGAAAAACTGATTGCTTGAAAATGAGCTACATGACCTCTGTCCTGGTTTGTCACCTCTGACCTTTAATTTGAAGGTCAATTCATTCTGCATATCAATTCATTCTATTTTTAGAAGCAGAATGTATATTTTTAAAATTGTTATCCTCCCATATGAAACACATCATGTTGTTTTTGTCTTTTGTTTTTTCAGCCTCTACACATCACACCAGAAGAGCATATTTGCTTTTTATGGTGCAACTGCATTCAAAACACCCAGTGTGCAACTACAGAAAATGAACACTTGTCTCTGCGATGAAACAAAGCTTTTTAATTTTTTTCACGTAGTAGAGATGTTGCAGCACATTAAAAGTGAATTTGGAAAAAAAGATTTGTTAGACAGCACACCTTTCTAAATTTGTCTTTTTTAAACAGAGGAAGAAAGGATAAAACCCCATGCCTGTGTTTGCATTGCTGCTAATGGATACCTGCTTTTTTCCTGAACCTTCCCTGTGCCATGAGTGGCTATTTTGTTCTCACTGATGACATGCTGTTTTGATATTCACTTTCAGAATGTCCTTTCATAAACTGAACCGGTGGTTAAAAATAGCGAATGCCAAGTTCCTGTCTAGTTGCTGGTTTCATCCGCACTTCCATTCCATATAGGTAACGTTAAGCTTCCCAAGTTGGGTACAAAAAAATCTGCGTTGCTGGGAGAGCTCGTGTTCTGAAGGAGAAAGCGCTGTAGTATTTGTCATTGATTTTGCTGTCAGCATCCGATACCGGCGCGATACAGTGTATTACATAAAGGCTGTGGGTAAGAGCACTCCCCTGCCGTGACCCCTGCGCTGAAGCGCCCGAGAGCCGCACAGGGCAGCTCGCCCACGGCACGGCGCGGGCCGGCGGGCAGGGCTCCGCCGGGAATAACATGGCCGCGCGGTTCAGCACCGCGGACAGCGCCGCGCCCACGGAGGAGGGGCCGCGCCCGCCCCGGCCCTCGGTGCGCCCGCGGGTCAGCGCGCTGGGCGCCGGGCACGCCTCGGGCCGCGCTCCGCTGGAGAAGGGGGATGCGCGGCTCCCCGCCCAGGGGAAACCGGTTCCTTTGGAAACCGGGTCCCGGCCCAGCGCCCTGCTCCGAGCGACGCGTGGTGCCTCGCCTCTCCGCCCGAGGATCGCGCTGCGCGCCGCGGGCTTCAGCTGCCGCTCAAACAAAACGCTGCCACGGGGTTACAAAGCAGAAAAAGAGGAGGAACAAACGGCTTAACCGCTTGGGCTTTAAAATGCACTTCTGTGCTCGGGGATGCAATATGAAACACTGCGTGTGACCTACCACTGCATCCTGCAAACGGCCTAGACTGCAGCTGTTCAGGCCTAGGAGGGAGAGAATGTGGGGTTTCCTTCTTCATTTACGTATCACCATCTTCCCCTCTCATGAAATTCTCAGTACATGCCAGCTAACACATTTTCAGATTAATTATAATTTTAAAAAAAATTTATAAAATTGGGACAGTAGCACACGTCCTTTAAAGAATGCATTTTAAAATAATCAGAGTAGAAGACAGTTACTTTTGTCATCCACACATATGCAGAGTTTTTAGTACAGCTGTGTTTTTGTAACTACTGCAAGGGACAAACATCAGATATAATCACTACTTTTGCCATTACATACATGATTCATTTGACTACAGCAAAAGAAACTTGACTTCCTGGAGTATTAATAATTTAGATCATAATTTAATTCAATATTGATTCTGACTACTCATACCAAAGGGGAAAAAAAAATCATCATCCTTTGAAGAACTATAGCTTAGTTGCATATCTTACAAATAATTTTCGAAACAAGTTTGTCAGTATTATCTCCTCTGAAGCTTTAAGATTTTTTTTTTTAATAGTGTGTTTTAAAAAACACATGACTTGTAGTTTTGCAAAGCAAATCATACAGGTATCAATCTAAGAGTAAACATGCACTATTGCACTTCAGTACAATGTTACGTCCAGATACCACTAAAAGTATACACAACTACATTTAAATTAACTATGACCAAATTTAGGTGTTAACTGTTTTCTTAGTGTCTAATGACTTGTCCATGACAGGACACTTCTCCATACTTGCAGGTTCCATGCAAGATGGGAAATTCCAAAACAGGTGAGGAAAAAACCACAGCCCTGTGAACGGCCTCTTTAAAAAGAACAGCAAGACCAGTTACATAAGAAAAAAGAGTCAAGTCTGTAAACAAGTCAATGTAGCATGCACTACTGTTTTGTCCCATCACTGTAAGACCACCGCACATCATTTACTCACCATCACTAACAAGCTAACGACTGGTAAGAGAGAAACAAGTAAATGACTCAAAGCACTTTAGGTAATATGTTTATCAGATTAAAATGGATAATTCCCTCATGTTAAAGCTAAAAGAGACTTGAAATTAACCTAGAGTTTTCAAATTTATTTAGATACGCCAATTACGTATTTTATTATAGCTTGGACAAAATGCATACATTGCTGATGTTTACTTATTTTTAGACTAATGTTCTCATTTGATAGCGGGTTATCTGACCCGCTGTATGGTGTACTACAATGACACAACAGCCGAGTGGAGCTGCCGGCGCTCAGATACGGTCGCTGCCCGCGGAGCCCGAAGATGCCGCGGCCGTACCCTCACGGCGGCGGCAGGCGGCCAGCGGCCACGCCGCCGCTGCCCGCGGGCGCGCAACCCGACAAGGAGGAGCAAGGCGCGTCGGAAGCATTTCGGCACTTTATTTGTTCTGCCCCGCACCGCGTCCCGCACCGTGCCTGGCTGGCACCTCAGAGCCGGCCGCGGGGCTACGTGTCACAGCGACCCGGCGAGCCCGCCCGCCCCCCCGCCGGCGGCGACGCGGCCCCGGCACTGCCGCGCCGCAGCCCCGGAGCTGTCCCCGCAGCCCCGCCGGGGGCGGGCAGCGCCCGGACGCGACCCCGCGCCGCGGCGGGAGCCATCCAAGATGGCGGCCCCGCCGCCACTCGCGTTAAACCCCCCGCACCGCGCACGCAGCGCCGCGCGTGAGACGCGGCCCCCGCCCGCCCCGCCACTGGTTACCGCAGGGCGGCCGAGCCCCGCGCCCTTCGGGGCGCGCCGCCTCCGCCCCATCCTCCGCGCCCCGGCCGCCTCCGAGCGGACGCGTCGCCCGGCGGGTCCCGTCCCGCCGTCAGTCCGCTCTTCTCCCCTGGCCTTCCCTGCCGCCGAGCCGCGGGCGCTCCACGCCGGTTCTCGCCCGCTCCGCCCGGCCGCGGCGGCTCGCCGGGCGGTCACCGCCATCCGGCGGCGGCTGTCGGCGGGGCGCGGGCCGCCCCCTGGCGTCGGGCTGCCGCACTGTCCCCGCGGCCGGTCCCTCGGCCCCGGCCGCCACCGGCTCTCGGCGGGGCGCTGCGCCCCGCGCCCCGCACGGCGCGGGGGGAGGCTTCGTCCCTTCACCCTTTCCTCTACCGCGGCTGCCGTCGTCGTTCGCGCTTGACGGGCAGCGCGGCCCGGTGCCCCCTTCCCCCGTCCCGGCGGCTCAGGCGCGGACAGCCGGGGCCGGAGCGGGCGGGCTCGGGGGCAGCGGCGGCCGGCGGAGGAGGGGGCGCGGCGGCGAAGGGAGAAAGGTGAGAACCCGGAAGTACACCCGCCCCGCCGCCGCCCGCAGGGAACACCCGCGCCCGCACACACAACAATGCGGCGCCGCTCCGCCTCCGCGCAGCGCAACTTTTCCTCCGGCACTGGAGAAACCCGCCGGCCGTCCCCTTTCCGCGGCCGCCCACCAGCGCCCCGGCAGGTGCGGCGCCGGCAGGAGGGCAAGACCCGCGAAGGGAGAGGTGAAGGGAGCTCGCTTACCTCCCGCACGCCATGGTGGCCGGGCTGAGCGGGGCTGCGCCGGCGGCTGCCGCGGTGGCGAGGCGAGCGCGGGGGCTGG
Organism: Coloeus monedula; assembly: GCF_965178545.1. NCBI lineage: Eukaryota > Metazoa > Chordata > Aves > Passeriformes > Corvidae > Coloeus > Coloeus monedula. The sequence goes on from NC_138782.1 coordinate 75,973,216, forward strand.
GGGGCACGCACCCACCGACGGGCGCCCCCGGCGGGGGGCTTTGCCTTCCCGAGCCACTGGGAGGACGGAACGGAGGAGGAGGAGGAGAAAGCGAGCTGCGGCGGCAGAGAGAACCGGCGCTCCCGCCGGGAAGGCGTCGGCAGCAGCAGCCAGCGAGGAGGGGCGGCGGCGGCGGGCGGACACGGCCCCGGCGCTGGCTCACGCCGCCGCAGCCGCCGCGCACCTGCCCCGCCGCCCTCCCCGCGGGCGGGCGGGCGGCACCAGCGGCTGCGCGTGGGGGCGCTCCAGGGCAGCGGGAGCCCGCGGGCGGGGCGGGGCGGGGCGGGCCGGCCGCGCCCCCGGGAGCCGCCCGACGGCGCCGCCGGAGCCGACTCTTGCCGAGGGCCTCTTCCTCTCGGGACCAGGCCGGAGGGCCCCGCTCACCACATTCAGCCAACAGCCTCCTCCCCCAGGCAGCTCCTTGGCTGCACATCATGGATGCCATTTGGCACCTGTGGTTGCGTCCGGCTCCGCCGCCCGAGGACTGGACTCCCCAGCTGCGGTGTCCTCTTGCGCTGCTGCTCACCCCTAAACCTGCCGCTGACAGGTGGCGTATAGCTCCTGTGTGGACGATCCTGCGTGTCTTAACAGCGCCTTAACCAGCTGCAGCCATGACCTGCAGGTGGTGGGTCTCCTGATGTGCAGTCCACATCCACTGGCTTGTCCAGAACTTGTTGTTTCCCAGTGGTCTTGCCCATTATTGGTTTCCTTTTCTGGCATATGAGACTTTATTAATCCCAAAGTTTTGTTTTTCTAGCTTGTCCTAACTCATCCATTGAATACCCCAATGGTAGTTTACATACTGTCGTACAGCCAGCATGAACTTTACCCAAGGGTATGTTGTTCATTGGTTTAAAAATAGCAGGGTTAACAAAGTTTGGCTACCTATGGACCAGTGTTCCACATCCTTTTCCTACCAATCCACTCTACATAGGCTCCAGTAATCACCATTGTCCACATGCACTAGCAAAATGGAGATGGTTCTCAGCGATGTGGTTCCTCACCAGGCACACGTGCTGAGGATTAGCCAACTGGTGAGTCCAACAGCAGGTAACTGGTGAAGTCACACCATCATCCATCTGGAGAGGACACTGATTAGCAGTCTCATTTTTCTGACTGCTGGTTTTTGTCATGACACATAGTATTTTTGGGTCCTTTATATTGAGTTTGGCAGAAACAGTGAAAAGGGTTCACAATTTGCTTGAGAACAGAGATGGATAGCAAATGCAATTCCGTTTCCTTAAGAGAACAAGATAAAAAAATGTGGTCTGTAGTGAGCCCAGTTCACATGTATTTTCTATCATTAGGCATTTGTATGCTTGCCTTGAACTTCCCACTCTTGGGCTTTCCTTTGTAGATTTAATTTTTGAGGATACAGTAAGGCTTTCAAGAATTTATTAGCACTTTTTGGTGTAAATAAGCGCTAAAATACTTACCATACAGAGCTTTTTATCTTTTAACAGAAAAACTTTACACAGAATTTTGCTATGTGATCTTAGCCTGTGATTAAAGCAGCTGTGGAACCTCTCAAGACTTCAAATACTGTGCCTTACTTAGATCAGAAAGGTTTTGTGTTGAACAGAGATATTTCAAAGGCTCAGGAGGGAGTCTTCCAAAGACCAAAAGACACTGTTTCACTTGGAATTATCTAGGCGCAGCCATAGAAAGCTGCTTCGTGTTTCACAGATGAGATTTAAGTACCCACATTTATCTAGAGTCCTAATATTTTACTCTATTACCCAAAATTTGGAGCACACTCTGTATGTATATCTATAAATCTAGCCCAGCATAGATCTATACTACCTTAGCACAAGTTTAGCTGTATTTGGCTACTAGTTTGAGACTACATGATCTTTTCTGAAAAACGAACAAACAAAGCCAAATCATAGTCAGAACTTGGTTTTTCACTTAATTTTTATTTATTTTTAACAGATGGGGAAGAGTTCCTTCCTGGTACCCGCTATTTCTGCTGAGGTATTTATTTTTGCAGAAGAACAGACTTCCCCACCTGCTTTGTTTTGCTGTGCCCTCAGAATATAATGTAACCTAATTTTATAGCAAGCTTGTATAGAACAAATTATATACGGAAAATAAGCAGAATTGAACCCCTTCAATAAGTCACTGAACTGCAAACAGGCTGTGAAAACACTGCACTTTTTTTTCCTATTACTTTCTTTTTTTTGGCTTTATTCCACTGGTCTTGTTCATAGGGTTTCCCCTGAGAACTTACAGAAAAATTTGTTTCTTCCTATGCATATTAAACAGTCCTAGGCCTTTTCATGAGCCGTGGCATTTCTTCCTAAGGTGACCTGTTAAAGTGGCCTGCCATCCCAATCCACATTTTGCAGACATGCTTCTAAGTAATTTTTTTTCCTTCTCCACTGCATTCACAGACCCTTTTCCTCTTCCTTCTTTTAGCCTATCCTGTTTGCCCACTAACTTCCCAGGCTTTCCTCTAATTGGAATGGTTTTCTAATCAGTCTCCCCTGTCCTTGCCCCTCACAACTAATAGGAGTAATGCTGCTGCTTCCTGAAGATGTGTATGACTGCTCTTCCAGCCAACAGTAACACTAATCTTCATTAACTCATCTTCACATATTGTGGACTAAGCTATGCTGGCAAATAGATACACTGATATGACTGAGATGCTCTTGGCAGCGAGTCTCTGCCTCTGCCTCCCAGCTGCCAGATGTAGCTTTTTGCCCCTTGAGCTCTGATCTCAGAAGACTTTTCCTCTTAATCTATTTTTTTTTCTCATTCTGGTCTTGCATTTGTCTTTTTTCCGTTTAACTAACAGATTTATTTTTTAAAGCCACATCAAATCTACTATAAAGCTCAATCAGAAGAAATTACTGCAGTTCTAAAGCTAAATGTTCCCTCCATGCTAGCAGAAAAACTGATATGAAATGTGCTATAGAAGGATCCTGGTGAGGGTCTTGGTTTTTTTCCCCCAGAAATACTCATGGTCCAAACAGTTTCTTAGCTGTCAATGGCTGTGTGTAGTTACAGAACGATCTCTGTCCTCCTTTTAGCCATTAGTCTCCTTCTTTCCCTTTGGGTTTGTTATAATTTTTTTAATGACCCAATGAAAATGTTAGTAACAGAGGAGTTTCCTATTTTCTGTGTGTCTTCCTCCTATTTTATTTGCATTTGCCAGTGGGACCAAAGAAAGGAAGTGATTTCTTTAGAAGTTTGTTTGAAAAAGCTGTGTCAAAATATGCTGTTCTGCTTTATTTTGTGGCCTTGTGAAAATTATGCAGCATTTTATGAAGCTTTAAATTTTAATGTAAGATTCTCAAGAATGTTCCATTTGCAAACCTAGGCAGCTATCTAAGCACATGAACATTCAATATGCTAATCAGAGAATTATTTCATCAAAAATGGCTTTTTAGGCATTTATTTAGTTGCAGCAAAGTCAACTTATTACACAGGCACACTCAGAGTGCTCTGCCAACCCAAGCCTTAACTGTTCCTTATCCACACCTTTTCCAAGCCAGTATTTACCACCTTTACAAGACTGCACTTAATTCCGCGCCAGTAGATATTTGGCCTTCTTCAAATGCTCAATAATTTCTGTCCTTGTTGAGGGGGTCAAATACACTAATTTGAAAGCTTATGTTATGCTTCTTGTTTAAATTGGTGCAGAAACTGAACTGTGTCCATCCAGAAACTTGCCACGACATCAACTGGAGAGGGGTTCATCAGGAAAACCAAAACAAAACGGAAGCTGTGAACCCCCCTGGTGAACGCAGATTCTGCTTTCTGCTTTTTAGCCCAAGGCCACACATGCATCTCCAGAAAAAGTGTTGGCTTTAGCTTTCCTATTAATGGGAATGAGCATGCCATATATGTGTCACATAGGTATTGGTTTTACATCAAGGAAGAAGACAAATATTTTGCTCCTGCCAAACCAAGTATAAGGAACTACTGTTCTCAGTTTATCTGTGCCCCCCATCAAGTTTTGTTTCATGGATGGAAAATCCTGTGCCCTGGTCCTCACTGCTGGCTTGCTTGCTCAGGGATATGGAGACACTCTGGCCACCTCTGAATTAGCAAAATGAACAGGGCCAGGGCAAATACCAGAGCACTGGTTGTGCACAGTCCATGAAGCGGTTTAGTGCCAACCAGGCTTCACAAAAACAACAGGTGCCAGGCTGTGGTTGAGGAACTAGCACAGGAGAAACCCAAATCCTAATATGCACATTGTGCCTATTGGCCTGGTTTCAGGAACAACTGGTTAAAACTCTTGTATGGTTGTGAGATGTGCCAGGCTGGTTAGCCACAGGGTAGCAGAAAATGAGCCCTGCACTGTTTTATTCACTGGTACAGACATGGCCTTGATCCCACAATGAGTTTGGTGGGAGGAGGGGAAGCAGAGAAGGGGGGGAGCAGGGGAGTGTCTACTAGGAGGGCCCCCTTTTTAAGAGCCAGCTCTAGAAATGAGACTCATAATTGAGTGGTTGCTAGTCTGAATTTCTTCTATATTTTACATTATGCCACCATTAAAGAAAAAAGTTAGTAGGGAGGAAATAAGGACTCAGGTCTCCTTGTGTCCAGCTGATTACCCAAAGTGGTAGTTTGTGGCCAAGTTTTTAAATGTTTGTTCTATTTCTGATGCCAGGATTCAGGATCAGTTCAAACAGAAAGGTTTCAGCATGCTCCTCTTCAGAATCATTAACAGAGTGGAGGTTATGGCACTTTTTAAAAAGGAGAAGTAATATGGAGCTTTTCATATAATGCTCATCAACAGCAAACAGTCTGAGACAGGATGATGGATTTACATTGAAGCTGAATTAGTGCACAAGATCTTCACACTTAAACAATTACTTCAAAATTACTACAGTCATGTTCAAATACTGTTTTAGGAATTCAGGGACATACACTTGGTTAACCATTAATATTTAATGCTTTTTAAATCAATATATGTAGCCTTTAAGAGTAATGACCGTAAGAAAATGTTAGCTTAACATTAGGAATAAATTTTATTTTATAACTGAGACTGGTCTGTGGGTTTTATTGCATTACACTGGATGTGGTTTTCACCAGCTGAAACTGTCTGGCTCCTTATAGCAGCTTGATTTAAGGGGTTTGAACTAGTTTCCTTTGGGAACTGCAGGCTCAAAAAATTGAATTGTTATCTGGTAGAAAAAATTACAGAACATTTTTCAAAGTGTACAGCGGTGAAGAAAGGAAATGATTACTTGGAGTTGGGGGCGTATAGTGAGAAAGTGCCTGCCTCATGTGTCTGTGGGTGGAAAGCCACAGTTGGCTTATACATTTACTTTGTTTCTTCATCTACCATTGCTCCAATCACAAGAACTAATTACAGTCAGGTCAGCATTTCCGTATTCTATTGAATATTGAAAAACCAAGCAGAGAAATGATTTAGAAAGAGCTTCTCTGCATTTCCACTGGACTAGAATAATATGCAACTAGAATAATAATGTCCAAGCCTTCATTTGCAGCATCACTTTTATTGTTACTCACAAATTTTAAGAATGAAACATTAATTGATAAGCAAGGCTTAAACTACTCAAAAATATTTTCTCAAAAGATTTTGTTTCACTCCTGGCTTACCTCTGCCACTTCAGTTTGAATCAATCAGGATTCACTCATAAGTTAATTGCAGAAATAAACCAATTGCTAAAGGGTGAACTGATTGAAAGTGACACTGATTCAAATGGAGACTGCTTTGATACAGGAGAGTCTTCTTTCATATTTCCCATACCCTTTAAAATAAATAAATAAGAATGACAGTGGAAATAGAAACATGGTTTTAAATGGATTTTGAGTTCTTTTCTGACTAAAAGCCAGTATAGTTTCAGTTTCATTGTACTTGCTATCAGAAGAAATTTGGAAAATTTCAATTAGGCAGACAGAGTCCAAGTTAAAATGTGAGTGGGGAAGGAAGCATTGAAGGGAGACCTTTGCAAAAGCTACTTATTTATTCTTGTAGATATGCAAAAAAAAAAGAGTGACAGATAGCAGACAGAAATAAAAATCACAGAATGTAAGGAGAAAAAGAGCTCCTTGGCTAAAGTAAAAGCTGAGCTAGGAAGTGGAGAACCAGCTTTCTGTGGAAACAGAAAGATATCACCACTTTTTCCAACAGATTCTGCAGTATAAATAACAAAGGCATGTCCGAGGTTCAAAATAAAGGGAACAAAATGGTTAGCTACAGAATGGCGACAGAAGCAAAGGTTCTCCATGCAATCAAGGAAGAAATACTGCTGATGAGAAGGAGGGCAGAGAAACTGGAGCGTCAAAAATTTGACAATCACTGAAGGATCAAGTATGTGAGTAGCAGTAATATTTGGCTGGTTAATGAAGTCACTGAAGAGAGGACTCCATGCCAGAGCCAGGTGGACATGGGGGAAGAAGGAAGGCAGGACTGACACTCAGCAGCTGAAAAGTTCAGTGATGAACTGTAAATATATTAAAAACATCGAGGTGTCTGACATTTTTCTCTCTCAGGAACAGAACACTGGCATAAGGTGACTGAGACTCTGAAGTTATTAGGCTTAGTGATGTTGGATAAATCCATTGGTAGAAAAACTCCATTGCAGGCGCTGGAAGTATCAAAGAACTGGACCTCCAGTGCAACAATTAATATAGACCAATATGTAATTAAGTAGCCAAGCATGTAACTTCTGGTTTTAAATATTGTCCTTTTCCCAAGCAGTTCATCTGTACTTCAGCAACATATCCTTAATGTAGGGAGCTGAAAGTCGCCATTTTTGTGGGTTTCTTTAAGTACCATGCTTCAGTTTTCATGTGATAAAATATCCCTTCCTAATCCTAGCTCTACTGTTTTTTCAAAACACCCAAGTGTCCCGTTCCTCTCTTATTACCAAGAGATGAAAATGGAAGTGATGCAAATCGGTGGGGAGAATTTTCCACCCTTACACATAAGATTGATTTTCATACTGGGAAATTTTACCCAATGAGTAAATGTGGAAGAATCAAAATGTTGGTGAGTCATTTTGATGAAAGCACATTTATATATAATTTTCAGGGTATTTGTTAGCAGTGTCTTCTTGTTACCCTAATTAAAGTAACAGTTGCAGGTGACCTAACAGAAACAGAAGAATGATCATTTCCTGTGGCCCAGTTTAATGAATGCATTATCTTTAAACCTAGATTTCTGCGTTGGGAACAATAACATACCAATGCTGTCTAATGAAATCAGCCTCAATTGTCATGACCTTTCATTTACTTAACCTTTTGCTTCCATTGTTAATTATATGTGTTTTATAGTTAGTGTAGAGGGCACGATCGTTAGCAAAACCTATCAAGCTTGCTTTCTTCAGAAGAAAGAGGAAAAGCTAACAAACAAGCCTGGAAAGAAGTAAAAGGATAAAGCATTCATGAGAGAGATGAAAACTGAATGCTCTTCAGTGGCAACAGACAAAGCAAGTAGTGGGTAAGACATTCATGGAAAAAGCAGAAGATATTCGCTGGTATGCGCATGGTTTGTACTTGTTTTGGTTTTTGCCTTGCATAATCAAGGGTTACACCAATAAAAGATTATAAAATGACAATCCTCTGAAATTAGGAATCAGTTACATGGTAGATGCAACATGGGAAGTAGCTGGATTCTTTCAAGATGCAAACATCTTTTTGGTTCAGACCTAGAGAACCTGTTTTCACAAACAAGAGTGCAATTTGGAGGAGGGTGTAGTCTATATGACATGATGCCTGTCTCAGAGGTAGATGTTTGGTTTTCTCCCAGGTCTGGTCTCTTTTCATAGGAACAGCTTCTCATGCATCAAAATTGGAGCCATTCAGTAAACTGGAAGTGGCACTGAAAAATGTATTCTGCCTCAAGCCGATTCTGGCACAAATGGTGCCTTCCTTCACTGGGAACTGGCCTGGGGAATGGGCATGGCTGAAGTGTATTTTTTTTAGCTAGATGTTTTTTACAGGGAAGTGGGGTGTCTTTCAGCTAGAAAAGTTGTAGTTCACTGTGCAAATGAATGAGAATGAGTTGGGTGGGAAGAAGGGGAAAACAACCCCACCTGTCATGTCTGATTTAGTCCCTGACTTTCTGTGTTGAAGGCTGCTGTGGACATAGCTGACTCTGAGCTGTGACAATGGCATGATGAGACAAAGACTTGGGTGAGAGAGTGTCAAAAATCTCTTACTTCATTCTGTGATTATGCAGTTTCCCTGTCAAGTAAGACAGTGTAGCTGAGTAGCTTGGAGAGTAGAGGTCTTTAGGATACTTTAAAACTGTTCTTCAGTGCTCCTTCAACAAGAAGTCCACAAACATGTTCACAGAATGGTTGAGTTTGGAAGTGACCTTTGGAGATCACCTATTTCAGCTTCTCGGCTCACAGCAGTGTCACTTCTGCAGGTTGCTGAGGGCTGTGTCCAGTCAGGTTTTAATATCTCCAAGAATGAAAACTTTCCAAACTCACCAGGCAACCTGTGTCAGCATTCAACCACCTTCACAGTAAAATAATTTTTGTGTTTAAATGTAATTTGCTATATTTCAATCTGTGCTCATTGCTTTTTGTCCTGTCACTGGACACTAGTGAGAAGGGCCTTCTCCAAGCTAAACAATCTCAGCTGTCAGCCTCTCTCTGTATGGTAGGTGCTGCAATCCCTTAATCATCTTCGTGACCCTTTGCTGGACATGCTCAACTTATTGTATATGCATCCAGGGCTATAACATCACAGCAAACAGTCACAGCTGACCAGTACTTTTTAGAAACATATGCCTTTCCCAAGTGTTGCAGTGGGGATACTGCAACATGCATGTATCAAACCAGGAGTCCCGTGGAAAGGAAATATATATGGACAGACAGATTCTTGGTAGCTGTTTCAGAGATGTTTATTTCTCCAGCCGCACGGCCGGGGCTCTGCCCAGGAACTGTTCCAGTCACGGCACCAAGGGTCCTTCTGCCCGCGCAGGGAACACAAACCAACCCATGGGAACGAGGCTGAGCAGGGGCAGGGAAACCCCGTGCCTGTGCCCTCAGGGCCCCTCTGCCAGGGCTACACGGCGGGGGAGGGACCCCAACACCCAAGTGACACTTATCTGGTCTAACTGCATATTTAAAATATGTGACCAGGTTTAGAGCTTGCAGTGCCCTTCTTACCCTCTCAAACATACTGATATCCTTCATTGCTTCAGAACCTTCCATATATAGAAATTAAGGATGTTCCCTTTTCCAGCTTCTCTTCAAGCATCAATTGTTCCTAGAAAAACTAAAAAACACTGCAAATACCTCTTCCAAAATCTTGGTCTCTACCAAGTTCCTTTGAACCTGCAGGACTTTATTTAAAGATTCAGTTTTACTTTTGAAACAGGATTTACTAGGACAAAGATTTTATTTCCTTGCCTCAGTTAGCTTTCCTGGGCAATGAAAGACCCTTGAAGGCAGATTTCTACCTTGCAACAATCTTGTTTGCAGAACAGTCCATTCTAGGAGTGTGTCCCAGGATTGACAGGAATTGTAAACTTGAGATGAACTCTACAAAAAGCGACAGACATAAAGAAAAAAACCCAACAAAAATATCCCTTTTTTCCAGAAGGGTAAGGGGGAACGTGATCAATGAGTGTAACAAATACCTAATGGGGAGAAGGAGACAGAGCCAAGTTCTTCTCAGTGGTGCTCAGAGGCAATGAATACAAGCAGATTTATTGGAAATTCCATTTAAAGACACTTTGAAGATGATCAAATGCTGACATAGGTTGTCCGGAGAGGTTGTGGAATCTCCATCCTTAAAGATAACCAAACTTTGACTGGACCCAGCCCTGAACACCCTGCTATAGGTGACCTTATTTTGAGCAGAGGAGGACTGGATGATCTCCAGAGGTTCGTTCATTCCTCAGTGACTTTCGGATTCTGTGATCTGTGAAATAAGGCAAGCCATGTAAAAGATATCACAGTAGTTATGGTAAAAAATGCTAACCTAATGTGAAACCTGTGTCTGCAGTTCAGCTGGAGCTGTATGGAGCTGCATGGGCTCACTTGGGTGGAACAGCTTGCAAGATCAGTGCTCAGGTAAGGCCATATCAAAATTAAGGAAATTGAAAAAACTCTAGTTTTTCTTAACTTAGGACATGAACTCATCTGGTCAAGTACTTGGGTAATTCCAAGTAGAGTTTGTTGTGGTGGAATATGATACAGAGTTAGTGCAATTAAAGTGCATTGTGCAAATTGGAGCTGATCAGCTATGAAATAAATTGCCTGCTGAATCCAGACAGTGGTTTTAGACAAGTCTCTTAAATGTATTTTTGGGAGCAGAGGCAACCAGTGTGGTATCTTGTTCTCTGTCTCTCAGCTACAAAATTAAGGAAAATTGGAAAGTCCTTTTTTTTCTGAGCATCTGCAAAGTGCAGACCAGAGAGCTTTCCAAAAAGTGATTGTTGTGGAATGGGAAATGTTTCCTTCCTCAAATCTGCTCACATAGAACAGTAATGCACTGTATATTGTGGTATGCAGATCTGATGTTATCACCAGGAAATGCACTCATCAGCTAAGTCCTATGAGCACAGAGGAAACAGTGCATCTCAGGACTAATTGGCTCCATGTCTTTCTCTGCCTCTTGGCCAATTGACTTGGGGTAGCCAAGGTCTGTATTATTAAACTCTCTAAATTTCAAATAGTGGCCAGGTACAACCTCATAACTGGAAATGGTGCCTCTTCTTTCTAACTTGTGAATTGTGCCCTACATTGCTGAGAAAAAAACCTAATTGTTTTATTTTTCATGCAGATGAATAAGTTCCTGTGTTCTGACCTATCTTCTGCCACTGTTTAGTTTACTACAGTGTGTGCATCCATATGTTTTTCATCCCAGGATCTGAAAGCCTCATAGCCATTAATGAGTTTTATTTCTTATGACAACCATGAAAGAAATAGAAGTGTTCTCCTAATTTTACAGATAGGTGACATAGACTAAAATAATTTATTTTCTCATTATTGCTGTCAGCTATATGATTGAGTTGAAAAGCGAGCTGTTATCACTTTCATTTCAACTTAGTAGCCTATTCATTAGACTATTCTTCTTATAAAGTAAAACCTTAAAAATTTAAGTAAATTGAATTTGATTATACAAATATAGAGGTTAATTAGGCCATTAGCAAAGCTGAAACAACTGAACTTTTAAAGATTTACTATAAATCATAGAGATCTGAGTAAATAAAACATCAACTTTGAAAGCTTCTCTGAGAAAACATCTGAGCATGTCGTGTAGAATTTTACATTTAAGGAAGTGTTCAGCTTTGCGTTAAGTCAAAGGGAATCACAGATCTGACCTGATAAATAAGCATAAGTTTCCGCAGCTTTCATCATCTTTCAGTTAAAAAAAAATGTGTGCACATATGTTTACGTATTTTTTTGTAACTTCTACACTACTGATTTACTAAGTCAACATGCAGTAGCTATTTGAGGTTCTCTATAGGGATATTGTAACAACAGATTATGATCTGATTTGAGGTAAATCCCCCTAGTAATATGTTCTAAATTTAAAAGAATTGTAAAATTTACAATGCACTAAACACAAACATATCAAACACAAGATGTCTTACTAGAACAGGAATGAACACCACTGTAATCACATGAAATAAATATCCTACATCAAGGAAATTAGGGCAAATATTCAACCAGTTTTGAAGTAAAATGTCATTTTGAAAAAAGGAAGATATTCCAAAGCTATAGATTAGGTGTAATATAATAGATACATATACATTTACTTACTAATAAATTCACTAAAGTGAATTCACTGCCCTAAGTTCATCTCAAATAAGTGATCATATGGAGTGTTTCATGACAGCAATATAAGAGTCTTTGAATGACTAAAGATTTTTTGATGGTTTAAGAAGTTCTTTTCTATTTATTGGATACTGGTCCAAGATTATAATCAGGTAAGATCAGTGCTCTCCTAATTGTATGTGTTACACAATGTATCAGTGCTACTTGTCACTTAGCATACTTCCAGTGAGTTATTTTTGGTACTTACAAAAGTATTAACCTCACTCTAAGGATACAGAAATTAAGACTAAATTGTACAGTGGAATTTGGGGGATCTAACCTGCCTACTAAAAATTCTTTTTCTGATGGGAATAAGGTTCCCTCACTTTTCCTTTTTACAGCACAAGAATGAAAACATCTCTTAATGAAAGACTTTAGAGAAAAGAATTTTCCACAAAGTTTTCTACCCACAACTCTCACTGTCTTTCTAAAAGAAATAGAACTGTCTCCCTCAGCATGCCTTTTTCTTAGTGTAGGTGAGAAATGCTGGGATTCACACACTTCAGCTTGGTGACATGCTGTATATGTTACTTAAAAGTTAATAGCGGAACCCTCAGAGGAAAATTAAATGGAAACCAAACCACAACAAGGAATCTTCTGTAACTCCTTATTACAAATATAGATGATACAGATATAGACATAGATATACATATACATACAGAACACTTTCTTATAGCCTTCATTATAGCCTTTTCTGGGTGTGGGTAACTAATTCTCCTTAAAAATCCCTGTGCCATTCAACCATAAACTGACACTAAATGAGGGGAGACAGGCCTCATTCAGCTCCGTAGAGCCATCCTATTGTGCTTAGCCTGACCTGAGAACATGTAAATAAACAGATATGCTAACACAGCTGGAAGTCTGAAGTAAAAAGGATTCCCTTTTTTCTTTCTTTTGTTTAAATAACCAGTCAGCAACTATGAGGGGGTAAATAGCAAGAATAAGGAAGGGAGGAGATAAGGCATTTACCCCTTCATTATCTCCATGGTCTGACTCTGTGAAAAAAGAGTCTGTTAAAAACAGAAGGGAATTTCAACTGAACCTGCATCATCCCACAGTTATTAATCCTCCAGGCTCTGTCTGTGAAAGCCAAACTGTAGCCATGCAAGTATACAACTTTTGTTTATTGAAAGGGACCTAGAGTTTAAAAAGTGAGTGGAGCAAGCAGAGAATAGGTGAATTAGATTATGTGGGGTGAACTCTTTTTCTTGCTTGCTTTTTTCTCACCTGACATATATTTGTGTAAGGATTCACGCAAATAGAGAGAAAAAAAAATCTTCAATAAAGAGCTTGCAATTCAAAATAAGAACGAAGATTGATGAGAAGGTATCAGAAATCAATGCATTAACAGTAGTTACAGCATACCAGTAATCTAACCATTGTCATATTTTCGGCAGGTATTACAGAAGAAATATAAAGAGCCTACTGGAAAAAGGATAATGGAATTGCCTGGCAGTTGAGAGCTTTTAATAAATGCAAGGAATAGCACAGGAAGAACCACAAAGTCGTGGTTTTGTTTTAATGATTTTAACAAATAGACTGATGGGAGACAGGAACTGACATCTTGCTAACAAATGACTTCATCACCACAAATTGAGTTCAGTGGGAAGCGGTATGTGGAATGTTGGTCGGAGATGTGGCAGCACTGCCCCCTCCCAGAGCTGGCTGTCCTGTCGCCTGCTCTCTCCTGCATGAATGCTCCTGCTGAATCCCTGTTGACACAGAAGAAAGTAGACTGGGAGCAAATAAAAATCCTATAACTGAAGCTGCTCTCTCGTTTCTCATTTCTCCCCCATTCCAAGGCACTCCTGACATTATCCAAACTTTATCCAAATAAAGCTCATTCTCCCTTCTCTTGAGAGACTCCATTGAACAACGCTGCTATTCTCTCCACCTTCCAACATGACTATACCAGGACTCAGCCAGGCAAGTGAAGAGCTGTCCTTCAATATACTTTGAAGAAACTAAATAATCTTTTATCCCTTTCCTACTTATATTTGGTGCTAAATGAAGTTGGACAGTCCTTCTACCAACTTTCACTGGTACTAAGCAAATAAGTCGGTTCTTTGAAAAACCAGCAGGCCACTATGTAAATGATATGCAAACTACATAGAGGCTGCTAATAAATTATTTTTTGTCCAAAACATTTTACGTAACCAGGAGAGACCTAGCAGCAGACCAATTCTGTCCTTTTGGAACCTCAAACAAAATCATAATAGAGCACAAAGTAAATGAAACTTGAGACAGACACATTTACTGTGTGTATGAAAGAAAACAAAGTAGTTAGAGGCAAACTTTCATGGAGCAAAGTACCATTGTTCTGCTGACTTCATGTGTCAAATGTGACCTACATTGCAGATTATGTCCTGACCTTTAGAGTACCACCACAGCTGAACTCTTGGACAATTCAGAGCTCTGGCTAAAGTAAGTAAGAAAGGGCTGGGGACTGTACTTTCTCCATCACAGAAAGACAGAGATAGAGCAAGCTTCCAGAGAAGAGGATGATCTGGAGTAAAAAATGCCATCAGCCCTTCTCTCTAAAGACAACATTCCATGACACTGATCAAAGTGAACTTCAATGATATTTTCTTCAAAGGGAGTGGTAAAGAATTTTTTGTTCTGCTGTTGCCTAATAACTGTTTCACCAATCCATAAAATACTACAGGAATTATGTTTTCCAACTACCAAACTGTCAGTGTCAACAGGAAAGGAATTGGTGACCAGTAATCTGTTTCATAACTGTGAAATTGCTTTCCTGTCCTTTCCTACAGCATTACATTTTTGCATACTCTTGGAGCTGGTCATCAGCTCCTCTTCATAAAAAACAAACAAAATAGCCCTCCTCAAAATTTTCTTCGACTTAGAAGAGAAGGTTGGAGATTTGGTGAAATTTACGAGTTTTTTTTCATTTGGTGTTGAAGGTCACTTTCAAATTCACACCATCATAACTCCCAAGTTTTCTGCTTCCATCTTTCCCTGCATTACACCAGAGTCTAGGCTTGTGCAGCTGGTCAGTGCAACTTTCGTTAATGGAATTGCCTGAAGAGTAAATTTAAAAAAAATCAGCCAGAAAAGAAAGAAAAAGAAAAAAAAAATCAACCTGTGTTATTATCTCTGGACTTAAACCTATCAATTATCTGTACTTATGTGGGAAAGTGTTGAAAAACTTGTCTTATATACCATGTATAGGATGAGTTTTCTTCCTCAGCTGAATTGTGTCTCACCTCAATCCCCCTCCAAGAAACTCATATATCTACAAGGCACCACTTGGAAGGCTTCTTGCTTTGGTCTTTGAGGTACAAAAAGGACATGAAAAACTATTCACACACAGGTCTTTCCTGACCATGTGTTTGGGAGGATTTGGCTGTGCTGTTGAGCTCATCACAAGCCTGTAGTGATGGCTACTGATCTATACATCATGGACCATAAATGGAGGAGGAAACAGCATATGCTCAAGGGAAATGCAAAGGAATTGAAAGTTTAAGATGTTTAGGATGTCAAAGTAATATGCTCAGAACTCTGCACATTTGCAAGACAGTGCTCATCTTGCTGCCCTCTTGTAACTCTGTTAGTTGTCCTCTCAGGCAGTAATACCAGTTGCACTGTTTTCCACTGATCTCTGAATCACACAGCATTTCCACCTCACTGATGGTAAATTGCATTGTCCTCAGCACCAGTGGGCACATAATTTGGCACATACATATACTTCTAATATGATTATTTAAGGTATTAATATATAAATGAGCTCAAGGATGGAATACACTGCAGGATTAGCTTCCAGCATTCTAAGGACAGGTTTAGTGTGGTATTTGGAAATCAAAATTTTGTAGGAGTACATATAAGATGCTCTATTTCCTTTTAACAAGATTACTTTTTCCATCTTCTACTTATATACTCGTAATACAGTATACCAGGATGCTCCACTGTGGGCTGAGGGATCAGCAATTGTACATATTTTTTCAAAAGACAGTTGAGGCCATAAATCCTAGCTGACCAAGAGCTGGTGTAGACCTTTAACTAAGTCCATGGTTGTGCTGACAGCAATATTAATTCAAACTTATATCCTACAGAGACAAAAATATGTAGAAAATACAGATTTTCACAAGCTCATTTGCCAAATTCTCAGGAGGTTAGGAAGCTAAAATCCACGCCTTTCACATGTATAGCTTTTCATAGTGTAGTGTTTTTCTTGTCAGGCTGAAAAACATATATACTTTGCCAGAGTTTGAAGGAAGAAAGGAAATATATGAAAAAAAAGAAGATGATGAACAGATAGAAAGAAACAGGGCAATTTTTTTTCTCACAGCTCAGCTTAAAGATCTGTCAGGATATTAAGTAAACTGTGTGTGACTTCGTGTACCCAGAACTTGCTATATTGATGCCCATTTTTCCATAATTCACTTGTTAAGGGTCTCATTCAGCAGAAATTTGATCCAGAGCTACATAATGTCAACCTTTGTCAGTGTTGTTGCTGAAGAGAATCATGAGCTTAGCTGGCCTGACTTCATTAATTCCTGAGACGTGGTTGTGAGTAGAGACTTCATTAGAGTATCTCTTCTTCCTGTGAGACAGTAATCTCCAGAGTCAAAACTCACCTTGCACAGCTGCTGAAGCTATTTTTGTATGTACAAAGTTAATCCAGCTCCGAGCTACAGTAATGATAATATATCTGTTTAACAACAGGCATGGAAACTTTGTTCTTTTAAAACTATCCCTACCACGTGCTCAATTGCACATCTTGGATATCTGGCAGCCAGTATCCGAGGAGTTGATATCATTCTTCCTCAAAGTTATTTCACTTTAAATAGGCCAAATATCTAAAACAAAGGGTTTTTCACATAAGACCAATTTGGGTTTTCATTAATGCTTAAACTCTAGTTAATGAACATTAACATTAGGATGGTTATATTATAGACTGGACAAAAATAAGAAAGATTTTAGTAATTTGAATGCAAAGCCCAACATCCTAGTCTCAAGCAATGATCAACATAATTTGCTAAAGCAAATGTAAAACATGTAGTGATGCTTGGTACACTGTCCTGGTCTACTGGCATTTTAGAGACAAAGTTGTATCCAGGACTTGGTGTTTAAAAGCCTTTGGTGAACCTTTTTTTCTAGGAACTTATCTAGCTGCCCTTCTAACCTCATCTATACTTTGGGCTACTACAGTGTCCTGTGTCAATGAGTTCTGATTTCCGTTGTGCTGTCTGCAGTAATTTTTCCTTTTGTTGATATTGAAAATGCTGCCTGAAAATGCTCCCTGATTCTCCATAATCACTTGGTGTGCACCTTTTCTGTGCTATTCTGACTTTACAGAGATCTATTATACTTTCCTCCTCACCCCCAGGTCTGTCTTTGGGTGTTTAGAAACTCCTCAGACAGGAGCAGTTTCATAACTTTGACTGTCCCTGACATACATTTTCACTCTTTCTGATCTGGGGGAGAAGGCAGAACTGCCTACAGTGTTCAGTGGTGCAATGGCATTTTCTATTTGTTCTTTCTTCTCCATTGATTTACCAAAGTAAATGGATCATTCTTCCATGTGAATACCATGAAAGAGATGATGCCTGCATGGAGGTAACATCTTATGGGAGGCTTGACATTCCTTCTACCATACCTAGTGTGGGACATCTTCTAGGAGCCATCATCAGCTCTTCAAAATAAAATGAACTCACATTTAAAGGAATTGGCTTATGAGTGAATTAATTAACAAAGTAGTTAACTGGCACAACAGCCAGTAATGGCCCTTGTTTCTAAATGAGGGTGGCCATATACATGCCCTATTGGAGATGGTT
Source organism: Coloeus monedula (assembly GCF_965178545.1). Taxonomy (NCBI): domain Eukaryota; kingdom Metazoa; phylum Chordata; class Aves; order Passeriformes; family Corvidae; genus Coloeus; species Coloeus monedula. The sequence goes on from NC_138782.1 coordinate 75,990,812, forward strand.
CCTGGCTTTGGACAGTTCCTTAGCTATGACTGGGAATTGCTTGGGAGAGGTGTGCCTGGGCAAGATTTTCCAGGGACTCCTTTAACAATTTAGCAGTACAGACACTTCAGTTCCAATGCCCAGCAACAGTCCTAGGCACAGATTTACTTGTAGAGAGAGAAGCACAGGGGTGGATAAGATTGGCACTGTGGTGTACGTGCTGAGTGGGTGCAAGCCCTCTCAAATCTCTGACGTTGTCTCCCCGTGCATTTGTGCTGTATTTGGAGCAGAAGAAAAGTGTTCAAAAATTAGTTGAGTCCAGCTCTTTTCTTCTACAGCATACCTAGAATACCTAGGAGACATAATAGCATAAGAGAGTGACGCTTAGGAGTGAGCAGTGCTGGGGTCCTATTTACGTAAAATATATATTTAAAACAGGAAATGATTCATGTTAATAAGCAATTAAGTATTTATAAGGTAATCCAGGAATCAAGATCAGGTGTTGCAGAGGGGAGTAGAGGATTTTCTCTGATTTAAGATTAGGAATAATCAGGATTAGATTTGGACATTAAACCTTCGGAGCACACAAGTTCTACAGAGTTAGCATATCCAGAAATCAGATTTGCTTAATAGCAAGTTAAATAATTTTTAACATACACACCCATATGTAAATCAGGCCTTGCATGGGGATAGATACCTCCCCAAAACTTTATTTAAATATTACATAAGGGTATAATTTGTATGTAAGTAGATCGATATTAATTCCTTTATGGTTGGATTTTGATTCTCTTATTCACAAGGAATCTGATGCCCTTGCTATAAATAGAAAACTTACCAAAAACATTATTCAGCCCTTGTTCCAGTCTTATTGAGGGCATTGTTTTGAAAGACAGAGACAAAAATATAATATTTCTCTTGTATGTATATAGCTGCATGTAATTTTGTAGATTAATATGTTTAGATAATAATTGTTGTTCCTTGATTAATTATTTAGGTGCAGTACAAAAATCAAAGTTTCAGGTTAAAATAGCTATTGTCTGCTTTATGAATAGTCAGAAACTAGGTCATTTTGAGAACTGGAAACATCCCAGTGGTCTGTCATATTCTATATTTTTATGTGTAGGTAATACGGTATATCGTTAATGTGAGATCTGGCATGTCTTATTCTAGAACACCCTAATTTAAGTTGTGTCAGCTGTGAAACTTGCCAAGGGAGGTAGAAGCCAAGCACAGTCTGTGAGTGCTAGGCTGTCTTAGCAACTTTTATGTGACAGCTCAGAAGTCTCTTGACCTCATGACCTAAACATCCTTGCATATGAACATGAAAATTTTAAAACTCTAGGTTTCTGCTTTGTAGGTCTGGGTGAGCTCCACAGCACATGATCTTGGTGTTCCATGCAGCCCTGCAATTCATCCAGGACGGGTGGCCTGAATATGGGGCTCTGCTAGTAGAGTCCTGTTCATGGGAAACTCGTTCCAGCCCCTGGAAGATGGTGGTAGGCAATAAATTAAACTCCTCTGTAGTATTTATCTCCCTGTAGCCTTCTGCTGCTGCTGTTTCCTGTGCATTCCTGTCTGCTTGTCCCCCACAGCCACCAACACCATGGGTATGGTGCCCTTGCCCTGTGCTGCCAGGTGCACCCCCCACGTTACAGGCAGCAGTGTGCTGCAGGGTGTCACTTTCCCTTGCTCCTCTAACTCAAGGTACAAAGAACCAATGTACAAATAAACTTTGCCAAACAGTCAGTGGCTGTGTGCCACTTTTTGGCTATGGCTATGTTTTCTAGCACTTTGTAATAGCTGTTTTTATCATGGCTTCATTTGCCATAAGTTAATCTTTTTATACATACACTGTCTGCAGAAAAGCTGAGCTATAATTAGGGAGGGTTTGTCCAAAGCATACGAAATAGACAATTCATCTCACTGATTTTTCTGAGGTGGCCCTGAAGAGGTCAGAGAGGGAAGTGAGTAACAGCCTAAGATAATAGCTCAGAGTGATGTAAACCATTCTGCTTCTTGTCCTGCATATCCCTTCCTTTCTTCCCAGGCTTCACACCCCCTTCTAGCTCTGAGGAAGTTATGGAGATGATGATATAAGCAAGTGTGACAAGACTGGGTATTCTATGCAGTTATTTTTTCCAACTGCATATATGCTTTAGATGATTAACCCTTCATTTAAAAAGTTGCTTTCAGTCATAGAGCTGAATTCTTTGGCAACAGGCACAACCCAATGACAAACTTCTCTGAAAAATAATAGATACTGTAAGAAAGAAAAAACACTATAATAAGAAAAAGTAATACTGTTGCTATTTATTATGATTATATACTTGTGTCCTAGTGTGCTCAAGGTTTTTGAAAATAGCAGAGCAGGAATGACCTTTCCTCTCATATGTAGATATGTCAAATCATCCTTTAAAACTGACATTTTTTTAAACTATCCCCTGGTCCATGTTCCCAAGCCATGGTATCAAACAAACAGCTACCTCCAGGATATATCCCCAGACTAACCTGCATCTGTTTTCTGGATCCAGAATCCCACAGGTCAGGTGCAGATGCAAACCCAAGTGATCAGTTGCATGTGGCAGGGAGGACAAGTGAGGCCACAAGGTTCAGGAGCACCCAGAGGTACGTGCTGTAAAACAGACTGCCCAGCTACAGTTTTGCCCCTCAGAAGGTCCCTTGTTGCACAGGAACCTTGCCATATGTCCAAATTCAAGGAGAAAAAAGGTGGGTGAAAAAGATGCTGAGAGGTCTGAAAATTTCAAAATCCAAACATGGATTTCATGCGGTACAGGAAAACATACACAAAAAAAAAGAAATCTGGAAAATCATCTTTTTATTATTCTTATTTGGAAGCTAAACCTAGGATAACACCCAGAATCCTATCCTTCCATAGCCTTGCCACGAGCTTTTAAAAAGACACCTTATCTTAAGGTACACGACATCCTCATTTGCTTGGCTAGCTCTTCAGGCACACTCCTTAGCCACATCCTGCTCTCTGGAAAATGCTCTAGTGCAAGGAGAAAAATGAGACAGAAGACTGGTAACAGTCATTGGGTTTGGGTTGGTGTGTTTTCTGCCTGTGCGTTTGGGAGGTCCCAAGAGATAGTGGAAGCTGATGCAGAGTAGGAGGATGATGGCAGTGGTTATGGGTTAGCAAGTTTTTAAAATAAAAGTGGCAGAACAGAAGATGAGGGATGCGATGGGCAATCTTAGGAATGCAGGGCAGGAAATGCATTGTGAATTAGTGTCTTGCCATGGGGGAAGGTATACATCATCTATCATCATCACTGTCAATGGTTAAAACTGATGTTGAAAGAAACATCAATCTATGACTGTCGTGATTTAACCCCAGCCAGCAGCCAAGCCCCACGCAGATGCCTGCTCACTCCCCCACCAGTGAGACTGAGGAGAGAATTAAAAGGGTGAAAGCCAGAGAACTCGGGGGTTGAGATAAAGACAGTTTAATAGGGTAAGCAAAAGCCAAGCACACAAGTGAAGACAAGCAAGGAATTAATTCATTGCTACTCATGATCAGGCAGATGTTCAGCCAACTCCAGAAGAGCAGGGCTCTATCATGTGTAACGATGACTTAGGAAGATAAAAATGCCACCACTTCAAATGTCTTCCCCCACTTCCCATTTCTTCCCTCCACTTTATATACTGAGCATGATGTCATAGGGTCTGGAATATCCCTTTCGTCAGCTGGGTCACCTGTCCTGGCTGTGTCTCCTCCCAATCTCCTATGCATCCCCCAACTTTCTTTCCAGCGTGGCAGCATGAAAAGCAGCAAAGGCCTTGGTTCTTTAAGCAAACCCTGCTCACCAATAACAAAACCTTCTCTATATTATCAACCCTGTGTTCAGCACAAATCCAAAACACAGCCTCATACCAGCCACTGTGAAGAAAATTAACTCTACCTGTGCTGAAACCAGCATATTCCATACCATTTACATCATGTTCAGGTCCCACATTATTCAATACAACCTCATTAACCATCACCCCCTTTCCAATTCTTTGATATAGCACACAGATATTTTTCCCTTAGCCTATGGACCACCCCTGCAGAATGTCCACACAATGTCCACAATTGTCTGTTGGATTTATGTAGTCCATGACTTTGGGCTCCATCTGTCCTGGTCACTCAGGACAGGAGAGGTGGTGTGTGGGGGGAGTTACTGGGCACCAAAGCCAGCTCAGGTCAGGTCACTGCTCCACTGCAACTGCCTCTTGTAAGGCTTCTCCTCCACTGGGTTGGGTGGTTCCTGTTACAGTAATTCCTGAAACATACAAGTCAAATCATAGTTTACAACAGTTTAAAGGCACATCCATTACAATCTCCACCCCTTGTCTCCTGTGGGGTCACAAGTCCTGCCAGAAATCCTGCTGCAGCATGGGCTTCCCACAGGGTCACGTCACATCCTCCTTCAGGCATCCACCTGCTCCAGCATGGGGTTCTCCACAGACTGCAGGTGTATCTCTGCTCTCTCGTGGACTCACTCACCTGTCACAGTCCCTTCAACTCAAGTTCACACTGGAGTTCCAGCCTGTCCAGTACAGCAGCACAGAACACAGCAGCAGTGCCTGGCCACCTGCCAGCCCAGGCGCATCGCCATGGTTGTTATCAAAATGTTCCCAGGCACAACACAGTGAAGCGATAAGCAGTACAGCAGCAGGAAAAGTGAAAAGCAGCCAATAACGAGCACAAGATTCTAATATACAGTCAGGCAGGCAAGCCCATGGAAGCAAAGGAGCCTGCCCATTACTAGCTAAACAGCACTGACAGATGTAAATTCAGTCTGGCACATCCCAATCAAATCTATCATTATCTCAAGGTCTTTGAACCCCACACTGGGTGCCAAAATAGGACTGACATGGTTTTACCCCAGCCAGCAGCCAAGCCCCACACAGCCACTCACTCACTCCCCCACCAGAGAGATCAGGGAGAGAATTTGAAGGGTAAAAGCCAGAGAATTTGGGGGTTGAGATAAAGATATTTTAATAGAGAAAGCAAAAGTCAAGCACACAAGCAAAGACAAACAAGGAATTAATTCACTGCTACCCATGGACAGGCAGTGTTCAGCCATTTCCAGGAGAGCAGGGCCCCATCTCACCTAACAGTGACTTGGGAAGACAAATGCCATCACTTCAAATACCCCCTTCCTCCTTCTTCCTTCCACTTTATATACAGAGCATGATGTCATAGGGTCTGGAATATCCCTTTGGTCAGCTGTTGGAGTCACCTGTCCCAGCTGTGTCTCCTCCCAGTCTCCCAAGCACCCCCAACTTACTTGCCAGTGTGGCAGCATGAAAAGCAGAAAATGTCATGGCTCTGCGCATGCCCTGCTCAGCAGTAACAAGAACATCTCTGTACCAACCCTGTGTTCAGCACATATCCAAAACACAGCCCCATAAGAGCTACTGTGGAAAAAACTGACTCTGCCCCACCTGGAACCGACACGATAACTTTGTCTTAAAACGGTAAAACTAGAAAAGCACATACTGAGAAGAGGTGAGCAAGTGAATAACATTTAAGAAGCCAATTAAGCATCAGGCAAGGAAAGAAAACTCTTTTTTAATGGAATACAGTAACTCTATTAGCTGTCTTCAATGAAATTTGAGCTTGGGTTGTACTGACTAACATAAAGATACCCATGAAACCAAGTGCTTCAGGAGCTTCTAGTGTAAGAGCTGGGGTGCTACACTACTCAGTTCTGTGACGTGAACAAGCTCTTTGAATGGCAAATTCTAATAGAGTGTGTTTATAGATGTTGAAAAATATAGATACTGTTATCTGACTGATCTGAAAATTGATTTTTTTATGTTGGAAGTGTTGGACTTTCTGCAGAAATTATCTATGTCAGATAATTTTTTTAGGTAAGTTCTGGAATTTCATTGTCTTGCTGACATTTTGCATTGCTCCAGTGGTACTCATTATAAAATAATTGATGAGCACTAAATCAATGTTAACTTCTGAGTCTATGATTCTACATCTCTCACGGTTGTGTTAGTGGCCAATATGTCTAGTTGCTTTCCAGAAGATAAAGTACACAGGAATAAATTGATTATGTACCAAAAACCAGACAAGATTCCAGGCAAATTACAAGACAGAAGTTTAGAGAAACAAGAAAAAAACAGCTTTTCATTCTTTACCTTTTTACTTTTAATATTTGCAAAGGATTATTGTAAGTAAAGGTTACCATTATAATAAACTATGTATAAGAAAAACACTTTAACATCCCAAAACATTTTCCCTCCTAAATTTTGAAACATCCTACCACAGCTCATTCATTTTACAAAGCACAGAACAGATCTTAGCAGAACGAGTCATCTTTCAACCAGGCACACAAATAACCCACATTTGCAGCCATGCTTGTCCCAGATGGCAGGAGACCTTTCAGCCATGGGATGCATATTCAGACTACTGGATGCTCCACATGAGTGCATCATCTCCCTTCTTTCCCTGTATGAGTGCATTTTGTGTGTCCCTGTTTTGGGATTAGTATTAGGCAGTTGCAGAGTGGTGTCTCTGCTCTCTGTCATCTTCTTACCACTGAGAAGACCAGAGCCAAGCCCCACAGCACCTTTAATCTGCATATTAGGATGCCTGTTCTCATCAGAAAGCAGAAGAAAATGCCCCAAGGGAAACTTGCAATCATCAAACAGTGCATTATGAAACCAGAAGATACAGAGGGTGAATTAAATTTCAATAAAGTAACTTTAGTAAAATTGCTTTCAGTTAATAGATGAATGCCAAGAGTTGGTCAACTTCAGTTAAGTGGTTTGTAAGGCTGGAGGTGTGATGTGCAGGAGAGGCTGACAGCCTGTGTGAGGATCCTGTAAGATAGCCTGCTTGCAGTGAGCCAGTGAAGGAACCAAAGATTCAGAGTTTAATTTCCTGATAAGTGTTGTGGTGCCTCGGGATATTTCAGCTACAAGATGATTTGTAAGGGGTTTAATTGTGTTATGGGCAACCTGTCTGCGATTGCTGAGGAAGCAAATGCTGCAGCTTGTCATTGGATCTCACAGTAAAGGAACTGAAAGCAAATCAGGGTCAAAGCACATTTTGGTGTTTTGTCTGTGTTTTTCAGAATCTGGGTAAGATCCGGCTGGAAAATTGCCTATTTTCACAAGGTGTCTTTACAGATTCTAGATATAATTTCAACTTTTTGAGCACAACTAAAAGATTGTATGGACTGCAGAAATAAAGGGCTGAGCAGAGGGACAGAAGCAAACAGCAGTTTTGCAGCAGATCAGAGCAGAGCAAAACAGCACAGTGTGAACAACCAGCAGAAACAACAACAGGAGGCTGTGACTGCTGGCAGTAGCTAATGGTAAACCTGGTGAGCAAACTGGTAGCAAATACAAGTGCTATGTGTGAGTAGCACATAGTGCAACTATGTGCCAACCCAAATGCAGTGCTTGTGTGAGTAGCAAGAGGTAAATAGAATGTCCCTCAAAAAAAGCAATGCAGAGCATAGCTCCTTTGTCAGGGCTCAAATGGTGAACTATGAGGGAATGGATTGCAAAGTATTCCAGGAACAATGATCAATACCTGTCACTTGGATGTGTCCAAACCTGGACTGGAAATGGAAATTGGACTTTCTTATTATCTTACAAATATTCAGAACTGTAGGATTAGAACACGGTCAAGACTACTAGGGAAATAAAAATAGCTTTACAGAAAAAAGCCCAAAGTCTATGTAGTCTGATACTCCATCTCTGATGGAAGACGCTTAGAGAAATTGTGTGGGAAAGGGCAAGTGGGGAGGGACAAATCCCTGCTATGTCCTTCCTGTGAGTCCCTGGCAGAAGGGTTAAATCTTCTAGCAGAAACAAATATGCACAGGGGCTCTATTTGGATCTGATAGTTCATTTTTTTCTGAATATGTTTAGGACTAATAATTTATTCCTAGATTACTTTCTCCACAAATATTTCAACATAATGAATAGATTTTCCCTGCCTAGTTACTTATCGGAAAGGAGCCAATCAGAATAATCTACTGTAATTATTAAGACTGACATCTTGTGGTTGCTTTTTGTATGACGCCTTCTGCCCAAACTTCTTAGGAAAGACTGAACTTAACCCTTGGCTTAAACAGCTACTGTACATCCTCTCTGTTATTGAGGATGTATTGGCTACATGATTCTGAAAATTATTCAGTAACCTCACCAGGGATCTGAGAAAAGAATTAATGCTGTATCAAAATTTAATTCTCTTTTTTATTTCCCCCGCATAGCTTTATGTTGTTGAATTGTTAATGCACAAAAGCAGTCTTACCACTGCAATCAGTGCAGTCTCTTTAATTGTGTCTTTGCTTACATGATAATATTTATCATCTTGAATATTTTAAAAACTGTTAGTAATCCTATTCTAGAACACTAGACAAACTTCAAGGTGATATCTAGAGTAAAAAGGCAGTCTCCTTTGGTTTGAAATTCTCTCTAATGATGTTCTGTCTTTTGTGAGTTAAAAGTTAACATGTCCAGCAGAATGTGAATAGTGAGACCTGCCTTTTGCATGTATTGAATCAAGGCAGTTACTGGGACTCAGCCCTGCTCCCCAAGGTTTCATTGTGTATTTTACTGTGGTGCAAGCATAAAAGATGCACCTCCTGTCTCTACAAAATAGAATCCATTTCAGAGAATACTATTATTGCAGTCCAAAGACTATAGAAATTGCCATATTATTTTTTTAATCTCAGGGATTGTGTTAGGAGGCTCTATATTCACATTCTTCTGAATTTTAAAGTAGAAGTTTCTTTCTTAGACAGCCATTTGCAACTGGCAATGTGGTGATACAAAGTTAGAAAGTAATTGGGACGTTTATCTGAAGCTCTGCAATCTTCTGTTGGTACTTGATTAGCTTGTTCATAGGCATCAACAACTTCTGCAGGAATGCTTTACATGAGGTCTGGGATATCAAGGGGAGTCCTCCTGTGTAACATCAGCAGCAAGAAATAGAGAAACGGCAGAACAAATATCTCCAGTTATTTTATCAAGTAAGGATGGATCAACCCTGTGTATGTAATTAATTCATTTATTTATTTGCTTGAGAAAAGAAAGGAGATTGCCTTCCTTTGAACTTTTCTGACTGACAGAATGCTTCCTTGTCTCCCAACAACTAAAAATAGCTGAGTTTTAATACACTCCCAAGATGAAAATGAGTTGATCAGGACCAAGTTAATAGATTTTGCTCGTCCTTCAAAATAGAATCAGTTCTAGAATGACAGAAAATAGTGGCATCCTGAATGCAATTTTTACAGAGTTAACAAGGACCTGAAACAGGGAGAGCGAAAATCTCAGTACATTATACACTCAGAATTTGCAGCAAATACAACAAAATAATTGGTTCCACTGTTCATTCAATATTTTTAGATTGTTGTTCAGATATAACATAGTATTTCAGCATTTTTCACCCTGCAAGTTTCCTTACTCTGATCTCTGCTTGATTGTAGTGATGATGAGTTACAGGACCTTAAGTCATGATAATTGTTGCAGAATTGCAAATATGCATGTTCTAGAAACATGAGAGAATATAAAGAAATGGCCATCATTATCTGGAGAAAAAACTCCCTTAACATCTGTAGAGAGCTCCTGCTGGACAGAATAAAGTTGCAAACACAACTAACCAGAGAAGTGGTAGGAAAAATATGACAGCCAGAAATAATCTTGCAAGAAAAACATCACCAGTGTTAGAGAGACAAGGACAGAATAGTTACTGATTTCTTCTTGGCCAAGCAGATGTTTAAATAGTTGGCTCTTCCCTGATTCCACCTAGACTAATACTGAGAGAAGCATAATGATTAGCAGGAAAAAGCCTCATGTTTATATCTTACTTGCCCTTTGGTATTTTTTTTCTTAAAAACACTTTGTGCAGAAGATGGGTTTTACTAAAAGAAGAGTGATGATATTTTTAAAATATGAGACATAGTTGTAATCTTTTCAAGCTCCAGTAAAGACAATGCAAACTTAAGGGCTATGACATTATGAAAACAGTTCAAAGTATCTTCACTCTAATTCTTGAGCACTGTGGATTTGTTTAGAGACACATTAAAGCTTCCTTTTGAAAAATTAATGCAGGGGAGATGTAGCACAAATATAGCAGAGACAGAACTGGCAAGAGCTGCTTCAGACCAGGTGTAGTGGTTTGAACCTGCGTTGATGGACAGTCTTTTAGACTAATGACGCTTCTCACAATTTACATATTTAAACCGCATGGAAAGGCAGGAATTGCCTTTTGCTCGAGTTCGCCTGCTGGAAGGTGGGGGGAGCGGGGGGCTCCGAGCCTCCAGGACCCGCCGGGCCGGGCCAGGGCCAGGGCCAGGGCCACTGCCCCTTTCCCAACGCTGCGGCACGGACCCTGGGTCGCTGCAGGGGGACTGTCCCAGAGCCGCAGGCAGCTCAAACCAGACTGCTCACAGCTAAACCCAGCCATGGACTGCTCACAGCTAAACTCATCCAGCGCGGCTTCTGGGGACCGGCGGGTCCCTCTCCTCTCCATGCGGAGCCGGCGGAGCCAGCGGGAGCCGGCAGAGCCTCCTGTCTGCAGCCAGCACACTTCGTGCTGAACTGAAGAAGACACCACGCAGCCAGCAGCACAGAGGGAGCGAGGCTTTCCCCACCGTAAAGCCCGAACAAGAACAGCCTTCAACATGGCGGCGTCAGAGTCAGAGAGAAAGAGAAGTGAGTCCCGTGGGACGGAGCTGGAAATGGCGACGGGAGAAAAGAGGGCGGTGCCGCGATTCTGGCGGGCAGCTTAAAAGAAACCTTCTTGCATGCTGTGGTAAGAAACTGTAATACCACAAACTGTTTGTCTCTTTAATCCATTTGAAGAACATGGGGGGATGGAGAATCCTCGTGTGGCCTGTGAAGATTGTGAAGAGTGCCTATGCCAGGCTATACAGAAGTAGTAAGAGGCTGTTAGAGACTTGTGGCAAAGAAGAGCCTTTGTGTGCAGGCCAAAAGAACTTATCCTTAAAAAGATTAATAACCCCATGTGATGGCCCATGTTTTGCAGTGTGAAGGAACTGTGAGATTTTTCATGGGAGAGATGTTTTACACACAGCAGATTGTTTGTTTCCGGGCGGATCTGCTGTTGGTGGCAGTTTGGGAACCACGTGCAACTGAAGGAAAACCCTTTTTTCCTTAAGCATAAGAGAGAGACTTTTCAAGAACTGGAACACTGACTAACATCCCATGTTCTGTTATCCTTTGTGCGAGCTGGGTAAAAGGAGAGAAGTGCTGGAAAGGGGGGGGGGGGTGCTTTAATTTCTTGTTATTTCTCTTTACTTTTAATTCTATTAGTAATAAAACTCTTTCATTGTACTGCAACTGTTTAAGGTTTGTGCCTGCTTTGCTTTCTCCTAATTCTTATCTCACAGAAGGAAAATAAGTAAGTAATGAATATTTTGAACCAAAACCACTACACTTAATTGGCGTTTCTGCCCGGTTTACGAACTCAACCCGCTACACCAGGAGCATGGATGAATGAGAAAGTTTAAAAATGTATCTTCAAGCCTGGACATATTATTTTTGAGAAATTTCAGCAACCCAGCTTTAAGGAAATGTAGGTAGGCATCGAGTAGCATTAACTGCTCCACAGAGAATAGAAATGGATGCTGCACAAGCTGTAATTGGTGGTCCTTTAGTTTAGAAATTTTGACAGTCAGTGTAAATCATGTGGGTCATAAAAATAGACAATAACATTTTAAACCTTATGTTAAAAAAATTTTGTACCTCTTTTGCAGCAGTGCCATAATCTCAGAAAGAGAAACTAGGACTTAGTATAGTTCACACAGCAAAGCAGCAAAGAAATAAAAGGCAAGATAGTTCGACAAGGCAGATAAAATAAAACCAGAAAAAGTGATGGGGAGTTTTTGTGGTGTCCTGACCCATAGCTGCTGACCTGTCAGTTGGCAGAACCAAATCAGCTGCAGTGCTTTCAGGGCCCTCTCTGAGCAATTTTCCCTCCTTGATGAAATTTCTTCATCATAAAATGAAATGGAACCCAGTCAAAGCATACACAGTTCGTACTTTTCTAGAACATGGTTTTCAATGTTATCTAGGGAACTAAGTATGTCCATTAAAATAATATATTTGAAGGACTCAAATCCCATTAAGTGATTATAAAGCCAGCATCTTTTTACATAGGATCATATTACTCAAAAATAAGACGAGGCATAGGAACAATATATCTTATTTTTTGAGGTTTTTTATTATTATAGCTCATTATTGTTATTATAACAATCAAATTATTATTATTACTGTAACAATATAAAGCCTCTATTAGTATTGCTTTGGCATCTATAGCACAAAAAAATGAGGAGCAGAAATCAAATCTGAAATCAGCCAGATTCACATTTCTTTGGACAGTAGAAATAAATATAGAGATAATCCATATTATTATTATTGACTCATAAACCCCATTGACAAGAAAGTGGGGTTGCATTGATTGTTTTTCAGCTAGATATGTAAATTAAAACTTGATTTCCAGTACAAATAACACATAAAAGTGAAAGGGTTTAAAGGTACATTTTCCTGCCCTCAATACTAATGATAACAAGGCAAAAAATAGATTTTGGAATCCAAAAAATCTCTGGAAAAACAAGGATTCATGTATACATGTATAAAGCTTATCTATCCAATGACAAAAAATATTGCTTGAAGTTTCACTGTGGTAGCATTTTACATGGCCAGATATACTAAAACACAGCTGCATGAATTAGTGTATAGGACAGACATGCAGCTGTGTTAGCACTGGAATTCCCGGAGATATGTATAGATCCTCTATGTGTTTGCAGACAATTATGCACAGTTCTCTGACTGCAGTGCCTTGATCTAATCTCCTCAATCCCAAAGCACATACAGCAGCAATAAGGCTGGATCATTTCTGGGATCACTGAACGGATCACAGGGCTGGAACACCTCTCCTATGAACATAGACTGAGAGAGTTGGGCCTGTTGTCCCGGAGAAGAGAAGGCTCAAGGGAGATCTTCTGTGGCCTTGCAGTACCTAAAAGGTGCTTGCAAGAAGGCTGGAGAGGGACTTTTCACAAGGGCATGTAGTAATAGGACAAGGGGGAATGGCCTTAAGCTGAAAGAGGGCAGGTTTAGATAAGATACAGGAAAAAATTCTTTACTGTGAGGGTAGTGAGGCACTGGAACAGGCTGCCCAGAGAAGTTGTGGATGTCCCATCCCTGGAGGTGTTCAAGAGCAGGCTGGATGGGGCTCTAAGAACCTTGGCCTATTGGAAGGTGTCCCTGCCCACAGCAGGGCGTTGGAGCTAGATGACCTTTATGGTCTCATCTAATCCAAATCACTCTTTGATTCTATGAAGATAAGCCCCCTCAAGAGCAGAGGGAAAGCACCATGCACATGTTGCATGTGAATATCTTATGCTCTTTGATGGTAACATGGGGAGGAGGAAGGTAGTTGAAGAAGATCTCTGTGAATTAAGTTGAACTCTACTACAATTCTGCAAAGGTCCTCTGTTATATAGCTTCATCTTTATCACAGACAAGTCCCAGCACAGGATATGCAGGCTGTTTTCAACATTAGTCTGCTGGCATGTCCAGAGGAAGCTGAGTCAGCCCACAAGGAGCACATGGCTGTTGGGAAAAATGGCTCCAAGCCACAGTCCAAAGATGTGCTGACTCCTGACACTGCAATGCAGTGGAGAATAAAATCTCTGCTGGCAGAGCTGCTTCCAGGAAGAACTCAAATTGCACTTAGAGTTCACTGCTAGGGAATGGAATCAAGGTAAATGTAATTGCAGGAGGAAGAACATTGGATCCTGCCTGTCTATCTGGGTTAGCCCATAAAAATATCATACACTTTTCAGATTTTAGTTCATTCCTTGATGAAACATAGACTACCATGCTATCTTGGTTTGTATCAGGAACAGTGTGGCCAGCAGGACCAGGGCAATGATCACACCCTTGTACTCAGCAATGGTAAGGCTGCACCTTGGGCAGTTTTGGGCCCCTCACTACAAGAAGGACATCAGGGTGCTGGAATGAGTCCAGAGAGGGGCAACAAAGCAGGTTAAGGGTCTGGAGAAGAGTCTTATGAGGAATGGCTGAGGGACCTGGGTTTTTTAGCCTGGAGAAAAGGAGGCTTGAGGGGACCTTATCACTCTCTGCAACCACCTGAAAGGAGGGTGTAGCTAGGCGGGGGTTGGTCTCATCTCCCAAGTAACAAGAGACAGGACAAGAGCAAACAGACTCAAGCTGAATCAGAGGAGGTTTAGATTGGATATTAGGAGAAACTTCTTCACCAAAAGAGTTGTCAACCACTGGAACAGGCTGCCTAGGGAAGTTGTTGAGTCACCATCCCTGGACGTATTTAAAAGTTGTGCAGTAGTGGCATTTAGGGACACGGTTTAGTGCTGGACATGGCAGTGCTGGATTAATGGTTGGACTTGGTCTTTGCTGGCAAAATAAAAGATGATGCTCTTTTGTCTATTTCTAAGTATTTAGTGATATTTTTCCTTTCTGCAAAGATTTGATCTTTTTTCAAAGTAGTCCTGTCTCATAGTTTTCCCGTAAATGAATAGGGCCTGTTGAACTGAATCTGAGCAGAAACCCTTTTTTGTTTTTGCTGAAAGGAGACAACAGACTATATATGAAATGCAGTTTCCCACACTTTGAATTTGTTCCTATATTTTGGTGTTCTGTGATGACCAAAGGTCCAGTTTAAGACTGGATGCTCAGGCTCCACTCTGTTCAGTGAAGACTCTTTGTGAATAACAGCAATCTAATGACAGAAAAGATGTGAAAAACCCCGAGATCCAAAGTTTGCTAAGTCTTTATGCCACAAATTTCTCTTGGGATTTAAACATGGAAAAATCACCATCAATTCCTCACTTCTATGCTGTAGGCTAATGAAAGTAAAGTTCTAATTTTGTATGTCTTTGCAAAGAATGTACAGAGGAAAAAACAGAGTAAAAGAGCTGAATGTTTTTCGTTTTACAGCGTACTACATTCCATTTCTGACAACAATCTGTATTCCTCCTAATGCTGAAAACAAAATAATTTTTATCTCTGAAGAAAGCCTTTGGTGTAGAAAAATAAATGCCATGAGCACCAGTTTTGACTGTTAAGGATGGTATTATCTTTTTTGAAAAGAAACAGTCTACCTCTGGTCCCCCCTGAGACTGCTCACAGGAATGAACTTCCTCTACGAGTCAAGGACAGTGTTTCTTTCACAGGACTGATAATTGGTTTAATTTAATTCACTGTGAAAGGCAAGTTTGACCAATTGCTCGTAGGCATTTGAACATGACATCTTCAGATATGGAAGTGCAAGGGACAGATATATTGAAGTCCTCTTATCTCAGTGTTGAA
Source organism: Coloeus monedula (assembly GCF_965178545.1). NCBI lineage: Eukaryota > Metazoa > Chordata > Aves > Passeriformes > Corvidae > Coloeus > Coloeus monedula. The sequence goes on from NC_138782.1 coordinate 76,006,139, forward strand.
GGGAACTCTGCTGACTGCATTCAATGAGCAACTGACTTAAAGCTTAGGTGGTAACTTGGAATCTTAATTTTTCCTTGAGATGTCACTTTTTTCCCTGACATCAAGAAAATTAACAAAATTTGGAGGTATTGATATACCTGTCATAGCGTAAAAGAATTTAGCTAATTTTACTACTTTCAGCTAATTTTACACTTAGAAGTTTTCCATTTAAGACTTAGTCTTACTACAGGTGTCTTAAAAACATCTCCGAAGATGTTTAATTCTAGTGCAATACCCACTTCTAAACTAGATGGAATTCATTACCATGCAGAGTGCCTAATTCTCCACAGCAGTCAGTATAAGCATGGACAGCTGCAATATCACTGGAAAAGCACATTGTTCAAGTAGGAATTTCCTGGGACATATTAAAAGCTCACAGGGTCAAGCTAAGATTTTTTTGGAATGATGAAGTCTACTATAAAGTAGTCTACTAAAAAGAGAAACCTTGGCTATTTATGCAGCCCTCAAAGCAGCTGGGTGGATCTGGAATTAAATCAGCCTCTGAAAGGGATACTGAACGTTGTGACCATTGACCCTGACCACTGAGATTATGTCACCCCTACCTGGATTGCTTTCTGGCCTCCACTGGATTTTCCTTCCTTGAAGTTTTATACAGTCATCAAATAAAGTAGTTGTTGAACATCAGGAGATGCTTTTCGTTGTAGACTTCTTCATGCTGTAGTGGAAAGAATAAGGCTACAAAGCTGCAAATGCCCATCCATATGTCCTATCTGTTTGGGAATGTCTTGGCAAGTAGAATGAGTTTGTGCAAGAAAGCCTGAAATAGGGTCAAAAATGGAGGGAGGAAGGCGGGGATGTTCGGAGTGATAGCGTTTGTCTTCCCTAGTCATCACTTTGTGTGGTGGAGCCCTGCTTTCCTTGGCATGGCTGAACACCTGCCTGCCTATGGGAAATGGTGAACGAACTCCTTGTTTTGTGTTGCTTGTGTGTGCAGCTTTTGTTTTACCTGTTAAACTGTCTTTGTCTCAACCCATGACTTTTCTCACTTCTACCCATTCGATTCCCTTCCTCATCCCACCGTGAGGGAGTTAATGAGGGGCTGAGTTGCTGGCTGTGGTTAAACCACAACAAAGACCCCATGAGAGACAGAGTAGAAGAACCTTATGTAGATCAAGGAAGACCTTGTGTTTAGGGTTGGGAGACAGTGTAGCTTATTGCTATGAAAATGAGTCAGTTAGTATGTATTGTCATCCCCTTCTTTCCTGAGCAGTTTGTGCTGCTAAGGAATTTTATCCACTCTGTGTCCCAAGAAGAACTAAGAAAAATTTAAACCACAGTGAAATCAACCAATGCTGGCTAAGTAAGAGTAAGAACTTGCATTATCTCTTCACTGTTTACCCGCTTCCTAACAGCATTTCCGCCCTGCTGATTGCAGATCACAGTAAAACACTATATTTAAAACAAAATTTAATAAGGATTTTATACCACTGCTGTATCAATCCTTTAACTTTTGAGGATGCATCCCTGAATATATTGTGTTTAGCACTGAATTAGAAACTAAATACACACAAAATTATTACATTTTGTGATTAATTTCATACTCCTAATGTTTTCATTTTAGCCCATTATTTTGGTGTTTTTAAAAGATGTCACCAAATATGTCTTTTGGCAGTGTTGTACCAAAGGAATATCACTGCACTTACAGAGGGTCTCAGAAAACATTAATTTAGAAAAAAACATACATTCTCCAGTTTCCTTACTTTTCTCTTCTTTGATTGCTATGAACAGTTGTTCATCCATATTGTGGTTCTAATATTAGGTATATCCAGAATCATTCTCACAGAAAAGGAAAGGGACCTCAAGCGGTCACTTAATCCATCCTCTACACTAGCGAGGACATTTAAAAATCGGAATAAGCTCTAACCTCAGCCCCTAGAAACTTGGAAAAAAAGGAAATAGCTCTCTAAGACCCTGTGGAGGGAGGAGCCTGTGCTGCAGAGGTTTGCTAGCAGGAGTTGTGACCCCATGGGGACCCACACTGGAGCAATCTGTTCCTCAAGGCCTGCACTGCATGGAAGGGACTCATGCTGGAGCAGTTCATGAAGAACTGCAGCCTGTGTAAAGGACTCACGTTGGAGAAGTTTGTGGAGGACTGACTCCTGTGGGAGTGACTCCCCACTGGAACAGAGAAAAAGTGTGAGATGTCCTCCTTCTGGAGAAGAAGGAACAGCATAGAGAGCATGTGATGAACTTAGCACAGCTCCCATTTCCTGTCCCCCTATGCTGCTGGTGAGGAGCAGGTGGAGAATTTAGGCATGAAGTTGAAGAAGAAGGGAGTCGTGGGGAGAAGGTGTTTTTTAAAATTTAGTTTTTGTTTCTTATTAACCTACTCTTATTTGAAATTAATTTTTTCCCCCCTGGTCGTATCTTCATGACATTCATTATTTTTCTACTTCTACTTTGTCCTGTACAGCATTTCTTTTCCAGATAGCAGAGTTCCAACTCAGTTCTCACTTACATGGAAGCCAATTCACAGGGCCTTTTGCAATAGGACAAGGGGTCATGGTTTTAAACTGAAGGAAGGTTGATTTAGATTAGATATAAGAAAGAAGTTTTTTACAATGAGGATGTTGAAATCCTGGAACAGGTTGCCCAGAGAGGTGGATGCCCCAAACCTGCAAACATGCAAGGTCAGTTTGGACAGGGCTTTGAGCAATTTGATCTAGTTGAAGATGTCCCTGTTCATTGCAGAGGGGTTGGAACGGGTGACCTTTAAAAGTCTATTGGAATTTAAACCATTCCACAATTCTATGATTCTTGATTCTCCTTGTTGTCCTTTCTGAACCTTTTTCAAATCTTAGATAGCTTTCCTTCATTTTTCCAAGTCAGAGTCACTGGAGTATTTTACAGAATGAAACAATGAAAGCATTACACAGAACCAGATCACAACATATCCCCATGGATACCCACATACTTTCTTGCATTTGGAAGGTGATCATTAATAAAATCTTGTTGTAGTATGATTTCTTTACATTCCATTTTTACTTAATTTTTTCATTCTCACTTTACAGCATTGTCATGTAGCCCATACACTCCTGGCTCGTCAAGACTGCATCAACACCTGAAGCATCATTAAAGCCAAAATACTCAACACTGAATGCTCCTTTATGCTTCACAACATGTATTATACTGACAGAGGAAGCAATGGATTGACAGGCTCATGCTGGCAGTTGTTTCCTTGCACAGTTCCAAGTGTCTACAGCTTTTGTGCTGGCACTAGAAGGGCAATGCAGCTGGCGAAGGGTCTGCAGCACAAGTCCTGTGAGGAGTGGCTGAAGGAGCTGGGGTTGTTCAGCCTGGAGAAAAGGAGGCTCAGGGGTGACCTTATCACTCTCTACACTGCCTGAAAGGAGGTTTGTAGGCGGGTGGGGTCAGTCTCTTCTTCCAGGCAACCAGCGACAGGATGAGAGGACGTAGTGTTAAACTGCACCGGGGGAGGTTTAGGCTGGACATTAGGAAGAAGTTCTTCACAAAAAGGATGATAAGACACTTGGAATGCCCAAGGAGGTGGTGGAGTCACCATCCCTGGAGGGGGATGAAAAGTCTTTTCTTCTTTAAGAAAAGACTGGGTGTGGCACTTGGTGCCATGGTGTACTTGACATGGTGGTGTTCAGTCATAGCTTGGACTCGATGATTTCAGAGGTGTTTTGCAACCTGATCGATTCTGTGATTCTGTCCTGCTCAGCTGCATTTGCAGCCCCATTCGCTCCCGTGGCTCCGGGGAAATGAGCCACGGGCAGGATCACCCAGCAGAGGCGGCTTCAAAGGAAAGCACTTTTTTTATTTTTATGTGTAACAAGCAGATATTTTAAGACTCTTTTTCTGCGGGCTTTGAAAATTGATCCCCCGCATCCCTTTCCTTCCTTCGGGAAAAACGCGAACTGAGGGAGACCGCCACCGCCCCCGGCTCCGCCCCGCGCATGCGCGCACCGTCCCGGGGTGGTGGCGGCCTGGGAGGCCTCGGCGCCGCCAGCGCCGGGATGGGCTGAGGGCAGGCGGCGGCGGCGGGGGGTGTCCGCGGCTCCGGGCTGGGCGCTCCGAGGATGGAGAGAGCCATGGAGCAGCTCAACCGGCTGACGAGGTCCCTGCGCCGCGCCCGCACCGTGGAGCTGCCGGACGGTAGGAGCGGGGCCCTGATGTAGCGGTCGGTCCCGGCGGCCTCCGCGCCCGGGCCAGCGGGCATGAGTTGAGGCGACTGGGGAGAAGGGGAAGGGGCTTCCTCTCTCTGCCTTTGACAAGCTCTGTTTATTTGTCGTGGTGACAGCGAGAGCGGTGTCCCCTTCCTTCCCTCGCCGCCTCCATCGCGGGGCGCGGGGGATCCCTGCCGGCTGCTGCCGCCCCTGAGCCCGGGCGAGCGGGTGCCCGGGGGTGCCGAACACCGTCTGTATTCGCTTTTAAATCCTTCGTTAACTGTTTCGTCGATGACAGAGTAGTGATGACAGATCTTTGTGGGTTTTGGGGTGTTTTTTGTTCGTTTGTTTTTTTAATAGCGCTGAATTTTGTTTGAAAAGGTATTGTAAGTCACTGTCACCAGTCACAGCCTAATTTTTGTCTCTAAACCAGTTCACGTGGATGCTGGTCCCCTGTATCAGGATGGATTTGAAAAGAGAGCTTCAGGCTCTTATGGCAAGTGGTTTGGTGTTCCAGCCAGGTCCAGTTTTTGGGAGGACTAACTGTAAAACTCTTGGATACGCAAAATTTCTGCTCTTGTGAGTCATGTGGTGAGAATTCACATTCTCCAGGGCTTACTTTTATGGATGAGTCTTTGGCTGCCTGTCTCCCAGCTTTCATCTCCACTGGTGGAGGAGAGGGAGTAATAATCTGTTTTTTCTGTACATTCCCTGTTTGGACTTCCTGGTGTCCTCCTGAACTGAGCTGCTACACCCTTCGCTTAAGTCACCTGTCACAGTTCTGCTATCTTCCAGTGCAGTTGCTCATAAATTTCACTTGACAGGCAAGTTTCAGGAGGATTTTGCTGCTGCTTATAAGCCTTTGAATGGCAGCAGTTAAAATTCAGGTAATACTATTTACTTAAGCTTAAACTTACAGAAATAATGGAGTAACACCAGTTTAACTAATTGAAGATGCCAGTATGATTAACGCTGTGCACAACCTGTGTCAGTTGGAGCTGCTTTAAATTTACTCCTGTACTAATGTAGGCAGATTGATTCTGAATTTCATGGTTTTTTCACATCTTGGGCATTTTTGTGTTGCACTTCAGAGGTAGTTATGTGTTATGGAATGGCAGTGCAGGTGCGACCCCTGAGACCTTTGGAACAAGTACTTCTATCTCTCTGTAATGCAGAGGGAATGTGAGTTCTATGCATTCCCTAGGAATTGCATGAAACAAATCAGTGGGACTGATATAAGGAGATAAATGGGCTTAACACACTGAAGTCTCAGATTGCATTCCAAGAAGGTCTCCATTCAATGGCCATCAAACTTTGGGTCCATCTTAGCTCATTACATACCTTCTTTCTTGAGCTTGGTGTTCCTTAGGTTCATGCAGGTCTGCCCAAACTCTTCTTGAGAAGCAGGTTTGGCTTGTAGTATATTGCTCCAAACATGTACTGACAGGATCAGCTTGGAATATTCCACACCGGTCTAGCATTGTGTGTGGTTTGGTGGCTTCTTGTATGCTGTGTCTGGCCTCTTGAATTATGATTCCCCCCGCATTGTGTTTGAATAACTTTACTTTGAAATTTAATTTGAAGGATACATAGTTTGCCCCTCCATCCTTAAAGTGAGAGTCATAATACTCTCATAGGAAATGGAGATGTATGTTTGAATTTACTTATGCTGAAGAAGGCATTAAATCCAGGTATTGAACTTCCATTGCATGTGCCGCAGCCATTAGGGTATGATATGGACAGTGATCTCTGTCCAAGTTCATGATAGTATCTCTGAGGAAATAAAGTAATAAGTGTATCTTGCCAGGGCAGGATTCTAAATGATGAATTTTAAGTGTTTTTTTTTTTTAAGAAAGTATTAACACCTGAGTCCAGTGCCAGTGAATACCCTGAGCTTGCAAATAGAACTTTTTTTTTTTTTATCACTCTCCCAAAGTTTCCTTCAGCAGTTGTTTCCTGGACACTTGAGAGCTTGACACAAATTTCTGGATTCTACTGTTATGGCTCAGTGCCTGAAAACTAGGTCTTGTAGCCCAAAGCTCTGACAGTGCATTTTGTGTGCCTTTTTTTTGTCTTTATATATTCAAGACTTGAAATGCAAGCAAGTTAGATAGCAAATAAGTTTGGTGAGTCCATGAGGTGTATAATGCTTTTTCTCTACCTGCTGTCATGTAGTCTATGTAAATTGGAGTTCTTTTATGACTAGAGAAAATAATCACCGAAGATAAGCATAAAAGCTCCTTAGTCCCACACCCTTTTAATTACTTCTGTAAAGAAAAGCTCTGGGAAAATCTGCATGTGCTCCACAGTGTAATTTCTGTTAATAGAATAGCAAAAGGCTTAGTTTTGTAACTGTGCCATAAATGCCTTTTATGGCCCAGCTACACTTGTATTTAACTGTTGTCTTTTTCTAGATTGCTAAACTTGCAATATAGTTAAATTTAATTAGAATCATTATTAAACACTTCAGTTAAGTGTGCTGATATATTTAAAAGTTTTTTTCACCTTTTTTTGGTGTCTTTTATAGGGCCTGATTGTGGAAATATAGGAGGATGTCATATTTAAATTTAGTTCTTGTTCTTAAGTTTGGTTTTTTGTTTTATTTGGAAAGTTTTATCTTCCTGCCAAGAGCTCTGTGAAACAGAGCTCAAACTAGATTTTTTTAAAATTTGTGTGTACTGGAAGCTAATCACAGATAGATTTTTAAAAACTGCTCAAATACTTTACACTATTGATATCTTTATTTAGCATCTATTTAATTTTATTTCAGGACTTTTTCTCTCTGTGTTTCCTTCCAGCTGGTTCTTCCTCCAGCAATCAAATTCTAGGGGTGTGTGTTGGAGATGGAGTTATCTGATGCTCACAGAACTCTCCCATAGGGAACATTTTGTAGAGAGTTCAAACTCTTGAACTTGATGATGTTCGGTGACTCTCTGCAGTGTTTAATCATAATTTGGTGTTTTGAGAGACTTGTGTTTCTTGCACCACGTGTTTGCTGTAAGCAACGCTGATTTTTTAAAAATTTATTTTAAAATTTTTATAGCTGATGAATTTGTGTGATTTGAATTTGACTTACCTCTGTTCAGTGTTCAAAGGTAATAATAGATTAACATTGCTGCTTTATTTTGTTAGCTAGGGACACACAACTTCAGATAGCTGATAGCAGCAGTAATCTTGGAGCATGGTAGAACAGTATTAACAAATAGCATAGCTGCAGTATGATAACAGTTTCTTGGATTCCACTTTATAACTCTGAAGAATCTTTATTTAATGTTCAGCAAATGTCACCTTTCCTATCTAGTGGAAGGAATGAATGTATAGAGGCATGGTCTGTAAAAGACATGAAATGCTATACTTGTTTGGGACTGTTTTAATTCTTCCTGTTCTGATTGCTTTGTAACTTTGGATCAATGAAGGTGATGAGGAAAAACTTGAAAATAAAAATTTTGTGAGAACAGTCCTGTATTTCCGTATCCTGAAACTGTATACCTGGGTTCTCAGAAAGCATAGCCCCTCCTGTCATAAGTTGGCACCTATATGAGCAATCTGTGGAGATTGTACTCTCAAAAATGGGTAAATTGTTGAAGGGAAAAATGGTAATAATTGTCCATAATAAAAAAAAAATATTATTACACATTAGTACTATTTATAATTATTATATGTTAAAAAATTTTAAGTGTTATCGAATTAATCATCTAAAAATAATATTTTACTTCAAGAAGCATGTAAGTGACCAAACAGGCTCATCACACCGATGCAGTGTGCTGGTCTGTGCAGCAGTAGTGATGGCAGAGACTGTGTAGCTGAATGTCAGTCTGTTCCCACCACTGACATGGATCTTCGTGTTCCAGCCTTTTTTCATTGCCTTCAAGTGTGAAATATGAAACTGATTACAGATTAAAAATTAAAATGAAACTTACTGCACTGAGGTATTCAAGTACAGAGACAAAATGGAATGGTTATGACTTAATTTAAAGAAGTCACTACTACAAAATCATAGTCTCAGAACTATGGAAGTCTCTGTGGAAGACAGGAAATTTCCTTCTTTTTAAAATTAAATAGTTAACTGTTTCTGTTTTGTTTGGGTTTTTTAATGCACATTTCTTAAAAACTTTGATTTAATTAACAGAATCATCAATTCAAAGAAATTGATGCTCCACTGAAAATTCTGTAATTTTTACTTTGTAAAATAAAGAAGCCACGTTGAAATTTCATGTATCACAGTTCTGTTAATTCTTTTATCTAAGTATGATGGCTTTTTCTTTATAATGAAACTTTGTGTGTGTAGAATCTGTATAAAAAGAATCATCTGTTAAACAGTGGACACTTGAAAAGGTAAATAAGCGTTGCTAGATACATTTATTTTATGTAAAAGGTATCTTTATGCTAATGGAGTAATTAAATTTCTTCCCAGATAATGAAACTGCTGTCTATACACTGATGCCGATGGTTATGGCTGACCAGCACAGGTGGGAGCTTCTTCAAATTTACCTTTTCTTTCTTTTTTAAGGTCTGAAAAACCCAGCATGTTTGCTAAAGTTGTAGCTCCTAAAGCACTCTCAGAAGTTCTGCTGCTGAATTGCTGAGTTATCTTCTAATTTGAAGTTAGTCACTGACTGTGTGCATCCCAGCATACTTTCACCTGAGAAACCTGTTTTGGTTTATGCCATAGACTGGAATTGGGATTTGTTCTGTTTGAAGCACGTAGGGAAATTTGTCCTAGGATAAGAACAAAAGTGTTGTTTTGTAACTGTGTCTTAGTGCTGAGTATGTATTTATGGATGGCACAGAAGCTCTTAGTCTCATTGGACATCTCAGAAGTAAGAGTTGGACAATGAGATTGATACTTCTGGACTTCCTTAGATGAGCAGCTGTTTCTCTTACTCAGTTGTCCTCAAAGTGCTTGGAACCTGGAGGCTGTATAATGCCAGCTAAGTGGTGCTTCCTTCACATGAATTTTGTAGGGAAGCAGGCATTTGTTCTGCTACATAATATTTTGAGATTGCATGCAAGGGTTTTAAATTATGTGATCAGCCCATTACTGAAAGTTGAAAGGTGCTGTTTAAATTTTTTATATTTATCGTGTATCCTTCTACTTCATCATTATGATTTCACATCCCAGTCTTCCCTCTGAACTTTGCCAGTGTTTGGGAAAACTGTTGGATATGTGGTTGGGGTGATTGTGATAAGGAGGAAAATGGGAATTTATGTCTTGTTCAAACCAAAGCTATTGAAATGCTTGTTTTTCGTATTTGTAAAGAAGTGATTTGGTTGTTTGGTCTAACTCTTACTAGTTTACATTTTAAACACTTTCCCAGTGTCACAGCTCATTTTTTACATACAGTAAGAAGTGGAGAGGTATTATTAATCAGCAAATGCTTAAAAACTGTTTGATCTCTTAGTGATTAGTTGGAGGGAAAAGAAACAGTGATTAAGTAAGAAATAGAGTACTTGTGTACAACTTACAGTATAAACTTTGCTTGAATACTGTGAGCTATTTTTAAAATTTAAAAATTATCTTTCTGTTTGAAGGTCTGTCTCAGAGCTGCTGTCAAATTCAAAATTTGATGTGAATTATGCCTTTGGACGTGTGAAGAGAAGTTTGCTTCATATTGCAGCAAAGTAAGACTTACTTGAGTCCAGTCCAGAAGTTAACAATGAAAATATTGCCACAAATCTAAGGCAGCAATGTAAGCTGGAAAACTCTGTAGTATCAGTTAACATTTTGTTTTCACAATTCCTTTCTGTATCTCGTTTGTTTTTCCTAGTAATGTGCCTGCCTCATAAAGAGGACAGATTTTACACATGATATCAAATGGCTTTCCAAATTCCATTGAAGGAAGTATGGCTAGACACTTTTTTTACCGTTCTGTGAAATCTCAAGTCTTTGAAGAAATGCAGCCATGGTGTGCATCCTGTATAGCTGGGTTACTCTTGCCTTTGTAGAGGTAGAGAACTCTCGTCTGCAAGTGCTGATTGTTTTTGAGGTATTCTAAAACAGTGGGAAGCATTTGGATGTTTGTTGGGAAGCAGCTGTTCCACAGTAGTTCATGTGACCATAACTGAAGGGAATATAACTTGGGCACTCACTTCTAGTAAGTTTTGTATCCTGGATAGAGGGCTTAAGTGCAAATATTAAATCTTGATCTATATTATTTATTGTTTGTATAGCTCTTCAGTGGGGATAACTCTATTTTATATGTAACTCTGCCAAGAAACAGACAGGTTAACATAACATAAATAGAAATGAACCAGATAGTTTAAACTGATGAATGAATGCTCTATATTTGGCTCCCCTTTTATATATCTTGAAAGTTCTTACATTTAAACTGTTAAAAAAAAGCAAAAATAAAAGAAATAGTACTAGTATTGCATATATATAGCAGGGATTTGGTTGCAGTAAAGGTGGAAATCCCAGCTTCTTAAACAGACTGTTTTAGAAATAGCTGTTTCCCAATTATTTAATCTCAGAATTACATACTGCTTATATAAAATTTACTTAAGGAAGTACTTACAACAATGCAAGCAAATTTTTAGCATGTGCTTTAGAAGTATATTTGAAAATATACTGTATTTATTGATTCTAAAAGACAAGAAATTGTGTTACACTTAGTTTCTGGATTGTCTATTATCTTTACTTAGTTATTGGGTCACGAAGGAGTCATCAAGGTGCTGGTTTTGCAACACACTGTACAGTTAGTCTTCAGTTTCTTTGGGTTGTTGTGTAGCAGTTCTGACATTGGGAAGATCTGTAAAAATGGATTAGCTGGTGGCAACAGATAGGAAAATACTCTGTTTATCTTTTCAATCAGCTTTTCCTCTTGAAGAGTTCAGGAGCAAGATAAACATGTAGTGCAGAGTTTGTCTTGTTGATGTCATTGGTTATCCTGAAGAGCTGCTATATTATGTAAAGTAAAAGAGAGTTAGAGGTTCAAAATCAATAGCAAAGAAGTATTTGTATGAATTTTAGAATTTTCATGATATTCAATCTTTAAACATCACTTCTGGACACTGAAGCATAACAAACCCCAAAATATTTAATGGAGAATTTGGTCCTGTTAATAGATTAGGGATGAGAGAGGTGAGAGGAAATCAAAAGCAAAACTTTTTAAACAGTTTATGGTTTAAAGAATTACCAGTCTTAAAGATTTACTGTTGTGTTTTAAAGTCATTAAAATCACGGAGAAGGCTGCCATCTATTCATTGCTACAAGTTATATTTGGTCACTTCTCGCTGTATTAAGTGACTTTCCTTTAGCTTTGTGTAGCTTGAACTATGAGAGTATAAAACAATTTTATGTAAAGCTGTTCTAGTGAGTGTGATTTGTGCATAATATTGCTGTTGTCTTTATGCCAATACAGATTTGTAAATATCCTTTTTACAGTTTTTCCCTTTTTTATTTTCTTCTTAGCTGTGGATCAGTTGAATGCCTTGTTCTGTTATTAAAAAAAGGAGCAAATCCTAACTATCAGGACATCTCAGGATGTACTCCTCTTCATTTAGCAGCAAGGAATGGGTAAGTTTTTAAAATACTTAAACTCTTAAAAAATTTTGTGCATAGTGTGCTTGAGCTGGCATATTCTGTAATATTTTTGCATAGTTCAAAAAAACCCCTTTGGTTTTCACTTTTGAAATTAGAGAACACGGAGCTTAAAATCCTTACTTTGAGTATTCATAGAATAATTTTTTATAAATAGTAAGTTGTATCTGGAATACCAATTCCAGTGCCAGTCATTTTAGTGTTTTCTGTTAATCAGGGGCATAATAATTCTTACAACAGTAGTTGAACAAGGAATGCATTCATCTTCCCAGTTAGCTGAGTAAGAAAAGATTTGGGAGTGCTTGGAGGGGTTCAGAGACTTCAGTTTTTCCTCAGATAGTGTTTCCAAGAAAATCTTTACTGCAAGGAAAAGAATACAGAGTTGGCCTGCACAATGTTAGGAGAGGAGGAGAGAAAAAAAACCCAAACCAGTGAGCAAGTATCTTTTTAAGATCTTACTTGAACTGTATTATGTGAAAGCATGCAGCTGTATAGGTAATGTTGTCTTTGTCTTTTTAGAACATGTATGTGATACAATAACTGAATTGTATCACAGCTGGTACTTCACATGGGGAGGAGATAGTATTTAGTGGCTTCTAGGTGTGTGTGAGATCTATTTGTAGGGGAGGAAAGAAGCAGCCAAGTGGTGCATAATGAAATGCAGAAATACACACAGGAGACAGTTATGTGGAAATGAGGTATAAGAAAGGTGTGAGAGGTACCAAATAAAAAGGAAGAGCAAAATAAATCTGTAAAGGTAAAGGACTGTGAGCATTAAAAGACAAAACAAAACATGAATTAGGAAAAAATACCTCTACTTTTATTGAGACAGTAATTGTACTTACCAAAGATTTGCACAGTGTTACAATGACTGTCTCATTAAATAACGATTTAGTGGTGTATTGCGAACATGTTCACTGACATGTACAGGCAATGGTGAACTTCATGGACTTCTGTTAGCTGAACTCTGGCTTTTTGTCTTGAAAGTATAGCTCATGCAGAGCTGAAACTGTTTAGAGTAGTGAAGTGCTTCTGTACTTTCTCCAAAAACAGCTGTGATTTTAGCCCTGTGTTGTTGTTTGCTACTCTTGCACTGTCTGAGTCTCTGTAAAGATCACTTCTCTTTTTCACATGCTCAGTACTGTACTCCTTATTAAATTGGAACTGCCTGCTATGCTTGGAACAATGACAAATTAGAGTGGAGCTCTAAGAAGATATTTAGTCTTAGTAAGTGATTTTCCCTGACTGGATTTTAATGTATTCTTTTGCCTGTAGCCAGAAAAAATGTATGAGCAAGCTGCTGGAATACAGTGCAGATGTCAACATCTGTAATAATGAAGGCTTGACTGCAGTAAGTGCTATTAATTATCATGATGTTCTTAAAATAAATGAAGAATTTGGAGATTCTTGGTTTTTGGGCTTTTGCCATCTTACATGCAAAACAAAACTGCTGTGTGTCCAGTGCCATCAAGAATCAAAAGATGTGATCAAAATACGTAAGCATATGATTGTATTGTTCAAAGCTTCTCTTAATATATTCAAAGCTTCTTTCTGTGAAAGTGTTGACAATAATACAGCCAGGTTTAAAACAGTTTTTATGGAATATGTGTATCATTGCTAAAGGAAACGTATATCATCATTTTGTACTTAGATTCATTGGTTGGCTGTCAACGGACGGACAGAATTGCTTCACGATCTTGTTCAGCATGTCAGTAATGTAGATGTTGAAGATGCCATGGGACAGACAGCCCTTCATGTAGCTTGTCAAAATGGACACAAGACAGTAAGTTTCAAAGTTTTATGAACACAATGGATTTGTGAAGAACTTAGTAATGCCTCAAAGTTGTGGTGTTTTTATAAACTTCAGCCTAGTGATGCACATGATAATGGCTAGAAGTGTGAAGAGTGCAGTTGTGTGTCTTAGTATTGACTGCATGCACTTCCATGGGAACAACTTACTTATTCTTGTGGAGGTGATTGTTCTCAGTGCTCATGGGAGTTTAGGTGACTTACTATATACTGTTCAGCTCTTCTGTAGTGCTATTATTGGCTTGTTAATAATAAGTTTTTATATAATGTTAAAGGTTTGAAAATGTTTTTCCTTATTTTTCAGAATATGTTTACTTCATAATTGTGCCAGTTATTATATGATTTTGAAATCTGAAATATTAATTTACCATGAGTGAAAAATGAAAACAGAGTTGGTCAGTTACATTTTTAACCCTAGAAGTAAACAAGTTCAAATAAACTGTTCTATTATTGATTGTGTGAATAATTTTTATGCCTGACCTTGCGTTAGGGCTGACTATTTATATTCAGAGTACAAGTCTGGATGCTTTACTTGAACTGCATTAGAGCCCTTTAGAGTTATACAGATTGCCACCAGAATTATGTACCGCTAAAAAAAAAAAAAAATTATAATTCTACCCAGATCCTTTCTGTTGTCCTTGTCAGTGCTGGATTTTGGAAGACCAAATTCTGAAAAACTGTTACCTGTAAATGTAGCAAATTTATGTGACTGAAATGTAACAAAAGTTGTTTGAGAGTCTGCTCAGTGTTTTCGTATTTTAGGATTTGCTTAGCTATTTCTTCTAGTCTAGTTTGAGTTTGAAACTTCAGCTTATGATAAGGCTGTATATGGCTGTACCTAACTTGAAGTAATTTTGTAATTTGTAATTTTTAAATGGCTTGTATCTCCAGGAATCTTTGGGATTAGATAAGATACTGTTACTGAAATGAGAATTTCAAAGGAAGCTTTATGAGCTCTGATAGCCATGATTTTCCATTTAACGTTTAGGAATTTTGATCCCGAGATTCATTATTGAAAATCAAATCCTTCAGTGTAATTAGACATGCATGGCACTAAATAGTTGCAAGCCAGTAGGGTTTTTCACTGCTCCTTTTTTTTAATGCTGATGTTTTGTTCTCTTGTAGACGGTGCAGTGTTTGCTGGACAGCGGTGCAGATATAAACAGGCCGAACGTTTCTGGGGCAACTCCGCTTTATTTTGCTTGCAGGTAATACACTTTTAACTTTTGAATACTGGCCTAAAAATGAAATATTTTTTTCCCTTTTTGCAATAACACTGATTAGAAATTACAAAATTTAGGAAATATAAAAGCTGACTGGTATTTAATCTTGTCTCATTTTTGAGTGTAGTTTGGTGTCTTATGTAAATACTTAGGTTAGTACTGCAAGCTTATGTACCTCTCTCTAACAGACATGTTAAACACGTACATGTGCATGTTCTAGCATGAGTCATAAATTGATGACTGCTGAACCCTTTTCTGAAAAAATGAATTCTGCCAACTTAGGTTATTTTGAGTATAGTAAAACCAGAGCCTTCTTTAAGGCAAGTTTGGCTATTGCTTCATGTACATTATGGTATTACAGTATACATGAAATGTGCATATATGCATTAAAGTTACAATGTTGAATTAAAATTCCATTGTTGCTTTGATCAGTTCTGTTTTCTTCGAAGTTTAGTTATATTTCAAAATTAATCACATACGATAAATGATCTTCAGTTTTAATTAGAGCGTTTCTGCAATTTGTTAGAACGTTTACAATTTTTACAGTCCCTGTGCTTTGGTTACAGGTTAAATAGTTATGATAATATTAACTGTAACTACTATAAGCAAAAGGAGAGATGGACTGACCTGCTGGCCTGCTAAGAGTTATGTTCTGGGAGCCGTGGTCTTTGGAGACAGTGTATGTTGACTTGTGGCAGTTGAGAAGAAGGGAAGTGGAGAATAAATAGCTGCTAGCCTTTGTTCTTGATTTAGGGACTGGTATTTGCACACACTTTAAAAGAAATAAGCAGTTTGTCTTGGCTTGGAGGTTTTTCCTAAGAAGGGAATGTTGCAAGTACAGCAGTCCTATTCCTTAGAAATTAACAACTGGAGCAGTTGGCAGGGTAGAATGTACATGGTGAATATTACAGCAAGCCTGGAAAGAAAGGTTGTAGGTCCCTGTTGACAGGGAAGGCAGGATGTGGTAGCAGTGGCAGGTGACAGCTGCAGAAGGGGTATCAGTATTCAATGTCTGAGTCTGAAACACGTGTTTTGTCAATGTGTTGGGTTGTGCACTTAGTCTAGAGAATTACAGTGAAGATGCTGCAAGTAAATCGTTAGTCTTAGCTGCTTTCCGACCCTGAATGTTTGTTTGCATTGGGACAAAGTCTGGTAAATCAGGTTAACCTGTTGGCTTCCTGGGCTGGAAGGACAGGACTGAGGAGAACTCATCTGGGAGCTCTTGAGAGATCAGTGAAGCTACCTCTTGTCCCTCAGCTGTTAATTTTCACTTTACTTGTGCCCTTTCTGAACTGATAGGTTCAGCCTATCAGGCTGAGGATGCAGGCAGCCTCTATATGTTCCAGGATGCCAAATACTCATATGCATTTGTGTAAAGGGTGTACTGCAAACTAGCTTGAGAAGTAACACGTCACTGAAAAAACTTGTATCTGTAACCTTAATTGCTGTGTCTTTATCAGTTTTTCACCCTTTAGATGCTTCTGTATTATGTTTGGTGGTATATGCACTTAATGCTGGTGAAAGCAATAGTCAAGTAATCTTTCCATGTGTTTTTAGTGAAGTAAACCTCTGATCACTGGTACTCAATTTCTCTTTTTTTTTCAGAAGAAAGGGTTTGGGAAAGTGTTGAGAGGTATAAATAATCTTTGGTTTTACTGTTTTCTAGGCAATGCTGGCGTGTTGGAATAGTTGGGAAATTTTTGACTCAAGGGAACTAAGGGTCCTATACAACCTATAAGCAGATTAGTGAATACACTGTGAAATAGACTTTGAATGCAAAAGTAAAACTCACCACTTTTAAAGGCTAGGCAATACATTTATATATACCAGATAAAAGAAATTGGAGCCATTTGAGTGATGTATTTATCTCTTGTGCAAAAAAGAAAAAAATTAAAAAATCTTACTAATATTTTATTGATGGTTAAAGTACAATTAGGTTACTTTTTCTCCAAATATGGTAGAAGCGAGAAAAGAACTTGGTAAAGATAACTTCCTCTGTAAAGTAAATTGGAATATGAATTTAGAAAGAGCTCTCTTTTTGCAGGAAATGCAGCTCTTAGATATTTATGAGGCGAGGCTAAGATGAGTCATTTCTGAATGATGAGGGTGACTCTGACTTCATAAATGGGCCTTACCTAATTTTGCACTGTTCTTTTGCAGTAACTGTTTTCTTCTATCTTATGTTGGTTTTGTTTGTTAGATGCAGTAAAGACAGATTTATGACTCACAGTAGAGCATAAATGCTGTATTAACTGTTTTTCTTCTCTTTTGAATAGCCATGGTCAGAGAGACACTGCACAAATTCTTTTGATGAGAGGAGCCAAATATTTACCAGACAAGAATGGTGTTACTCCACTGGATCTCTGTGTACAGGTATTAAGTTAGCAATACTTTTTCTGTCAGCTTCTGTGACTTACTGCAGTGTCACCTGATCATTATTACCTTTTTCGTTCTTAAGGCCTCTGAATGATGGTAGTCCTTTGGCAAAACAAATGCAAAGCGTAATGTTTTTACCATTCAATTGATCCAACAGGCAGGTTCATAATTTCTACCCTTTGCGTAAGTCAGATGCAAGAATTGACCTCATGAGAAAGCATTTACAGAACTCCAGTTGACTAGAAAGTTTGAGAATCCTTGATATAATGGTAATAGACAATTTAGGTGCTTACCTCTTAACAAGTAAGAGGTAAAGGCATGCAGAAAAGTGTGATCATTTTTTTTCTCTCAAATAATAGATTTTCTTTTCTCTTGAAGAGATATTGCTATTAAAACCAAACAAAACTTACATGGTGCTGACTCTTACTTTTCAAAGGTATTTCCATATCTGGATGAGGAGCAAAATTCTTACATGTTTTCAACTAACACAGCATTTTCAACTGCAAAACAGTCTGTCTTGTTTGCTGCCAAGTACTGCTTGTACTGCTTGCTGAAGTGACTTTTTTTGATTTGTGAACACTTAAGCTTTTTTCTGTCGGATCAGTTGAAGGTCAGTGTGTAAATAACACAAATGAATGGAAGCTTTTGAACCTCTGCTGGTAATCAGACTAGAAATCTGAACTGGAAGCTGAAAAAACCAAATCACTGGACTGACTGGACATGACACTACCTTGATGCATATCATTAGTCTGTCAGGATAAAGTTGAAATTTTCTAATCTTTTTTTGTGTATTTTCAGATTATTTCAACCTCAAGTGACTTAATTTCTTGAGGTGTCCTTATGTGCCTAAGACTTGAAATAGTTGTGTGTATGTGCAAGAATGCTGTCTCCAGTACCTGTGGGATATTTTCGGAATGTTTAATTTTGACAGCCTTATTCCATAGACTGTCTGTGGAAGACCTTGATCAAGTTAGGTTACTTACGGTATTTCTTTTTGGATATAAGAAACCAAGTAAGTCCTCAGCTCTGGTTACTGAGGAGTGCCAGATCACTGTACAGTCTCACTGCTGACTTCATTGTGAAACTCAGATTTTTTTTTTTCTTTGTTATGACGGAATGACTTTATCATTACATAAAGCCACGTGGAGTCTGATCAGTTCCAAGGTTTTCTGCAGCCACAGACCTGTAAGACGGTATATGGCAAGAGAGGTTTAGATTAGATATTAGGAATAATTTCTTCATGGAAAGGGTTGTAAAGCATTGGAAAAGACTGCCCAGGGAAGTGGTGGAGTCTCCATCCCTGAAAGTGTTCAAAAAATTATGGTTATGGCACTTGAGGACATGGTTTAGTAGCATACATAGGGGTAGTGCTAAGCTGATGTTTGGACTTGATGATCTTAAAGGTATTTTCCAACCTAAATGATTCTGTGATTCTGTACCATTGTGTACTTAGTGGTACAGTTCTTATTTTTTATGATTACTGTTTTGAGTTTCTGCTTCAGTCTCCAGTTTTGCAATCCCTGGGGCACCTCTTTACACATAAAACTTCTGTTAACTTTTTTTAGGTGTGAGTAGTGACACCTGGTGTTTGTTTTGTAGTGATGATCTTACTGTGTTCAAGATCATGCAGTATACAAGTTCATGATGCCAAGTAAGAATGGAGAAAACAATAATGTTTTCTTTCTTTTTATACCGAGGGTCTTATTCTGTGCTTGCAGGTTTGTTTTTCAAAGTCGATACGTATTTTTAGAAGACTGAAATTATAGATTCATATACTTCTTGCCAACATTGCCTTGTTCTGGAAGATTTGACTTTTATTTCTTACTGATTCTGGGTGGGTTTATTTTTAATACTTAATTTCTTGGTACCAGAAACAAATTAATCTTTTTAAAGTATGGTTATCACTGAGGTAATGTCAACTGTCATTCAAAGAGGAGTTGCTGGAGTTGCAGCAGTTGATACATTATATGGTCACCTTTCCAGAGTAGAAGCTGATGCATATTCAGGTGTTCCGTGTCTGCTTAAAAATGCAACTGTATTAAATAAGATTTGATACAAATAAACCACAAAATCAAGTTCCGTTTTTTCCAGAAAACATTTTTTTCTCAGAAGGGTGTGAAGTTAGTCTAAGGCACAAGTGGAATCATACTTGTGTATTGATTTTAAAGTTAAATCACCCTTTCATGGGTTTATCATATTTCTTCCTGGAGCAAGTCAGATATGTGTCTTATGAACCTTTAGAAAATGTTTGTTTTGAAAGATTAGATTCTGGGTGTAATTAAGTACATGTCAGCAAGAGGAGGAGAAGTGAGATACTGCCCTCTTTTTAATCTTTGGTAATTGCTTGCTGAAGTGTTGTGCAGCTGTAGCTTTAGTTTGTTAAGTAGGAAAATGTTTCCGAAACCAGAAAAACAGGAGTGGATATATGTGAGCCAGTGTACTCAAAAAATTTGATTCTGTCTTCTCCCACAAATTTTGGGATACCTAACTTTGCTACATTTTTGAGTTTCAATTTATTTTAGAATATGATTTCTCCATTCAGCATTAAAAAATACTGTAATCCTCAATAGATTTTATTGCCTGTAATGGTCTAACTCTCAATTCTAATGTTTCTTTTAATGAAAATGTTTTCTTAGGGTGGTTATGGAGAGACTTGTGAAGTCTTAATACAGTACCATCCTCGACTTTTCCAGACAATAATTCAAATGACACAGAATGAAGATCTGCGGGAAAACATGGTAATATGGGATGATGTGTTTTATAGCCAGGGATCTGTCTGTGTGTGGTGGAGAGCTGAGTGCTTAATATGAGTGGCAGTTGACTGTCAGTGCCACAGCAGTTGACCACTAGGTATCTTTCTTTCCTCATGGAAAATGTACAGTCTTCAAATAATTGTAAACACAAGAATTTGGAATTAAATGTAGGATCTGTTTTCATTTAGTGTTCTAACTTTGCACGTTTGGCAAAGTGATCTCGACAGTTGAAAGAGCAGACATTGCAAGCTTCAGTACAAAGGTGCTGGTAGAGCATACTTAGAGCATTCTATATATCTAATTACTTTGTTTAACAGGGCCTATTTTCCTTTATTTAGTTGTTACCTTCAGACATCCATTCTAGGATGTGTCTTGAGGCTGAATCATCCGGAATTAACTTAAAAATTTGTAGTATGAGCACTCATCTGTATGAAGATGCCTTGTACAATTAGAGTGTAAAAGATTGCATCCACAATTTCATTTGATTATTATTTCTGTAGATGAAACTACTATGTTTCTTTTTTAATGGTTCTCTTATACCTTGCTTCTTTTATTATTGTAGGGTAGTACAATCTAAAGCAAAGAAAAAGCAAGGAAAAAATTTTTGTTTCTTGATTGTGTAGGGGAAAGGAAGCATGGGGTACCTCTTTCCCCTTCCAAATCTAGCTCGCTGTGGATTTTTAATACATTATTTGTTTTAAAATGACTGCAAACAACCTTACAGACTGTAAAAAAAAAAAGAAGATTTAGTAATGTGTTGGCTGGCAATTCACTTAATTTAGTTTTCTTGATTCTTGACATTTTCATTTTCTCTGTAACTCCATTACTTCCACTATAACATTAAGGATTTCCAAGTCTGTGTAGAAACAGTGTTTAAATTTCTGAGACAGGTTGAGTTTTATAGAGGAAAATGACACAGGTGAGAATTCTCAAAGTGTACGTTAGATACAAGGGGAGATGCTATAGATGATTTAAATTAAAAGAGAGAGAACTAAAACAATGGAACAAAAAGACCTTTTGTATATTGTAGAATTGAAGAAAATAAGTGAGAAAAATAAATTTTTCATCTGTCTGAGTAATGGTGGAGGTGTGAGCAAAAACAAGATCTTAATGAGAAGGCATGAAAAATGTGTTAGATAATACGTGGTATAGTTCTGCTTCATTGCCGAAGTGTAATCATGTACTGAAAATGGTTTTTTATGGCCAAGTCTGAGCTGTTTGCTCAGTCTTGGATAATGACCAGTTTATATTCTGTGGAAGTGATAAGGAAACTGGGTATGCATTACCACAGTCAGGACTCATATTTTAAATGTCATAGGTTGTTCTTCTGAATACAGGTTTAAGTGTTTGTAGCAATCTGTAATGTTAAATATGCTGCAGTACATGCATCAACACTAGGATGTGTAACCTTTGCAGTAATCTTTGTAAATCATAATGAAGCCTTAACTGAGGTTAACTTAGAGGTTGTACAGTAGAGATGTATGTTATTATTGCTAGATATTAATACTTGGGTGATAGCGTTCTACATAATTGATAAATTATGGTTGATCTGATGCTCCTTGACACTATGCAATTGCTTTTGTTTTAATCCTTCAGTTGCGGCAAGTTCTGGAACACTTGTCTCAGCAGAGTGAAAGCCAGTATCTTAAAATCCTGACAAGTCTTGCTGAAGTTGCTACAACAAATGGTCACAAATTGCTTAGGTAAGTGTGAGGTCACAAGTTGAAAAACTACCTGGTAGTTAGTGCCACTTAAGAGTTTTAATAGTCCAGACTATCTGATGCTCAGCACATGCTGGAGTAGATGGATCTCAAATCTGATTTATATGATAATGTCTGTTTAGATTACTGTCTTCACAAAGACTTGAAGAGAAAAAGTTGGTGTCCTTGTATAGCTGCTGACACCTAGAAGCTTGAGTTGCAGAGAAGCGTTTTTTTTTGTATGATTAGTTTGGCTATGTTAGCCCTAGGAAGGGAAGCTTTTTAGACAACATCAAATAGTTCTTTCTTTTTCTTCACCCTTCTCACTTTTTCTTCCCTTCCACATTTTTACTCTTCTACATGTTTCCTTAGTATGGTTGAGGAGAGTTTTGTAACTTCAGACACTTGTCTCATGTTTGCTGGCTCTGGTTGCCTTCCATGGCTACTAATACATATGAGATAAAAAATTTCATCTCCCAGTGTGCTATCTCAGCAGCACAGGCAGCAGTTACTTGGGGAGATGCATGATATAGGCAAGCAAATGGTATGTTTTCCTAGTTTTTGTGGCATCTGTTTGAGGGAGTTTGTGCAGAACACCTTGTCTTTGTTGGAACTCCAGTAACATTTTACTGTTTTCAAAAGCTAAGAGGTTTTAGTGTAACCTTTATGCTTTACTAGAAGCTAAGAAAATCTTTACTGGAAGAGTCAAGAGTCTGAAAACATGAGTGAAGTTCCTTACTAACATGTTTTGGATGACGTTTGGAAAAGAGAGGTTTAAGAGTGTTCTGTAATCAGAGAAACCAAACCTGTCAGCATTAGGTTGTAGAGGATTATGACTTGGGGAGCTTCTTTTTGACTGGGTGCAAAGAGCCCATCAGTGAGATGGAAAATAAATAGTGTATTCTTATTCCTAGGTGCCTTTCTTTTCTTCCCTGTCAGTCATGTTACATTTGAATGGAGCTTGTAGCTAGCAGGTCAGAACTCCTGGATGATGGTAGGAAATTCATTACACCATTAATAAGTCTTATTCTGGAGGGTGTTCACTTTGGTGAATTAGTATAAAGGTCTGAAACCCTTTAAACGTTTGGGGTTAAGGTGTGTAGACATTAAAGAAATTTTGTTTCTGCAAAGATAACTTTTTAAAGAATTTTAGCTGTTGCTGAGCTTCAGCGTGTATCAGCTTAACTTGTAACACATTCCTTTTTGTCTCCAGACTTCCTTAGAGCCAGTAGATCTCCCACAAATAAATTGTGATAAAGTGTAAAACCACTGTGCAGGAAAGGGTTTCAAACTTGCTCTGTACAGGGATGTTGTTGGAAGTTGTGGTAGCAGGATTACATCATACAAGGTAGCATTTGTTTCTGTTTCAGTATCTTCAGAGGCAAATTAAAGTGATTGTTGTTTAGATTTGATTTATTAGTGTTACTGCTCGTCAGATTTGAGCAGTGCTCCCTCAGTATGCAGAAGCATTAGCTCTGTGCCTGCGCTGTCTCTGCGTTTGAGCCGCTGTGTGCTCCTGTACTGCTGTATATCGGTGGGCTAGTGGAGGCTGAAGGCAGATGGAAGGAGATTGAAGGGTTGCATTACACTGGGTGAGGACTTATTTCTAGGGATGCCTGTACTTGGAGTGTCCTGTGGACTCTTACTGGCCCTCTTCTCTTTGGTATTTTGTAGTATGTCACAACAGAAATGACAGAAAAAACAATTCCAAGACAGCTTCACATACACAGTTTTGCAAAAACTCTGTCACTCTTCTCTCCAACTCTGTTTCCTGGCAGAAACAGTGAATTTCTACTTCAAGAAATATTTTTCAGTTGCTTTGTTAGAAGGAGGATTAAGGTAGTACTTAACATTGGTGAATACAGAATTGGTGAGTACAGAATATTGGTGAATATTCTGAGCTTGGGCCTCTTTCCTCTCTCTCCTTCTTCCAACAAAAGTATGTAAAATGTACTTTGTACATGAAAACCTCCAGTAATGATGTTCTTGCATGGCTAAACTAGTATCATTCCTGTTAGTTTCCTGGCTACTAACCCACAATCCATTGCATTTGGGTTTGTCTGTTGTTTAGTTCAAAAGTGTCTAAAATTGTTTCTTGTAATGCTTTTAACAAGTATCCAGGAGTGCCACTAAGCTTCTGCCTGAAGACTTTTGCCTTGAGTATGAGCAAGGACCCTGTTTCAGTTAGAATTACCTTCATCATGTATTTGTTTTTTCCAAAAAAATAATTGAAATGTGACATGATTTGGTCTTGCTGGTGCAAGTTAGGCCTAGCTGAGTGTTTACAAACATGCCAGTAGAAGTTTCAGGAAACTTTTACAAGCTCTCTATGGTTTTTCTATATATGTGGGTCCCTATCCTGGAGACCAGGAAATTTCACCACGAAAACACCGCTGCTGAGACATGATAAACCTCAGCTGAAATGTTAGTTTTTTTTTTCTTTTTTCAATAGTTAAGTTAGCTTCTTGAGTTAGCTTCTTGTATTCATAGATTCTTTTGGTATATAAGCTAACATTTTACAAATGCTAATTTTTAGCTGTGTCCAGAGCTTCTGGTAACAGTTGCAGACTGCCAGTCAGGGGATTTTCTTTACCTGGTTAAAACTTAATGTTCCTATTGTAGCACTGTTTACTCATTCTGTGCCTTTCTTACACTGATTGACTGAAAACATACCTGGTTAAAGTATAAATTGTCACAAGAAAGTCTTACTTTGTATGTTAGTTTGGTAAAATTGTTAGTACATTGCTTTTTAAAGTTAACAAGTCACTGACAGTCATTAAAATGCAGTGCTGAAAACAAATAGGTGATTTGCTGATGACATAGGGTGAATGAGATCATAATAAAGCTACTCTAGCTGTTACAACTGATTATGTTTCTGGTTTGTGAATTAACAGATTCTTAATTGCAACAAAGGTTTACAGCACCCTATAAGATGTCAGTTTTCTGGTGTTTACTGATCTTCTGTCTAGGAATCATGCTTTTAAGTTGCAAGTACTTTAGGGATAGAATTAAGTATGTGCTCGTTTCTATAATATTTAAGTTAATAGGTTTTCGTAGAAAAAAGGTTAATTTCTTGCAGTTTGTTATGCATTCAAGACAGAAGAATTCTTACTACTTGGGGTTTAAGAAAGAAAACCAAGTTGCATTTAGTGGAGAGTGTTTTGCTTGTGCATGAAGTCATGAGTATCTCATATTCTGCACTGTTTTGGTAGAGAGTTCAGTGTTTGCCAGTTCAATTAAGGACACTTAAAACTTTTAGTATATTTGTTGGATAAATAAATAACATTGTGGTTTTGTTTAGTATCTTTTAGATTACATTTTTCTTCAATAGAAATAATGGCATCCTTGCCATCCTGATCCCTTGTCTGGTTAAGGCAGTTATGGGCATTTAGAATAATAGCTGGTGAGGATGAGCTGTGGCAGCATATCTGATCAGTCGGTATGATTTTACCTTTGGATGCTCTCTTTTCTTGGCTGAAAAACATTTTCATCTGGGTATCCCAATTTGCTTCATGCACTGAGATTCTTACTGTAGTAAGTTGAATTTCCTCCCAGGGGTTCATAAGAAGTGCATTAAAAAAAAGGGAAGTATTTTGAAAGATCTGGAATTTGCTGTTCTTCTAGTTAAAATTACATGTACATGTTAGTAAAATCCTAATGCTTATATTTGACTTCTGGGGCTGGTGCAGGAAATGAAAGTTCAAATTCAATAGGGTTTGAAGTTTAGGGGTTTGCTTCAGCATGTGTATCAGACCCTACCATTAGATTGCTTACTCCTTATTATACTAAATTGTTTCATCTAGGAAAAGAAACTTAAACATTCCATTTTTTTCCCCCAGCTTGTCAAGTAATTATGAAGCTCAAATGAAGAGTCTCTTAAGGATCGTGAGGATATTTTGCCATGTCTTTCGCATTGGCCCATCCTCCCCCAGTAATGGAAATGACATGGGCTACAATGGAAATAAAACTCCAAGAAGTCAGGTGTTCAAGGTCAGAAAAGTATATGATGTTGTTAGGAAGATAGACGTTAAAGAGATGAATTTCACAAAGCATGCATTCATTAATCAGACATCTCATGAACAGGAAGTAAGTTTGGTTGATGTCCCTATCCCTTCTTAAGTTAAACCTACCTCTCTCCTTCTGTATTATTTTTTCCCACTGAACTAATTTACCCACTGATGCACATCTCATGTTATGATTTCTGTTTATTTCTTATTTAATAGATTGTTTATTAGATGTTGAAGGTTTAGTTACCCAGGTGACTTTGGTAAATTTTATTTCTGTTAAGAGTGTAGTAATCTCAAAATATGGTATATTAATGTAATTTTAAAATAGTAGTTGGAGATTCACTGGGAGTTCTGATCAACAAGCTTTATCTAGCTTCACAAGACAATAAAACAATTGAATTCTTGATCTGTTTGTTGTTTTCACTATGATCATGAAATCTTTTCCGAAGTTGTTCTTGGATTTTATTATTATGTACTTTGAAACACATCAGCTCACTACTACCCTTGCAAGGTTATTGATTTATAACTGCTTTCAAACACATGCTTTAGGTGGTTGCCATTTAGAAGTTTAATTCCTGAAGGTGTTTGGATTTTTTATGTTTGTTTGTTAAGGAATCCCTCTGTAGAAAGTCATAGATTGCCTTTTTGTAAAGAAGTCCCAGTTTCCTGTGTGCCAGTCTTCACTGCATGTACAACTGCCATACTTTACAGAACACCTAATAAATAAGAGCTGCAGGGTAGTCTTTCTTCTCCCATCTTACTCCATACTCTTACACAGCACATCTTATATCAAGAAACTTAGATGCCAGTAATTACTTGAGTATTTTTCTTTACCTTTGCATTTCTTCCACTGTGTTGTAAAAACAGTATTTTGAAATAACTGCAATTATTTGATGATATATGTTCATTAGGTTACTTCTAAGGGCTTTTAAGACAGAGCTGTATTGGTAAGATTGTGAAAGATGATACTCTTAATTCCAGTTTATTTAGTGAAGTATCTCAGTTTTTGTTTAAATTTCTACTCTTGGAAAGACGAAAAGCATTAGACTGTTAAAAAAAAAACTTCAAGCACAAATGTTTATTCTTCTGGCAGCAAAATAGTTTTAAGAACAAATTGATTTATATAATGAATATAAAACTAGTGCTTGAGTCTGAAAAATACTGTGTGCAAAATGTAATGCATTGTACAGTGTGCAATGTAATAATTGTCCTTTGGAGTTGTTCACCAAAATAGGGCAAGATTGGCATAATGTGGGTTTAACCAGAATTCTGTTTTGAAGAAACATAGTCCTACCCAAATCACAAGAATTATTTTATTAAAGGCAGCACTATCTAACAGTTTTAATGAAAATTGCTCTAAGTATAAGATTAAATAACAAGCAGATGTTGACACACTTCATACAAGAACTATCTTTAGGGAGGTATTCTGCTGCTAACCCCAAAAAGGGAAAAAAAGGGAAGGTTTCCTGCTTTTCAGCTCCACATAATTTCAGAACTCAATATAAAATAAGCAAAAACATTCAATTGCAATTTGCAAAGGAAGTGGTATTTCAGTAGAATCACTTATCTGTGTGCCCAAACTACTTTGTATAATAAAAGAATTTTTTCTTAATTTACTGTGGATTTAAGTCTTGTGCACTAAACTTATATTAAACTACTGCCACAGTTGTCCCAGAAAATATCAGTGATTCTTACTTGTGTGAAAACAACATGTATGTTTTTATTAAATAAGCAAAATGTATACTACTGTTGCATTTCCTAACAAAACAAAAGTTTCAGGATGATTTAAAAATTATTATTGCAATCATTGTGATTTATTTAGAAGTTTTATGAGTGAGGCAGCCCTGCAGTAGGGCCACTGTTGTGCCCACTGTACTTTAAAGATTGTTTTAAATTTCAAACTTAGAAGTATAAAACTGCTGATGAGAACTTACTGTTGTTTGGGAATGGGCACACAGGTCTGGCAATTCTAAGTTAATGTACAGTTATGGTTGGTTTAGTCTGTTCTTCCCTGAATTTACAGTGACTGGGTAGTGGGAGATTAGATAATAGTGCTGAGTGAATTGGGTGACTTCCAGTTCTCTCTTATTCCTACCTTTCCTTCAGCTTTTTTGTCCTTTCTTTGAAAATGTGCTTGTGATGGTCTCTTTCACCTTTTGGGAAGAGGTAAAAAAGGCTTGACTTTTCTTAATGCTTTGTTAATTTTTTCTGTATCGGTGTACTGATTGAACATATTTTGAAAAGTCGTCACTGTGTTGTAGCTGGGAAGGGATTAAAAATGTGAGTATTCTTGATCTGAGTCTACTGAGGAATGTTATTGCTTGACAAGGTCAAGAAAATCACAGGGCTGTCTGTGCTTTAGTGGAATTCCCTGTATGTGATTCAGGCCTATCCAGATGTTTTAAAGTGGAAACACTAGCTAATGATACACATTCTTGTACTGATCCTGTAAGATACAAAAGAATCGTTGAATTTTGTATCCCAAGCTTGAAACAAGCTGCTAACTCAAATGAGATCTTACCAGTGAGAAACTCTGGGTAGTAATCTTGACCAGGTTTACATTCATTACTTTTCCATGTATTGCTCTTCCAATTGCTTTTCAGTGTGATCTCATATTAGGGAAATGTGCTGCAAAATTTCTCTGTAATTGAACAAGGTTGGGAAGTGCTTAAATGTTTTTTCCTTGTTTCAGATACTGTTCTTTTCTAGAATTGAGGTAACTTCTCTTCTGTGACAAAGTCACTTCATGGATTAGTGATCTCCTGCACCCTCTGTCTTAAAAAGCTATCTGGCATCTGGCAAAAGATTTTGCTCCAGTGTTGCAGTTTGAATATGGATTTGGTTACTGGTCTTGCTTTCTAGATGAGTAAAGAGGAAAGCATTGCATAGGTCAATTCTTGCATTTGGGAGGTAAGGTGTGCAGCTGTAAAGGCTTGGTACTCCATCAGACTCAGCTGTATAATTCCAGAGAAACTTTTCCGTGCTGGGAAATATGACTGAAGTTTGAGTGGATGTCTTTGTTTAATATGAGGTTCATGGTAAGAACTGACTGAAGAATGCTGACTAGTAGTTTGAAAAAAGCATTGCTAGTGGTTTGATTGAATATATCCATATGCCACTTGAAAAGGTCTGGTCATGGATGCCAACATAAAATGCTGACAGTCATGGATATGGAGGTGATGGGAAATATTTAGAAGTGTTTTATATCCTGAAGTTGGACTAGAAAGAAAGAAAATGAAATGTTAAAATTGCTATGCTTGACTAGACTTTTAAATGAGTTTATGATCAGAAGCTGTGAAGAACTAGCTTTGGAAAAACAAATTGGGTGGAAAAGTTCTGCTGAGTCTTTGGGAAGTAAAAGATAAATCACAAGATATTGGGGGGAAATGGTGTCTGGCAAGCTAAACATTGAAAAGTTTGGGGGAAGAAAAGTATATTTTAGTACTCTAGTAAGTAACGACCTAGTTTCTTGTGAGTTATGGGTTGAGTACAGCTGCATTTTAATTCTTCTCTGTATTCAGTTAATCCTATTTTCCATGAGAAAGTTTTTTTACATTATGTTTTATGGTAAAGGTCTGCCAGGTGGGTCTTGGAGGGAGGATAACTTGGTCCTGTATGGCAGACAATTATATAGAAAATGCTACCTCTGCTGGAGGTATTCAGATCACCATCTAGAGAAATGTGTGGTCACTAGGAGCACAAGGGTTAAGTGAGTGACATGCAAAATATTGAGCAAAACCTACCAGTATTAGAGATCAAGCGGGCTTTCCCCCACACTCTTTACTGGAAAAAATGGAAGCATAGTGGTAAATTTTTAAATGGTGAATTTCAGCAGTTTTTTTAAATGCACAGCTCTTATGGGAAGTAATTTATTGTGTATTGGGAGCGTGCACTGACAGTGCTCCAGATAGTGTAAACTTCTGGTACAGCATGCTGTAAGCGGCTCTTTATTTTCAAAAGCAACCTGAGAATATGAGAATATAACTTGCAGTGTTTGCTAAGTCTTTGAATGTTTTCATCAGTGAAAAATGTTGATGCAACAGTAATATATGGAAAAAGGAATGCATTTAAAAGTTCACTCTTACTCTTGGAATGCTGTGAAGTACTTGAGTTGATTACCTCCCTGTAGGATTCATATTGCTCTGCTCACTAGGCTGTAGGCTTGTGAAACAAGCCTCTAAACACCATTAAGGGACAACACAGTTAGCCCTTGTGGGTTTTTTTATGCTCATGAGAAAGCTGCAGGTCTTATCCCTTTTTCTCCTCTGTAGTAGGCCTGCACCTCAGAGTAAATGTGTAATGATGGAACTGTATCGGATTTCAATTATATTGGTTTTAAGCAGGTGGTAGTGAATAAAGAGTGTCTTTGTTAAATAAAATGTATAGCCTTAAAATTTGATATGTGATTCTGCTGATACTTGTTTCTATTTCATAAAGCTGAATGTTAGTGCCCCTTACTCTGAAACATCTGAGGTACTATCAGAATGAGCTGCATGAGCTCAGATTATGCATAAAGCACATTCTTACTAGACATGTACATGAAGCTGAATCTCAGTGATGTTGTCTGGGATTTCCTCCATGTCCTTCGTAGAGGAAGCTCCTTTGATCAGGTTCTTCTAAAAGAACTGACACTCACTCCAGAAACTCAACCTGGGTGTTACTGTTTCTCTGCGTGGCTGCAGTGGTCAGGCAGTAGTGTGCTCTGTGACCACTGTGAAGCCAAACTCTGTTCTATAGTTCAGTTCTATAGTTCTTCTGTAGTTCTTTATAAATTAGTTTATCTTTCTTCCATCCGCTGCTTGATTATTTTCCTTCTATATGAAATTTTTTCTTTGTGCTGTTTGGCTACAAATGCAGAATTTTTTGTGTGTATTTGCCTCTTATCTCTAACATGACCTCTAAAGGATCATTTAAAACTTTAAAATGTGCATGATATTTGTTTGCCTTAAGAGGATTATCACATTATTAATATTATCTAATGTCAGCATGTTCCTTTTTGTCTGTTTTTTCACGTGTTTATTGCAGCCACTGGAACTACTCTGGCATTCTCTGGATGAATGGCTTGTTCTGATAGCCACGGAGCTGATGAAAAACAAAAGGGACTCTGCCAACATTACTTCTATTTTATTGAAGCAAAAAGGACCAGATCACCAGGATGCTACTCCCACACCTTCTTTTGCCACTGCAGGAACTGAGAGAAGAAAAGAGTTGTCCACTGATGCTGTCGAGTTAAAAACATATGATGTTGCTGGGAAGCAGGAAGCTTGTGCTGATTGTCAGGATGTTATCTCCATGACAGCAAACAGGCTGAGTGCTGTCATTCAAGCCTTCTATATGTGCTGCTCCTGTCAGATGCCTCAGGGGTAAGGAGAGGATTCGTTCTTCTTACCCAAACTAGTACCATTTTAAAATCATTCATACTTACTTGGAAGAATGTTGGTGCTGATGACATTGTATTAGTGATAGTCAAGGCTATGCTGTTTATTGCTTTCACTAGTTCAGTTATTTGAATGTTTTTTTTTTTTTTCTGGTTCTGAAGGCACCAAACAGCACTGCAAATTTCCCATAGTGCTGCTGCCTATGAATGTAGCTGCAGTGGGGCAGACTTTGTATTGAATGTCTCATGGCTCTTTGTAATCATTTAGTATACTTTTAGGTAGTAGGATTTTGATATTTTGAAACTTAGCTGTATTTGCTGTTTGTTTTTAATGTGAAATTAACCCTGAATTTAATGTGGTTATCCAACAGGAAGAGCTATAAACTCAGAAGAAAAAAAGAAAAGTGAATTAACTTAGTGTATGAAAGTGATGGGTGGGGCAAAACTTATTTGATTATATTGTATATAGAAAGGGGAGTTCAGTCTCAAAGTAAGGCTCACCTGGAATCTTGTCCCAGGCTGACAAACGTAGTTTTGTGTGGAACATGCAGTTCAACTTAGGTAAACTTAATATCATTGAGGTCTGGTTTAAAAAGGAAATAATTGTGACCACTATAACTGAGGTCCTAGTCTGTCCAAGACTGCTGTGGATTGTATTTGTGGCTTTGGCCCTTGTGAATAGAAGATTAGGGCAGGTGTGATGGTATTACAAGCTCGCTGAGGAATCTAGAAGCAAGGGTGCTACTACATGACAACTTGGTTATTCCTAGTCACCATAGGGGTTATTTCTTTCTTTGCCAAACTGAGTGGAATAAAAGCTTTCAAGTTGGCCAGTAATATTTGTCTGGGGCATAGTTCTCTGTGGATGTTCTGGAATATGATTGGTTATTGATATTTTTGTCTTTTCTATTAGTTTGTTATGAGATCTTAATGCTGTTGAATATTTAGTTTCATGATGACTAGTTAAACAACATCAGTGTCTATTTGTGTAATACTTTATTAAAAAAAAGTAACAATTTATGTAATTCAGATTTTTTTGATTGCACTAATCGAAAACATCTTATGATTTTTGAACAGGATGACGTCACCTCGTTTTATAGAATTTGTTTGTAAACATGATGATGTCCTTAAGTGTTTTGTTAACCGGTAAGCTTCAACAAATAGGGACATTGTAATCCACCCCTCTGTTCCTCCCCAGCAATAATTCATTTTTTTCTTCTTACTGAGTTGTATTTTTAGATTGTTGCTATGATATATGAACAATATGCAATTTAATGGTCTTGCTGAACTCAAGGGAGTGTAGATTAATGATTCAGAGCTCAGACTTAAATGAGCTTTTCTACATATTTAAGTGATCTATTTGTAAGATTCTTGAACAAAATCTGTTTCACAGAGCAACAGAGTAATTTGTTGAATGGATTCTTTCCTTATATTTGTTTCAAGTAAAGCCTTCCCTTTTAAGGTAGATGAAAACTTCCATTCTTCCTCAAATGTGTGACAACGTAAAGGAGTCTAAACCATCTCTGTACAGTTGGCTGTTTCCAGAGTTTTTCTGGGACTGTCAGGTTTATAACTTCTGTGTGAGGAGCTGCTTCTAATCCTCCCATGTTTAACAGATGAGGTAGTATAAGTTGTTTGGAAACAAGAGTTAGGAAGAAATTATAAAATAGAAGAATCTGTTGAGACTTCTCTATATGGTTAATTGCATTGTTCTTTATGTAGACTTTTTGCATCACAAAGCGTTATTATTAAATCTCTAACAGGC
Source organism: Coloeus monedula (assembly GCF_965178545.1). NCBI lineage: Eukaryota > Metazoa > Chordata > Aves > Passeriformes > Corvidae > Coloeus > Coloeus monedula. Next base: position 76,038,879 of record NC_138782.1, read on the forward strand.
TTCTAACCTATTTTTCTTTCAGAAATCCCAAAATAATTTTTGATCACTTTCATTTTCTTCTGGAGTGTCCTGAACTAATGTCCAGATTTATGCATATCATAAAAGCTCAGGTAAATGTCAGGAGGTGCTTAGTTACAACTTCTGTGAATACAAAAGATGTTTTGTTTAAAAATAGTATTTAAAGAAAATCCATTTGGGGAGGATGTAAGAACTAAACATGGCCTCTAGTGCTTCTGAATCTGTGATGTTGAAAGATCATATTAAAAAGACATGGCAGCCAGATTACTGTATAATAATTCTTTAAAATACATGGGTGAGTCCATCTGAGATAACCAATGTTTGATGTCTTACAAGTCCAACTTTCAGTTAAAGAGTGAAATTTCTATTTTTAAATCTGTATATGCACATCTAATAGACTGAGCTTTAAAATGCTGTACTTTTCCCCTAAATGACTTTAATTTTGAGACAAACCAGAGGATAAATACATCACTATTACTTGATTTGGTTGTAGTTAGTGGCAGCTCCTTTAGTGAAACATTATGTTGTCTTGTTGTCTGTTCCTAAAGCTTTATTTCCTTAGTTGTAAACCATACAGTGCTTTTAAAGATAAATTGTTTTTATTAATCCAGTTTCATTTTTGGGACATGGTGTAGGTGTATTGTTTATTCATTCTTTTGCTGAAATGCTGTCATTTTTGTTGTAATGTCCTCACATGGGGCACCACTTGACACTGATCATGCCGTAATCAAATCTCTCCTGATGGGAGAAATCTTTTAAAGTCCTTGCCAGGAGTTCCAGAGACAAACGGGACTCTCAGCCTTCACTGCTTCTAGATAGTTGTTTATTAAGTCTTATCAGAGAAACAGAGTCACTAGCATGACCCAGACACAGCACAAAGCAGAGAATTCAGGAGAAAGCCGAATTATCAAGATTAAATGGCCTTTATAAAGGTAAATCAACCAATGGTTACTAAAAACGAACATTATTTTTACTTTTCTACCAATTATTTAGTAACACAGCCAGGAACTGTGGAATTCTTTGTCCAATCATCCCAAACTATTTTTACTGCAGAATATGGAGTAGTAGAAGAAGAAGGTTTGGAGAACAACAACAATCCTCCATTTTGATGTTTTTTGCTTTTATCTATTTAATACATTAACAAACCCAAAACCTCTAAATTTTTCACCCTGTGACAATCTTACATGGTAGTCTATCACCTAATTTACACCAGTGTAGTTTCTAATTATTTTCTAATAGTAGGCAGTTTTTTCCAAGGACGGAGGTCAAAAACAGTGTTGTTCAGGGGGGTAAAACCCTTCAAAACAGGCAGAGAAATATTCTCTGCACTCTGGGTTCCCACAGGTGTTTTTGAAACTCATGAGTAATGAGGAGACCCCCAAGAAATGATACCCTGTTTGTTAAATCAACTCATGTACGTGCTGTGAATTGCAGGGGATGAGAAAGGCCATACTTGTGTCATACCTGTCTCAAAAGAGCTGCAAAATATCAATATAAACACTGGCTCAAGTTAGAACCTTCTCACCTAGGAATTGCTTTGTAAAGTTTCTGGTTCCTTTGGGGTGTTTTATATTGCCAGTGAACGTAACTACAGCTAGGGCTGGTTCATATCACTTGTGTTTCTGTGCTCAGCTGTGGTTGATTATTAGTAGTTTTACAGAAGCCAGTGACTTATTTCTTATCCAAGTTCCTTCATGCCCCCTGAACTGTAAGATGTTTTGTGCTGGTTTTCTCTTCTATGGAAAACTTTGATAGCTATTTCTGGATAGCTGGTGGTCCAGTCTTTCTGCAGACCCAACTTCAGCAAGCACTCAAAGTCATGTCTGGTCCTTTCCTCTTGCCAAAATAGTGTATAGCTTATTGGGGTAACTCTGCACATGTCAAAAATTAACTGAGAACTATGCATAACCATTTGCTTACAGGAGAGGAATTATTCAGGGGAATGCATGTGTATAATATGGTTTGCTCCTTGTTTTGTAGCCATTTAAAGATCGCTGTGAATGGTTCTATGAACATCTGCATGCCGGGCAGCCAGATTCAGACATGGTGCACAGGCCTGTCAATGAAAATGACATACTTCTGGTTCACAGAGGTATTGTGTTCCAAATGGTATTAGTGTATCTTGGAAAGATAATGAATGAAGATGAAAAAATTAATTGGTATTTTGTATTTAGATTCTATTTTTAGGAGTAGCTGTGAAGTTGTGTCTAAAGCAAACTGTGCAAAACTAAAGCAGGGGATTGCTGTGAGATTTCATGGAGAAGAAGGCATGGTGGGTAAAACTGCATGGTTTTCTTTTATAGCATTTTCATGTGGAAATAATAATTCTCATTCACAAGCATGGTTTTGAACTAAACCTTACTTTAAAATTCCTTTAAAAGAAATATGTGGTTACTCAGCATAACTATGCAGTGAAAGTTTTGTGTACTAATATGTTTCATTCTTTTGACATGCAGGGACAGGGTGTGGTGCGTGAATGGTTTGATATCTTATCCAGTGAAATAGTTAACCCAGATTATGCCTTATTTACCCAGTCAGCTGATGGTATGTCTTTGCCTTTTTTTTTTTTTCCTAAATTTAGGGTGTCATTTTTTATAAAAGCATTTTTGTAATCCAAAAAACAAAGGTCACTTAACTGGGTTCAGAATATAAGATTGTTACTTTTGAAAAACAGGACTGACAGAATTGATCTCATATATAGAGAAATCATCTATTCATTGTACACTTTTATAACAATAGGTGAAATATTTCTCTTGCTTTGAAGTTTCCTTCTCCTCTGTAAGAGGAGAGCAAGTTGTTGGTTTTAATGAGGCCATGCTGTTTCTGCCTGGTAGTCGAAGGACATAACACTGAGAGGAGTATATAAAGTGCTTTCCTTTCTTCCACATCTGCAAGGGATATGTGGAGGTATTCCTTCATCTCCTTTTAGAAATCCATAAATTCAATCAGCTCATTTTTATTGTAAACCCGGATGTTGATCTCCACAGGCCTCCTTTGTATTTGACTTTTTGTCTTTTGGGTTCTTCATATAAAGCAAGCCTTTATAAATAAAAGATTTCACATCATCATGAGTGATAAATGTTTTGTTTTCTACCTTACAAAGTCTTGGAAGTGGCAAGGGTCAACAGTACAGGCACAGATTATTTCATGACAGTTAAAAGGAGAGGTTCAGGTGTGCCTGTTTGAAGTAGTCTTCTCCAAGGAGACCAGGACTGGACTGTCTCCTGCCTGCATCTGGCTGGAGACAGATGAAAGGAAGTAGATACGTTCTCATCCTTCCTTTGAGCATGTTCACAAGCTGATAGAAGCAAAGCCTGTTAGAGTGAATAAAACGTGTATATAGCAATATAGTAAGATGGAGGACCAAATTAAGCAGTTGATAATTACCCTTTTGTTGATGATAATTATTTCAGAACAGTGCCTTGGAGAGTGGCTAAGCAGTATCATTGTAATAAGATGTCATTACATTCTAAGACATTGCTTTCTGACATCTTTTCTGTGTAAACAAAAAACCCTAAACAGACTTCCAAAACCCCAAGAAAAAGCTCTTGCAGTGTTTTCAGATGCTTAGTGTGTTTGATAAATAAGAACTTAATTTAAAAAAAAATGTAATGGAGCATGATAATATTTTGGTTTTATAGGAACAACTTTCCAGCCAAACAGCAACTCTTCTGTAAATCCAGATCATTTGAACTACTTCCGTTTCGCAGGCCAGATCCTGGGGCTGGCACTGAATCACAGGCAGCTGGTGAACATCTACTTCACAAGGTCATTCTACAAACATATTCTTGGTATGGTTTTATTAAAATCCTGTTTATTAGTCGTAACAGTTGTCTGAGTAGTAAACCTTTTCCTTTTTTACTTTTGTGTGTATGGTAAAAGTGAAAAAGCCTTGGAAATTAATGTCTTGGTAGTTTTTTATGTACATCAGAGTCACAACAATTCTTTGCATCACAGTTGTGAAATTCATCTCTTCTTCTGTGTAGTGTCATTCTTGAGAAATGATTGTTCTGTAGTTAACTTAAAACAAAGTTGAGAATGTTTATGAACTCTGGCAAAAATCTGTCAGGCATTCTTGATTATACCTGAAGTTCTTCACTTGTGCAATGGTTTTTGAAAAGGTGAAGCCCTGCTGTTGAAAACCTCTCTGTCTACCCGCTCCAACAAATACTACTTATTTCCTGAAATAGGGTTTCAGAGCTAATGCAGGTTCATCCTGTCTCCTTAATGAGAGAAGTTAACTCATATGCTTTTACTGTGGCATTCAAGATGATTGGACAGACGTTTTTATGGAAATGTTACTTTTTTAGTAGAGGAGAACCTCTGTTAGCTGGTGGTATCTTCTCTGCTCTTCTTTAAGAACCTTTGTGCATCTCGATTGTTGAACAAGATGCCTCTCTTCTACATTGTCATGAAAAAACTTCTCTTGAAAGATGATGTGATTTCATGTGCATTCTTGTTATTCCTCCAAGTACATAAATTTATTTGCTGTTGCATGCAGAATTTCCTTTGTGTTCAATCACTAATCTTCTTTGGAAGTATAAGATAGCTTGATGGTTTTCTGTAATCATTTTGTCTCCCTACAGTCTTCCTGTGATGTTTGCTGGGTCCAGGACAGATAAACTCTTAACTACAAGTTTATTGTTTATCTTCCCTGAAAGTGTTCAGAGAACACTGTTGCAGTTCATTGAAGGTGCAGGCTCAGTCATCTTTGTCAAGATCTTCTTCAAAGAGGAGCGTATTTTACTTCTCTCCCTCAGTACTGCTTTCTGTGGCAGGAGAGGGACTGTGCTGGGCAAGAGCCAGTGGAGCACAGCCAGTCTGCAGCAGCACCATGTTGGCAGTGCTTCATCAGGATTCCCTAGTTGTTGATCTTCACACAGGAAAGTGGTTCTAAAGTAGAAGTATCATTGCATGGCACAGTTTGGTGCTGATTTAAGGCTTGGCCTCTCACATCGCAAGTGAGTAGAAAAATGGTGAATGATTTGGGTTTGAAGGGATCTTAGATACTTTGGGCAGGAATACCTTCCTCTAAACCAGGTTGCTCAAAGCCCTTTACAGCTTGGTCTTGGAACACTTCCAGGGATGGGGCATCCACAACTTCTCTGGGCAACCTGTTCCAGTACCTCATCACCCTGGCAGTAAAGAAATTCTTCCTGATACCCAATCTAAATCTATTCTCTTTCAGATTAAAACCATTCCCCTTTGTCCTGTCACTACTTGCCTGTGTAAGAAGTCCCTCTCCACCTCTTTTGTAGACCTTCTTCTGGTACTGGAAGGCTGCTTGAAGGTCTCCCTGGACCTTTCTCTTCTCCAGGCTGAAACACCTCCAACTGTCTCAGCCTTCAGTCTTCATAGGAGAGGTGCTTCAGCCATTTGATCATCATTGTAGCCTTGTCTGGACTTGCTCCAACAGGTCTATGTCCTTCCTATGTCGGGGCCCCAGAGCTGGATGCAGTACTCCAGATGGGGTCTCATGAGTATGAGGTAGAGGGGCAGAATCATCTTCTTTGACCTGCTGGCCACACTGCTTTTCATTGTTAAGAATAACACAGGCTAATTTCCTTGGGATGTATTCACAGAAAAGAAAATCTTACTTTTCTACTCTTCAGTGTCACCTTGAGAGCAAGCAAATGTTGTTCTCGTCACCTTTTTCAGAAATAACTACTAATGATTTTGGGTTCCTTACTGGTTTTGACTTGTGATGATATGCTGATTTGTTGGTTTCTGAATTGACAAGATGACCTGTTACTTACTTTTTTCTTTTTTTTTCACTTTGCTAGAATAACTATTGCAAACCAAGCAGCAGTCATTAGTCTCTGTTAATAAGGTCTAACTGATCTTAATAAGGTCTTGTCACGCTGTTTTACAGGCATCCTGGAATTTTCTAGAGGTTTATACACATTCAGCTTGTTTAAGGTCAAAAGGTTCACAATTCTTTATAACTTCTTGTTACTTATCAGAGAACTGGAAAAATTACACCTCCACTTCTCAAAGTAGATGCTTTTTCTGCCTCAGTCACTGTGATTTATTTAAACCTTTCTGAGGCCTTCTCCATCAGCTTTGTGCATCTCCTATCTTCTTGCTTAAGGAATCAGAGTTGCGTAGCAGTGGATGCTCCTGAGGGGGTTTTATTTTTGCCAACTGTTGTTCATGCCAAATACAAATTATCTGATTACAGACATAGAAATTCCCTTCAGCTACTTGTCAGGCCTTAAGTAAAGGAGTATGAAATCTCTTGCAGTCTGTTTCCGTTCCTTTGGTTTCTCACCTTGCACTGAGATCCTTGTTTTCTGCAGTGACAATATAGCCATCTGTTGACGGCACTGCAACCTCCAGTTGTGTGCTAAGACCTTCTGTATCTGAGGAACAGTGTGAATCTCATTCAAAGGAACTCCTCTTTTTAGTCAACAGATAAGAAGTGAAAGTGCCTTAATTTGAAGCTGAAACCTTTATGAACAAATGTTCATACATTTTTTTGAGACTCAGGTGGGTGCATTACCTTTTTCCACTGTGGCGGATTGAGATCTTTCTGCAACAATATCTGGTAGGCAAGGAAAGATCAACTTAAGTGATAACCCAGCTAATACACAACTGATGTGCTTTATAAGGTGTTAGATATATAGTGTGCATTACTTTTTTGCATGTTTGCTGTGAAATCAAGCATTCTGCCATAGGTCTGCATGTTTATTAGGGCTGCACTCTATTCCAGATGTAGCACAGGGAGAAATACAGTCAGAAATTAAGAAATTGTATTTCTTTAAGGATCCAATTACTCTTCTGTTTGTAGAAGGAAGCTTCCACTTCCAGCTTACAAAGACAAGATAGAGGATAAATTCATAACTGTTCTATCTACTCTTACGTTCCACTCCGTAATAGAAAGTAGTCCTTGAAATGGCATAAACAAAAGTGAGAATTAATTTCTGGGTCAGTGTATTTTGAACTGGAGGCCTTAAAATTTTGAATAATTAATGAGCTTGTCTCAGAGCTTACCTGTAGCTTTCTCTTTTAAGTTCTGTGTTGCACAGAAATATCTGCTTCTCACAATTACGCTAAGATAGATTTCTCTTCCTTTTCAAACTACAGGGGCATTAAGGGTATACAAGAGAAAGATACATAGTATTTTGTGGGATTCAAATTTTGTCCTGATAAATCTGATGAAGTTTTTTTATAACTGCCTGATTGAGTGTGTTTATTGGTAAAATATCTGTCAACCAAATGACTGACCTTAGTGCTTTGGTCTCACAACATGCTGACTATGAGTGTACTCTTATCACAACACTCCAGTTAAGTTTCTTCTCTAAAGGAGTCTCTGATTCCTACTTTTCAATCTTCTTTTCCCACATTTTGTTTATATCCCTCAGAGACATCATTATTTCCACATTTCATATTTCAAATGCCCATATGCTTGCTAGTTGGCAAAAGTGAAAGTCCTCTGGAAACTACTAGACAGCTATTAGATTTTTTGTTTTCAGAGAGATGACAGTGATATTTAATTAGTAAGTTACCTACCCCTCTCTTAAACTGGAGTGTTGCTTGATTTTATTTGAAAAGCAATGCCTTACAGCTTGTGTACACACCATCAGCTCTTCCAGGGAAATACTCTAACATTTTTTACAGTTGGATGTTTTGCAGTGGCTGCTAACCTTTGAATTTTGTGTTACTCTGGGGTACTGCATCCACAATCTATAGTGTGCTAAGGCTTCTACTAATGGGCACTCTTATGGCACTGCACGGTGAAGCAAAGACAGTACTTACCAATAACTTGCTTTTCTCTAAACCTACTGCTACCCTCACCCCCTACCCCGTTTCCCAGGTAATTGTATCTGTCTTGGTAGAGTTAAAATATCGAACATGACAGAGTTAAAATAATCGAGGTCTGCTTTCTTGGGTAGTGAAGAGGGTAGCTCTCTTGCATAAACTAAGGTCACGTAGTTCTGGGCCCATTTGCTCAAATGTGCTTGAGTGCCATGTCTGGGAAGGGATTTGTAATTAGTCAATTTCTGTACCTAGATAAAAGTCAGACTTCTAGCAACTCTCCTTTTCATGCTTCTAAAGTATTTGCAAGTTCAGTTTGAAATACAAAATTCCTATAATAATTGTTTTTAACTCTATAATAGATCTCATTTCAAATACAGTTCAAAAGAAGAACACTGAAGAGTAATAGAGTTTTCTGGGTACAGGGAGGTCATCTCCTCCTGCAAGTAATGCTCTGGGGGAAAAGATACTGTTATAGAGAAATACAGTGTTTGGGTTTCTAAAAGTTAGGTAGAGAACTTTAAGAGTTTGTAGGAAACATTTAACATTGTATGTTCAGAATGGGTAGATGCTTTTACTGAAATCCATTAGTGAACTAAAACTGTGTTTTTTCCTGAGTGGTATGTAATTTTCTTCACTAGGAGGAAAAACATAGGGAGGAGACTTGATTCTGTAGTATTTTAAAAACTGAGTGAGTGCAGTTCTGCTATAGTTAGTAACAGTACATCCCTTTTTCCCTTTTCCTATTACTGCATTATTCTGGTTTCTCTCTAGAGGGCAGTCTTCTACCACGTATCAAGTTAGAACTCTTTTTGCTTTATCCTATTTATTTGAGCAGTTTTGTCTCTCTGGGTTTTTTTTTCCTAGGCATACCTGTAAATTATCAGGATGTAGCATCTATTGATCCAGAGTATGCAAAGAACTTGCAGTGGATTTTAGATAATGACATCAGTGATCTGGGTTTAGAGCTGACCTTCTCTGTTGAGACTGATGTGTTTGGAGCAATGGAAGAAGTGCCACTGAAGCCAGGGGGTGCAAGTATACTTGTTACACAGGAAAACAAGGTGAGTATACAGGTTTATTCAGAAGATGGTAGTATAGGAAAAGCCACTAGACTGACTTTCTGAATAACTGGAAGAATAAATGGTATACCTGTTTTGAAGAAAATACAAAAAAATTACAGTTGCCAGCACTCTTTCCCCTTTTTCTAGCTTTGCATGTTGTAGAAATAGTAGTATTTAAAATCTTTAAAACTGTTCAGGTTTGAGGTTCTTTCTGACAGAACTGTGGAAGGGAAATAGGATCAAGTTCAAATGAAGGATTTATTTTAAAAGTTACAAATATTCCTAAAGTTGTGTCTTGGGTATGTATACCAAGAAAGTGGAACAGTAGCAATTGCTAAACATAGAATTATAGGTAATGTTGCCAAGTGTGCTGCTTGCTAGGCCAGTCTATAGCATTGGTTTGCTCTAATTAACATGCAGATAATGGACTGAGTAAAAGCCTGAAGGAAACTTTTTCATCCATTTGCAAGTCACTTGGTGTTTATGGAAATAACCTACCTTTTAAATTTACTTTAATAGTAACAGGTTGAAAAGGCCCCGATTTCTTTGCAGCATTAGTTCAAAAAAAGAAATTTGGGAAAACACAGCCAGATTTTGAAAATGGTCTAGCAATTAGGATAAACCCAAGTCTGATTGAATCCTGCAGTTCCTGACTAAACAGGTTTGAGTAACTGCAGGAGTGTCACGGGTAGACGTGCAGTTTTTTGTAGCACTGACTTTTGGTCCTGATGTCTGCTTTGTGTTTTGATTTTCATTTGTGTTGGGCTGGCCGAGCCCGTTCTCTGTCCTCGGTAAGCGTTTGGCTTCAGCAGCGGTGTCGGCAGCTGCCGCACTGGGGAACGGCCGCGTGGTGTCAGCCTTTGTTGCAAGGACTTTGCAGTTTGTGTTGGAGCAATTGGCGCTGGATTCTTGAAGCCTTAATCCTCATTTTCATTAAGGCAGACTGTCATTCCAATAGCAGGAATACGTATTGTTAGCCTGATTCTGCACTGATTCCTGCAATAATTTGTGGATTTTCTTTCATTTGTGAAAGAATACAGATGGTAAAACAAGTCTAGTTGTGAAGGTAGTGGATGTTTAATTTCCCTATTACCCGCTGGAGATAGCAAGGATGATGACTGTTCTATCTGGTCAGTCTTAGCTTCCCAGTATATAAAAAAAGACCTATTTAACTTAAATTTTAGTTTCATAAGAACTATTTAATACCTCTTATAAATTAGCATAAAATTAGAAGTTTGTCCACATGAGGGTACTACTCATTAGTAGCTTAATTTGCTCTGTTAACTTCAGAGCTGGGGCACATTATAAAAAGGGTGGTTGAAAATGGGTAGAGGAGATGCCTTCATTCTGTCTCATCAAGCCTTCCTCAGCATGGCAGGAGGGGAGGAGAGTTCATGTAGCTTTAATTTGAAAGGTGGTAAGAAACAGGTGACTCTGGTGGTAGCTTTGAAACTGTTAATGTTAGTGGATTTTTTGAATTTGAAGTTGTAAAATGTGAAGTCAAAAACCATCTGTAGTATGGCACTGGTTTGTTCACTGGCAAAGTTGTTGACAGTGGCCAAGTTGTTGAAAATTGTAGATGTGTATTTTAGTGGTTTTTGGGGATTTTTCTCAGTTCCTGTAATGCGACATAGTTTTGCAGTATGTTTTAGCTTAGCTGCTCTATCAGTTTAAATAGCAATGTGTCTGTGTTACTTTATAAAAAAAAATACTTTTTTTCCTGAAAGTGATATATTTTCTTTTTCTGCCTTAACCCAAGGAATAATAGATCACTGTTTAAAACTGACTGTATTTGTTACACCTCTGGGAGAAGAAAATTCAGCTTCTAAAAGAATTTGCTGTGTATGCACACTAGCAAATTACCTGTTAAAATTAAATTATGAATGAATTTTTATCCCTTAAAAAATGTAAACAACAAAGACATACACAAGAAATCCCCCATGCCAAAACCAAAATAAAACACATGCTTGCCCCTTCCTGCACAGAAACCACCACAGTCCCCTTCTCTCATTGAAAACTGAAACAGAGTAAATGCACCAGTAGTAAGAGCTATTTGTAAAATGTTATTTTCTTTGAATGGGGTGATTTTCTTTTTTTACATCAACTGTGTGATAGGTGAATGGTTGTGGGACAACTCGATGATGCAAATATTCACGTCTTGCAGTTGCTGTGTCCATGTAGCCCAGCTGAAATACAGTTACAGCTGTGGTTCAACTGCCTTTTGTCATGGTAATGGAGGGACTTCAAAGGGAAAAGTCAGCCTTTGTCCTGAATTTATCTTTGTTCTTTGCTGTGTATCGTTTTGTAGCTTTCTACTTTTTAGGAAAAAAATAAAATTAGGGCTAGTCAAAGTTTGACTATATGTTATATTAAAAAATGGTGCAGATTTCCACAATCCTATGGCTTTCTCTGTCCTCCCAGAACCTGTCTGTGAGCTGGCCATTCTGTTTGGCAGTAAAATACTAGTTTGTTTTTTTTTTTCCAGGCAGCTTTAAAATGGAGCTGCTCTTTGAATCTGAGAATTGTCATAACCACTGATCCTTGTCTCACAGTATATGGGATTGTGAAATCGAGGAAGCATGATCTCTGCTTTATTTACCTCAAAGGAAAATACAGAACAACCCCTCACCCAAACTAGACTTTGTAATTTTGTTTATGATGCCTATCTAATGTGTCTTCAATCAAATCTCCCTTCCTTAAAGAAGACTGGATCATAACTTTTTGTACTATGTAGGAATGCATGTGTAGATCTGAAATGATGTAGCTATTTCTGTTTTGTGATGTGCTCCTAAGGCTTCAGAGGGGAATAAAATGCAAATGAAGTGCACAGAAAGCAAAACAAATTGACCAGGTTGTTTATTGACTTGTATTATGTAAATTCTGCACTACAGGTCTTTCATCATGCGCCACTGCTGATAGCCAGGATGCTCGGCTGTTCCAGGCTGTTTTAAACATTTCTTGTTGCACCTAAAGTACAGCAACTGCTTTTTCTCATAATTAAAGTGTTCAATGTGGTATTTTTGTCATGCAAAAAATAACTAATTTTTTTTAAAATAGATTTTTTGAAATAAGATTGTGAATATTTCTTTCCACAACCCTGTTTTTTTGGGTAGCCTAATTTACATAAGAGCAGTTTAAGAGATGTAAAATACGCATTTCTGATCATTGCAGACAACCAGTGTTAACATTATTTTGAATCCTGATACTGCAAAAATTTCTGATTCCTTCTGTATTCACAGAGACTGACTTTTGTCTAGTGCAGTTAATCTCCTTTGGCTCCCCCTCAGTCCTTAGAGAAGGGAGATGTCTTCAGCTTCACTGATAGTAGAAGCAGCCTGGGGAGATTACTAGGCTGAAAGTAGATTTTTGGGAGCAGTGCTGCAGTTGAAGATATTATTAGGTCATGTTCCTCTTCTTCAGAGCACTTCACAAATTAATTGTTCTCTCACTCTAATAAAATGGTGATAATGCATTTAAAAGTATATTTCAACTGCAAAGCAGATGACAACCCCTCTGTACATCTGTGAATGTAAGGAGCTGCCTTTGAAAAATATACTGTTTTGAAATGTTTCGTACTTCATTCTGTTTTTCTGAAAGGAAGGAAAGAAAAAATGCTGGGTTGCTTTTGTGCATGTTCAGAGCCTAAAAGTTTAGGCTGAAGTTTTCTAAAATTAAAAATAAAAGTAGTATTTTTGTAAGATTATTTTGTTGGAGGAAGCTGATAGTTGAGATGGTTTAATTGGGAGATACATTTCATGATTTTCTTATTAAAAGTCATGATTACAAAGTCAAAGCATTTCTTTAAACTGAGTACCTTAAATAATCTAGGAATAAATTTTGTTTTCAAGTAGAAAACTATTTTCTTGAGTAAAGAAACTTTATTAATTTTGTGTAATTTTGTCAGGGTAGATGAGACATGTTTATAGAGTTTTAATGTAGGCACTTTTCCCTTCTAGAAGGCACTTGTTTCTAAAAGCCTTCTTCCATTAACACCTCATAGGCTTTTGTGTTCTTAACAAAAGCAAAATTCTAGTGGATTCCTTCTATGGCTGGCATCTCTTAAAGGGAACAGAGCCCCCAGACCTCTAAAGCATTATATAGTCTATTCCCTGGCTATGGCAGAAGTTGTTTTCTCGTGTTTTTATTTTTTAAAAACTAAGGAGATTTTTTCCAGACTTTCTTTAAAAAAATTGAAATTCTTATTAAGACTGATTACTTCTGCAAGCTTTGTTATGTACTCTGTTAGACTTCCAGAGATGGGGGGGAAAGCAAGAAGCTTTTTGGCTCACAAATATTCCTTCAGAAGTTAACCCTTTTTCCTGAGTAATGTTAGTTTGCTTAAATAGAGTATTTTTGCTTACAAACATTGGTGTGTTTATGCCCTTAGCTGAGCTTAATGGTGTTTGTATTAGATGTGGGCATGACAAATTAAGTTTTATTTACTTCCTTTATCTTGGTCTGAGTCCCTGTTTTCTGACTGCTTTATGTAACAATTCAAACAATTCTGTTTTGAAATTGCCTTAGGAAAGAAGGTGGAAGAGCAGAAGGGGCTTATTTTGGGTTGCTTCCATGTGAAAAGTGCAAAGGGACTATTACTACCTTACAGTGGAAGAGATTTGTAATGCATTGAGGACTGCATTTATGTGTGTGAGTTTGTTCCAGCACTGTGTGGTTTTGCTGAGGTCTATCTTAATCTTAATATTGTTTTCTACATTGCAGGCTGAGTATGTCCAGCTTGTGACAGAGCTCAGAATGACAAGAGCCATTCAGCCTCAGATAAATGCCTTTTTACAGGGCTTCCATATGTTCATTCCACCATCTTTGATCCAACTTTTTGATGAATATGAACTGGTAAGCAGAAATGCCGATGTATTTTTAAACACTTTGTTCAGCATACTTCATCATCAGTGTAAATGATGTAGAAGTAAAGCTCAGTAACCACAAAATAAAGATTTTGTAGCTTTCACATTGGTTTTGCTTCCTGGCCATCTATCAGTGAGGATCTCATTATGTGTATTCCTGCTTTTTCTAATTACCTAGAATTACCATCTTCCTGAAACTTCACATGGCAGTGATAAATGCCTTAAATTGTAATTTCAGTATGGAATCAGCATGTTGTGGCCTTTAAGCCTTGGCATATTTTCCTTGAGGAGGACAGAAGTCCTTTGAAAGTAAGGAGATGCTGTCTATTGCCTTTACTTTTTCTGAGTCACAGAATCAAATTCCAGTAAGTCTTTGTTGGTGGTTTGATCTTCTGTAACCAACACATCTCACATTTTCTCTGAAGTCATGGCAAGACTCAGAGGTTTTCTCTTTTGGGTTCTTTGGCAATAATTTTTCTCTCTTGATACTGCATATGTAAGCTAAACAGATCACATGAAGTTACCCAAATTCAAGAATCTTCATGTATTAAAATTTAGTTGTGGGTTCCATAAGGTTGCGGTAAACTGAAAAAACACTGTAAGCTTTCTACTGCTTAAAACATTACTTTTTAATATAGCATAACCTCTTGAAATTAGTGGTTAGTCAGGAGGACTAATCACAATCTATATTCTTGTCCTGAAGGAGCTTTTGTTGTCTGGTATGCCAGAAATTGATGTAAATGACTGGTTAAAAAATACAGAATACACCAGTGGCTATGAGAGAGGAGACCAAGTTATTCAGGTAAAATTATTTATTTGTTTATTTGTTTTTTAATAATGTAGACTATTTAATTTTAATAAAAAAATGTGGGTTTGTTGTTGTCATTATCTGTGTGTGTTTGTGGAAGCTTATTTTAGCTGAAATGTGGAGGGTTTTTTTATACTATATTTCTGCATTAAGTAACTTAATTATGTATGAATTTGATCCAAGCATTTCCATAATTTATTAGCAAACTCACATATATTCCATTTATTGTTTTACCAGTATATTTTCAAGTACTACAAGTATTTAATGGAAAATACAAACTAACTTTTTTGTCATTTAGTGGTTCTGGGAAGTGGTGGAAGAACTAACTCAGGAAGAGAGAGTGTTACTATTACAGTTTGTTACTGGCAGGTGAGAGACTCTTCTGTAAAACAAATACATTTTCTAGATACTCCGAAATAATACAAGAGACTTGAGAGACCATAAATATCATCTAGAAACTGTTTTGCATACTGGGTGTTCTATACATTGATAAAGTAGACAAAGTGTGTGTTAATACTTTTGCTTTTTGTGTTGCCAGCAAAATGATTGATTACATATTTATTGTACTTGACCACTTTGCAAGAGGCCTTTGTTTCTGTCCATGCAGTTCTTGACCAGGCCGTAGTGAATTTAACTGAGCTTTATATTCTTGTTCCTGTTGCATATTTATGTCACTCTTGGCTTTTCCAGTAATCATCTGAGGCTATAATATATGAGATAATGAGGTATCACTTCAGTCAGCATACACAGAATATCCTTCTCCTCAAGCTGAGTTGAATTTAACATTAGTGCCGTGTGTCAAGATAAATAAAGACGTAACCTTATGCAACCTGTGTAATGTAACCTGTTTGCTTTATATAGGTTTTCTGTCCTAAATTCTATTTGTTCTCTAGGGAAAGCCACTTTTATTTCCCTTATGGTTTGGGGGCAGTGAAGGAATGTTTTAGCAATAAATGCCCGTGTGAGCTGGGTGAGCTGCTGAGCTTGTGGGTACGGACATTTCACGAAGTGGATCTATGGACGTAAATGTGACACCTGAACTGTGTGATCCAGTCTTTTTCTGGTAGCAGGCAGAGATCACGCCATCTTCTTAGTTTGATATGACCTTAATATTCTAGGATCAGTAGAGTAGTTGACCTTTTGTGTATAAGTTTTGTGGTTAAGCAATGATAAAATACAAATTAAGATCATCAAAACTACCTTTTATATTAAGGAATTTCAGAGTCGCAGTCACGGACGTATCATCAAATGGCCTGATCTACAACTTCTATTAGTTTCACTTGATTTATTATGAATTTTCTTGGTTTTAGGGATCATGGACAATTTAAGAAGCTAGTTGTATGCATGTTGATCTTTTTGTCCTCTGAAGAAATGATTCCTGCAGTTGTAACTGCACGTATGTGGCATGCCAGCTGCTGGTCTTTCATTTTTAGTGGACTAGTCCATTTCTAAAACTAGACAGCAAATAAGGATCTTTAAGTTGTAAGGTCATGTTTCAAATGATTCTTAAAACATTCCAAATTATACTGAAGTGGCATTCACTATTTTCACGGCATTTGGGATAATCTACTGGATTCTAAGGGGCACTTTCTATCAGGTAAACAGTTACACTGCCTGATTAATACGTGCGTCAGCATCATTCGTTTTGGTCACAAATCACCATCACCTACTGTCTTGTTCTTACCCATTTTCTTGTTAGTAAGAAAGAAGTTGTTGGTGTGGCTTTAAGAACTCCGGGCTGGAATTTAAAAACAATCTGCTTAGGATTATTTTTTCTGTATCAGCTAGGAGGAACCCTTTGTTTTTGTTCAGTGTTTGAAATGCAATAGATGTATTTTTCCATACATATTTAACTTTTGAAAGTTACCTCTAACAGTGATATGCAGCTGGCATTTTCGCACATAAATCCCCAGACAGTCCTACTTTCTTTTAAATGGAAGATTTAGATGCTGACTTTTCTGTGAGCTAAAACACGAGTTAGCCTAGTACAGTAGTTGGGCCATAGTAGTTGGGTATCTTAAGTAAAATTTTACATTAAAAGTATACCTAATTTCAAACTATGTTTTTTTTCTGGCCTTAGTGAACAATTTGTTTCTATGCGTACTGGTTGGCAGTCTACATTAAAAGTTCTTTTTTTTTTTTTTCTTTCTCTATTTCCCTTTAATCTCTTCTGTACTTTCACTTACTTGATTTTTTTTGTGTGTGTGTGAAGTGGAACTGTTCTTTCTTTCCAATCAAAGACTATGAAATTAATCTAGTGAATTAAACAGATTAATGACTATGTCTTCAGTGTTTCTCTGACATCTCTAAATATTTCTTAAACTTTGCCTCTTGTCTTCTTCCCCCATTTTTACATCTCTTTCCCCTTTTCTCTTATGAAGTCTTGCTTTGGTAGTTTCAGTAGAAATAACATTGCATTTGTCATTAATACCAATTTTGAGATGTCTTTTAACACTGAAGTAATTGTCGTGAGCAAAGTTTGAACATATTTGGAGGTCTTAGCACACTCAAGGAAAAGCCTAAATGTTCTTGTGGCTCAGGTTGGGGATCTGAAAGTTCACTTATGATGCCATTTAGTCTTTCTCAGCTGACAGCTGCTTGAGATGATATTGCCAATTCTACAAGCTTTTCTTATTTTTCCCCCTCTTGGTCTGTTTGGCATTTATAATAGAATTTGGCTAATTTATTGTTAATTCTCCACTGGCAACTTCTGATGGGGTTTTTAGTGAACAGCTGGAAGCTTAATAGATTCTATATGATAAATTCTACTTTATTTATATTCTACAGCTGTAAAGATTGTATACAACTTCTTTGGGGACTGTAGTTTTTGTTGAGCGATAAGCAATATGCTTATGTTCTTTTAAGGAAAATTCAGCATAGTTGTTAAATGTGGAAGATATATATGGCTGCTGTTACAGAAGTATAAGAAAACATAAGGAAATAAGCTTAAAATCTCCTCTACAGTGTTTTCATTCCAAGCAAATTTATGCAAAACCTGTCAGTGAAAAAATAGGTAGAAAAGTCATGATTCAGATGTAAACATAGAAATTTCCACAGCTATGAAATTGTATTGTTGCTCGTGTTCACAGCTATTGTGGTATTTTTTGCATCTATTTGGAAGGTTTTCATTGCTATATTGGCAGTGTTTTGCTTGGAGAAAAAACTCATTCTTGGAGGCTTAAGTTGGCAGCAATCTCTTCCTTTTAAATGTTCAAAGCCTTGACCCTACTTTACAATTTTGTTCTGTTGTATAGGAAGTATTATAATAAGTTACGTTGAAAAAACTTTTAGATAATACTGGACTGAAAGAAATTTTTAGCAGTTAGGTCTCTGTTTCATTGCTGATTTGAATGTGGGATGTTTATCAGAGGGGAAAAAAAAAGTCATTGCAGGGGAGGCAGCACTGTATTGGAATGTGAGCCAAAACTGTGGTATAAGACTACTGATGCACAATCTTTACAGCTGTTCTGAATTGTTGCTGTAAGCATAATTCCATTTGTGTCAGAAATAATATGCTGCAAACCACTTCTCTCCATAGTGGTTACTTTGTGTAGCAATGTTAGAACTATATGCTCAACAATGCTGTTAAGCTAGGTAATACAGATTTATGTGTTGGATACTACAGCTAGTTCTAAAAGGTGTGTTTAAAAGGTATTACTGTGAGTTGTGTCCCAGCTCCTTCACATTCAGCAGTAGCAACCATTACGCTTTTGCATTTTTGCTGAGTAGTTTTACTGTGAGTGGAAACATTACTTCTTCTGTTCCACTTGTTCCAAAAGCTCCTGTCTTTTACAGTCATTTGATTTGGGGTATATGGGAGCATTGTTGTTAGTATAGCTACCTGTAATCCAGAATTCTAACAGCTGTTACATTTTTTTGGAAGGTTTATTCTGTTTTATCAGATTCTTTCTTCGCTAGCTACAAAATCACAGAACAGCTGAGATTGAAAGGGACTTCTGGAGATTAAGACTTTCACAGAATATTCTGAGCTGGAAGGGGTGCACAAGGATCATCAAGTCAAACTCTTAAGTGAATGGCCTGTACAGGGATCAACCTTGGCATTATTAGTACCGTGCTCTAACCAGCTGATGTAATCTCAGATTGTCTAGACCAGCATGGTATTCAGAGCAGGGTAAGCTGCAGCTGGATACTCAAGACCTTGTCCAGATAGGTTTTGACTGTCTCCTGGAATGCTGACCTCTCAACTTCTCTGGGCAACTTGTACCAGTGTTGGACCACCTCACAGTAAAAAAGTGTTTCTTATGTTTAAATGGAAATTTCTTAGACTTCAATTTGTGCCCATTGCCTCCTATCCTGTAACTGGGAACCACTGCTTCATCTTATTTATCCCTTCCCTCAAGTAGTTAAACAGATTGATCAGATTACTCTGAGCTTCCACTTCTCCAGGCTGAACAGTCCCAGCTTGCTTTTGTCTTGTGTCAGGTGTTCCAATCCCTTACAATCTTTGTGGCTCTTACTCAGCTTGCTGCATTATGTCCTTGTCCCTCCTACAGTGGGGAGCTTGGAGCTGGATATTTCTCCCCAGGTGCAGAGAAAGGATGATCACTCTCTCCCTAATGGTGGCATTGTTCCAAATGCATCCAACTTCCTTTGTCCTTTCATTATAGTGGGGTTTGGGAGGGGGTTGAGGGTTTTTTGGTGCAAGGGCTGTGCTAGGAAGATGTTACCTTGTAGTGTATGTCAGCTAAGTTGTTGTTATGAAAATATTTGAATATCTGAATTTTATTCTGTTTGTTAGTTTAGAATGACAGAAAGGGAGTCTGCACAATGGGCTATTGCCCATTTGCACCTGGAGTAATCTTTGAATAGTATGTTGGTAAAGAAAAAAAATTGAGTAATATGATTAAGTGAGATTGCATTCCTGAAGATGCTAGTGATTTTTTTAGTGTGTTCTGGTTTTGCCATAGATTGTCACTGGTCTATAGTGTGACTGATGTAATGGTTTTATTAGTTACTTGAAATATTCGGTCTGAAGTAGTAAATGTACAGGCATGTCAAGGACACTTCAGTCATTTGTCCCACAGATAGTAGTCAGAGAATAAACTGTTTTGGGATGTAGTATTTCTTAAACTTTAAACATAAATAGACATGTTTGTCTTAACTGAGATAATGCCACAATATAAGAAGGATATAAATCTGTTAGAAAGTGTCCAGAGAGGCCATGAAGATGGTGAAGGGTCTAGAGGGGAAGCTGTATGAGGAGTGGCTGAGGACACTTGGTCTGCTCAGTCTGGAGGAGACTGAGGGGGGACCTCGGAGACCTCATTGCAGTCTACAGCTTCCTCAGGAGGGGAAGTGGAGGAGCAGGCTCTGATCTCTTCTCTAGTGACCAGAGACAGGACTCAAATGAATTACTTGAAGCTGTGTCAGGGAGGTTTTAGGTTGGATGTTAAGGAAAGGCTCTTTCCCCAGAAGGCTGGGCACTGGAACAGGCTCCTCGGGGAAGTGGTCAGAGCAGCAGCCTGACTGAGTTCAATAAGGGTTTTCAATGCTCTCAGGCACAGGGTGTGATCCCTGCAGAGTTAGGAGTCAGATTTCTATCCTTGTGGGTCCTTTCCATCTCAGAATATTCTATGATTCTATGAACATTCTGCTACAAAAACTGGTTATAGAAATGAGTCCCTCTTGCAGGCAGAATTGTCTTAAATGTCAGTCAAACAATATGATGCCTAATGTAAGTAGACAAATACATTATTCAGTCTTGTAATTAAAAGCTTTTAAACAATGAGAATTTTGACATCAGTAAGAAAAAGGGAACTTTAGTAAAGTATTAGTAACTGTCTAATTATTCTAAGTAAGAGATATTTTCAGTGTAAGAATTACAATTTGTTGCCTTACAACATTATTGCACTGCTCTAATTTCTGTACATTTTATTAGTTCCAGGGTGCCTCATGGTGGCTTTGCTCATATAATGGGTGGCAGTGGATTGCAAAATTTTACTATTGCTGCTGTACCATATACTGCAAATCTTTTACCAACATCAAGCACATGGTATGTTAACTATTCTAATTAAAATATCTTAAAATCAGGGCTTTTTCATGTCAGTCACAGTCAAAAGTACAGGTCTTTTGAATATTAAAAGGTCCAAAGGAAATTTAAACAGTTCCTGCAGTATTCACTCTCCAACGTGAAAGTGATGGGTTTTGTCCCAAATGATGTTACATTATGTTTGCTCATTGTTTGTGACTTGAGTTTGTGTAATTAAAGGTAACAAAATTAATAAAGGAATATTAAAGTTAAATTATTGTATTACAACTTACTGAAGTGAAAAAACAACTTAATTTCCTGCAATATATTCAAACGCTCAGTGGTACTGTAAGTTAGCACAGGCTTGTTTTCTTCCATAAATGTGATCTCTTCAGGAGTTTTAATCAGAAATCTTTACTGTTGATTTTTTTTGCTGAACTGCGGTGTCCTTTTTTTTTTTTTTTTTCTTTTCAGTATCAACATGCTCAAGTTACCTGAATATCCAAGTAAAGAAATCCTGAAAGACAGGCTTCTTGTGGCATTGCACTGTGGAAGCTATGGTTACACAATGGCGTAATGACGTCTAGAAAACTCATCTGACTGTTAATGTGCAATTTTGAGTGGCAGAAGTAATTTTGAAAACTGTCAATAGAAAAACAGATGCTGCAGCCCACTGGCAGGGCTGGGCTTCAGAATTGGCACAGGATCATCAGCTTTCCCTCCATTATTGTGTTGTCAAGGTAGCTTTGATACTGTCATAACAAACTTCATAGTATGCTGTATTTTCATTTTTTAAAATTACCGATCTGTATGGACATCAGTTTACATGCTTTTTGTTTTTTTTTTACTTCAATCTGAGAAAGTTTGTCAGAATCTCTTTCCACAGTTTACATTTGATTTCCAGCTACTTGGCTGAATAACATTTGCATTTCAGTTTACTTTGCACTCAGAGGGAATACTGCAAATGAAAAGAGTTGTACTTTATGCCTTGTTGCATGTGAAAGTGCCATTTATTTTTGCAGACCACTACTGAAAGTTCAATTGGAATATTGTACAGTAAGACAGAGCTGATGTATTTTCCATTTCTTTGCATTGTAACAGAAAGAAAATTTTATAACTTTTTAGTATTCTAATGTATATAGTATGTAAAGATTAGACTGTTATGACTGAAAAAAATAGCAGATGGAATTTATCTAGTTTATATTAGAATTTACACTATATTCTACTAAATATTTAAAGTATTTGTGACTTTATAGTCAACTTGCAGTTTAAAATTTGTAAATATTGTTTAAGATCTATATCCATTGTTTGAATGGCTTTACTCTTTCCTTGACATAATTGTATGTTCAAAAGGTATTAATTAAATTTTAATATTTTAACCAGAATCGGAATGTGACAAGTTTGTGTGTTTTTGTGGGCGGATTATTCTTTTTTCTATCAGGATTTTATTAATCTTTCTATAATTTAAGTTGTCATGGAAGCAGTATTTGAGAACTCATTGTCAGTCCATGGATGGACATAAATAGATGCACTAGAAAGGAAATTAAGCTTATGAGGTTAACTGACAAAACTATGATACAATCTCATGTCAAATTTTATATAGAATTAGAATATGATACACTAATAATATCCAAAATTAACAGCAAGAGCTCAGCAGCATTTGGTAAGCAGCTGCACGTTTTGGGGTCTGTGATGCTGTTGCATAACTGTTTGTCTAGGGACCCTGGGGTAGGACTACGTTACTGTTTTGATTCAGGCTAGGAATGTTTTTTTGTGTGTGGTATGTTTTTTCAATTGAGGGTGTGTTTTTTCTTTGTAAATTAATCTGGTCATCCCTGCTTGTCATGCGTTTGCTTCAGAGAATGCAAACTGGATTCTGTCCAGATGAAACTAATTAGAAAAAATTGATCCAAAAATGTACCAAATGCTAATGGATGAACATCAAATTTATGTCTGCAAGGCTTAAATGATCTGAAGAGGTGATCTGAAATTAATTTGGTCATAGGAAACCCACCAAACATGCAAATTTTAAGATTCAGGTCCACAGCAGAAACTGTTTCCTACTGATCCCTTCATGTTTTCCTACACTAAGTGCTAATATATGTGTAGCCTAAGTTCACCAGCTGATTCGTCTAGGCTGCTTATTTAGTGCTGGTTTTTTTTCAGATTTTATTTATTTTAATCTAAAGCATACATAACATCTCTGGGGAAGTGAGAGAGAAATCCCTGGATCATCTGATTCAGTCTTGCCACAGTAATTTTCCTCTGGACTAAGCTTTATGCATGAACTTATTAGCTTCATTTCCTTTTTGGTTCTGTTGGTGCACATGTTGTATAAATGTTGGTTTAAATTCTGAGGCAGAGTCTGTGGCTGCAACATGAGGAGAATACCAGTTCTTAGTTAGTGGAAGGAGCAGACTTCCAGCAGGACAGTCCAGGGAAAGCTGCTTGACTGTTGCTTCAGTCAGTGAGGAGATGCTGTTTCTCTCTGGCAGGCGGCTTAGGCTACTTACATAGGTTAGATGTTTGAAGCTGTGTGGGGTGTTAACATTAAATCTCAGTTACCTTGGATCCTTCAGTTTAGCAAAAGTACTTTGCTTTCCTGCACAGCTGGGCTGTGCTTCGTTCCCTGGTTCTATTGCTTATTTTATTACAAGCTTCTGCAAGGTAGGTCAATAGGAGGACAGTGTTTTGAGCAGTACGAGGTATTTGTCAGGCATTGGGTATTTGTTTTCTTTATGTAAACTGGGATTTTTACCTTTAAGGTTTTACTGTGAATAATGTTGTTCGTTAACTGCTATGCAATCTGTGATTTTTTTTTTCCATTTCACATGTTTTATTTACAGTAACATACAGCAGTTTCCAGGATGCCAAAACCTTGCATGCTCCTGCAGTGTTCAAAATAAGTCATACTGCAAGGCTGAATGAAGACAAAAAAGAATTGGTTTGGTTTTTTTCCACTTCTCTATTTTACTATAGGTGACAACAAGCTGAATTTGGTCTCAAACAGTTCACCTAAAATGCTTGGCAGCTGGTTTTGAAATGTAAAGGAGAGCAGAGTTTTAATTTTCTCAACCATTTGCTATGACAGATCTCCCTGTTTCAGCCTCACAATGGCAAAGCAGATTATTCTTGCCGCCTCCGTGCCCATGTTACTCGTGTCCCCTATGACGTGTCTTGTAGGATTTCTTGCAACATTTACACTCCTTACCCTCATAATGGATCAGAATGAAATTCCTCTAAAATCCTCCTGTAATAAGAAAACAT
Source organism: Coloeus monedula (assembly GCF_965178545.1). Classification (NCBI taxonomy): domain Eukaryota; kingdom Metazoa; phylum Chordata; class Aves; order Passeriformes; family Corvidae; genus Coloeus; species Coloeus monedula. The sequence goes on from NC_138782.1 coordinate 76,062,645, forward strand.
GAGGTAAATATGTAGATAATGGGAAGAGAGCTCTTGATACTGGACTCTTGGTAAAACATCAACCTTGTTATTGCTTGTTTTGAACAGGGGTTTTTTCTGCTGAAACTGAACAGTGCTGTTGTCTGCAGCTGACCATGGGAAGTTAGCGGGATATAATTACTGTGTTGAAAGAGTGTTTTTAGGACACCTGTGCCCTGTTAGCAACAGGGTATGAAAAGCCTGTTGAGAAACTATAACTTAATATAGCATATAGTTTAAAATGATTAATTGGTTTATATTTGTTCTCTCCCACTGTGCCAGAACAAGGCGGGGTGAGTGTTTATCTCAGAAAGAACAGAACAGATGTCTTGTCACATCATAGATCATGAATGCTCATTAGCTTTTATTATCTTTATGAAATGTTAGATAGCAAAGTCTATAGTTTTTGATGCTTGAAAATGTGTTGTGCATCTAATGTTGCGAAACCATTAAAACCATAAACTGTGAAATGCAGCTTAATGACTTCTACTGTATATTCCATAGTCAAATAAGATTGAAAATGGAATGAGAGGAAGAAGGTGGTTGGCCTGAATTTTCCAGAGACTTGGAGACTTTCATGTGTAGAGTAGAAAAAAATATTAGGATCACCTCTGCTTTAGAATTTATGGGCAAATCAGTAGTTTGTATATGCAGCTATTATTACTGAGAATTTTTAGCATGTCCATGGAAGAGCATTTGTCTAGTTAAGAAGTAAAATCAGCCAACTACTAAACTGATGCTAAGAACCAAAGCTTTAAATCAACTAGATTAAACCTCCTCAGGGATTCTGGAGTTGTAAAGATAAGTGCTTTTCAAGTCAGAACATCTGTTTTTATCCCGACTTACTATAGATAGTCATATAGCTGATAGACTAGAGACTGTGATACATGTTTTATAGACACACTTGTCAATTCAACAACAGTTTTGCACTCTAAGGATGGTAAGAGAACTAATGTACTTCTGTGGGACTAGATGTTGTTTAGCGGCAGTAGGAATCACCACATAAGGAAGCCCAGTACAAGGTTACTGACTTAGGTTAATTCTAAGGCTAATCTAAGGTTACTGGCTAGTTTAATTTGAAAGTAGCTCTATGCAGTTAGATAGATTGAAGCATTTCTAATTATGTGTGTAAAGCAGTATTTCTAGTTTGTCTTAAAAATCTGCAGGTAATCCAAACTAATAGAATATATTAATAAAAACTGAATTAAGATAGAATGCACCTTTAATTTGGGTTTAAAAGTGGCATTGTTATTGCATGTCTTTCCATATGTGGCATATAATTTAGTGGAGAACATTATTTTTTAAATGCATACTTAATATGTTTGAAATGCTCCAAATTAGGCTCGAAACACTAAGGAGGGCTACACTGGTCCATTTAAATATTTCCTCTGAAATCAGTGTCATTTGTGTGTCAATCAGTGTTAAAAAGTCTCTCATCAGAAACACTGGTCTCCTTATTTTATTAATTACCTTATATCAATAGATTTTCTCATATATCAGAGCCCTCCCAGTTTTGTAGCCAGAATTTTCCTGCTCTTTTTCTCTGACTATAACATATAACTATTGGTAGGAATAGCAAATAACATCCCTAAATGTGTATCAGGTTTTTTCCATGGGAAATAGTTTAAAAAAAATAAAATACACTAATATGGTTAGAAACTGGTTAATGCCAGAAGTGCAGAAGTTGAGCAGGAGTGCAAACACTATGAAGGGAAGTGTCTCTGAGCTCACTGTTTGTAGCTGTATATGCTTGCTGCTTTAAGTGCTTGTGACATTCTGCACCAAGAGTTCAACTATTCAGTTTCATACAACGCCAAGTGATTCATTGGGATTATTAGGATACTCCTGGGATAGCTTTGCCATACTGATTGCCTCTGACATACCAGTTTGCTTAGATTAAAAAGCAATTGCTGCTGTCTAGTCAAATTTATAACCCCTGGTAAAAGGAAACTGAACCCTAGTGCTGTCCAGTATATAAAAACACCTTTGGTCTACAAATTACATGGATTGGAAAGAAAACTGAATACTTGAAGAGTGATACTAGTTAACATGCACAGGGCAAAGATTTCACAGGTATCTAATAGACATCTTGTGCTGGTAAGTTTATTCTGACATATTTAAGTGACTGTATAAGCACTATTTTAGATTAATTCTTCTAATTGCTGTCTTTATTTCTACAAAGTGATGCAGCTATTGATTGGTATTTGGATGCCTGTGGATGTGCCAACAGTATGGCTTTTTGGTGTATGTCAGCTAGAAGATGGAATTGTACTATGGGGTATCTAAATTTTGTATTAGATTAGGTCTGGAGAGGTGGCCTGGAGACAATTACTGTGCTTTACCCCTGATTTGTGGGACATATTAGTGATGCTCTTAGGTGTAGGACCATAAGCAAGAGAAAAGAGAAAATAAATGGTAGAGGCACACTTCTGAAAGTGAAGAGTATCTTCAGGAAAGAGGTGAGTCGTGTCCTGAGTATAAATGTGGAATAACAGGAGTGTTTTGAGAACAGATATGTCATTCAGCTGGCGGATGGGAAAAGTGCCTGGGCCTCCTGGAGCTGTGATCTATCTTTCTTCCCTGCCTGGTCTGAAGGCTGCAGTCTGCTGCCACTGAGACTGGGAAGACTGGTTGGGCTCAGCCAGGAGGGTTGCTGGAGAATGGTGGATTTTCTTTTTTATGTTTGATGCTAGCTCAGAATGAGCCTACTGCTGAATTGTCATTTTGGTATATCCCCCTGCCCCCATGCCTTAAGGTAGATTTTTTTGGAAGTGTTTGCTAAAGCAAGTTAAGCTTCTGCTGAAAGGGCACCACTTCAAATTGAGTGTGAGAAGGGGCTCCCTTCTGTGCAGTTGAGATGTTCCCCATTGAGCACAGTGGCATGAATAGCTGCTGAAATGTGTCTCCAGTTTAGGAAAACTCCAAATGTAAACTCCATGGGCAGGACATGGAGTTGATAGTCATATCTGTGGTCCTTAGCACCTTGACATAATTTTGAAATGCACCTTATTTATGTTGCATGTTTGTTTTGGAAATAGTCTCTGTATGTCTTTGTTTAGGTTGTGATTGTTTGTGGAAGTGTTTTTTTTGTACCGTATTTAGAATCACCATCTTCAGTATTGACTGGATTGTGGCAATTTAAGAACTGTCTTAGACCAGGCAAACATGCTTTCAGTCTTTGCCATTCATTACAGTTTCTGTGTATTGTGTGACAATTTCCTGTATCTTCACTGGTAACGCTACCAGAGAAATGGACTGAAATTACAGAAATGTATGAGTGAACAACTGTGATAAACTTTAATGTAAAGCTATGCTTTCTGTAAGGTGCATTAATACTTTGGTTAAAACTGTCTAAAAGTCCAGCAGTGTATAATTACAGCTCATATCATTGTGCACTTTGTGTGTGTGAAGAAAAGGTTTTCCTTACTGTCTTTCACAGAACAAAAAAACCCAAACCTTTGGCCGTGTCTTGTCCTGCTGGCCTGTGAGTTTTGTTTCTGCTTCTTTCTCTCGTTTCCAGTACCAAGCTTCTCGGTTACTCAGTCTTGACTGGTTTGATGTGAGTTCACCAGGGGCTTTTGCTCTGTCATGTATCTTTGTACTTAACAGACAGCAAAGTTCAATGGACAGGCAGATGACAGGGAGACTGCCGTGGCTCATGTTTGATGTCTGCATCTGCCACTGACCCCCTTTGTAACCTTAGTGAATCCCTTCATGTCTCTCTACGTAGGCCGTGCTATTGCAGTTAGACTGCAAACTTCTGAGGGAAGGAGACAGCCTTTGTGTGTCTCTGTGATGCCGTGCAGAGCAGATGAGTTTGGCAGGGATATGTGGAAGTGTCCAGATGTAGTGTTTGTATTTTTACCCAGAGTTTAGTTCTGTTCCTTGGGGACCGTCCTTGAGTGGGGTCTCAGGAGTGTGCTTGCTCTTCTTTCTCGCCCATCCTGCTGAGCCCTTCTGGCAGCTGGAGCAAACTGGAGCAGATGGCTGTCATAAACTTGTGTTTAGGAAACCTTGCTATCTTGAAAATGCTGTTTAGTCCTCACCAGTCGCTAATTTTGAAAATGGTAAGAGAAGGGCTTGGGATCAACCAGATTCTCTCCAAGGCTTGCTTCTGCTTCAGTGTCTTGTCCTCCCGTCACCTTGACAATACGCTTGGTAAAGTGTGGGGGAATATGTTCATTCCTGCGGTCTGTCTGGAAAGCAGTCATGTCTGATAACCAGTGAACTGGTGGGGATGCTCCATACAAGTGTGACTCAGGTGCTTGCCCTAGAAGCACCATCTTGTCAGCCTTCGTAGCCTTGATGCTGGAGGCTTTTACACCCAGACACTGATGGTCTGAATGGAGAGGTGCTTCTGATAAGGTGGGAAATCCCCATGGTTTAATGGTGATTCCTTGACTTTCAGATAAATAAGGATCTAAGCGTTGCTTTCCAGTTTCTGACAAAGTTGAAAAGTTGCTTTAAACAGTAGGAGTTACCCTATGGCAAATCTTACTTTCTCCTTGAAGCAGAAGTGAATTTAATTTTCAGAAGCCTTGATGGTGAGTGTCATACTCCTCTTATTTGAGTCTTTTTCTGTATCCATTCAACATCGCCTGGCAACTTCTGTCCCAAGACTAACCACCTAAAGTTGAACTCATCCCAAAAGTCCATCTTGTGTCAATCCTACCTTTTTCCTATACGTACAAGCTCTCACTAGTGCAATCTATACTTAGAGTCTGCATTTTTTTGTCTGATGTAGATAGAGACTCTGACTCTAAATCTAATCTGGACCTTCAATATGTATTTTCTATGAATATGATTTTTGGTTTAATAAAATAAAGCCCTGTGCATTTGTATCTTTGTCAGATGAGCAGTTGCGTACATGAAAAGACTTTAGGTCTGTGTTCAAAGTAGGTGGCACTTAAAGAAAAACCCAGCAGTTGGGGGAACAAGGAACATGAATTCCTTGATTTTTCCAGAAATGTGCTGGTCTCTTCATCCAGAGTGTTATCCTCCAGCTCTACAGAGATGCTACTTTTTAAAAACATACCTCATTTTCCCTGTGCCTGTGGAATATTAGATCTTTAAATTTCATGCAATTATCCTCCCCTTCAGTCAAATCAAACTTCACAGCATCAGGAAGGCTTCTGAGCAAGTGGAAGGCAGGATAGAAAGCAGTAAACCAGTGAAGAATCTGCAGGGTCTGAAGGTCTCCAATTTTGAAGGTGACACATGTGGTGATTTATGCCAAACATCAACTTCTACCATCCCTAAAAAAAAAAGGAGTGCCAAGTATCTAAAATATTTCCATTGATTTTGCTGCCTTAGGACAGCTACTTGCTCTGATCCTGGACCATAAAGCTGTACTAGTTCAGTATGTCTGAACCTGCTTAAGTAAGGGAACTTAATTATTTTGACATTTTTATCTGATTTCCATCTGTGTAGAATACTACCAGGTCTTCCAGCTGCCAAAGGCCAAATGTGGGATAACCTGTTCATTATACTCATGTAACTTGGTGAGTAAGGGGAGGTCTTTATTCAGAAATCTTTGCTGAGATTCCAAAGGCTTTTAACTTTTGGGCAAAAGCATAATTTTTATCAATGACTTGTTCAAGAAAATGGTCTCGCTTGTATATTGGTATAAGTTACTGGAATGGGAGGATCATACAATATGCCTCTAATGAATAGTATTTAATACAGAGTTAATTAGTTTAATTCCTCTTTCCTCTAATGAAATTAGTATTTGTATGTTAGCCTTTTTCTCGTAGACAGCTGTCGATGGGAGTTTGACCTTTGAATAACATGCTTTGTCATTTCCTCCCATTTTTGACTTCTTTTTATTGCCAAACTGCTAAATTTATGTTGTGAGCAGTGGTTTATCTAAATCTTTACTGAATTCAGGTAACACAAATGAGGACACTTACCTTTAAGGAACCTTTTACTCTCTTTAGATTCTCTTTCTCCATGTATAAGACCATCTTGAAATACAAAAGTTAACATCTGTCCTGCACTATGTATTTTCACATATAGTCTTGAGAAGTTCTTAAAATTCTGAATTTTAGAGGAGCATGTGTTTCTGCTTATGTTGTCCTAAGACCGTATTTCCTCTTTATTGCTGGATCTCAGTTGTGGTAGGAAAAGGCTCTGATCAGCAGTCTCCAGGGAAAACATCAGTGTCTTGATAAGACATTTTTTCTGCTACTTATCACAGGGTACCTAGGGCAAACTGGGGAAGAAGTTTCCACAGAAATGTGGTGTGCAGAGGCTGCTAAATGCATAATTTCTTTGTTTCAGAGCTGGGACTGCAAACATCACTCAAATGTGTCAGTAAAACAGCTTTACTTAAAACAGGATAAAATTAATGTCTTGAGGGAGAAGCCTGATGGGCAAACAAAGGGACTGTAAGAACTGTCGAGGCCCCTTTGGATGCATCGACAAGAACCGGCTCCTTTCATTTCTAATTGTTTGCAGAAACTGCAGGAGGGCTGCTGCAATCCTCACCTGAGGCTTGCCAGCTCTGGGATGTGCTCCCTCTTTCCAGCCTCGGTGGCTGCAGCTGCCCTTCTCCCTCTGTTGCTTTTTCTTTTCTCTCTCCTCCTTCCTCCCTCTCTCATCTTTCCCTGCTTTTCTATTGACAGAATTATCTTTCCATTTGTTACAAAGAAAACAGGTCAAAAAGAAAGAGCTCTGTTTTGTGGAAACATTTTAGTTATATTTTTTGCTCTGCATCAAATCTTATTTACTTCATGCCACCAAAGGAACCAGTAGTCTGAGATGGGCTCCACCATAGCCCCCTCAGCTGGCTCCTATTGCTTGTTTTGTGTGTGTATGAGACTGCTCTCCCTGCACATACACCAAGCAAATGCCTGTATCAGCCTTGAAAAATGTTTAAAATTAATTCTCCTTTAGCTTTCACAGCTATTTCCAGTTTTCATGAACAGCTCTTGATTATTAGGACAGATGTTTTAAAGGTTGGCACATATTAGAAAATGCAGCCAGGAAGATCCTGGTGATGTCGAAGGAGACTCCAAGACCCTTGTCATAGGATTGAAAACAGGAAAGTTTAATTCTCTGAACAGTTAATAAAGTACCGCTAAAATTAAACTCGAAGCAACAGTCACTTATAATGCTTCTTGCTCCAATCTTGCTGTGGTCTTAGTAGTATTCAGTCATTACACCATGTTTCCCAGCTGAACTTAAAAGGTAACACCATCCGTCCCACCCCACAGCCTCTCCCAAAGAAAAAGCTTTGTGGTAAGTGTTTTGACTTTCATTTTGTGAGAAAAATCTAATTACTACAGAGAGAGAATAAATCCATAGCAAGCACAGGTGGTTTTTTGGTTTGGTGTTCTTGTGGTTTTATTTTTTTAACATAAATTGCATGTAAGTGCAATTGAATTGCCTTGAATCCATCTTACCTCAAAGCTGGTAAGTCAAGGTGATTCCTTGTACTACCTGGATTTGGGTTTGACTGCAAAGCTGATATGAATTCAGTGGTGGTCATGTGGCTTTGAACACTCTGCCTAATACAACTCCTAATATGTTGATGTGTAACAGTTCTCTGTATTTACTGCAGGCATTAAAAAAATTTAATGCAGGCAGTATTTCTGATCTAAGCACTGACCAGTGCTGTTTGTTGCACTCGGTGAGATGGTAATGGTCAGCAGTAGGTAAGAGTCAAATAAGCCTGTGGGGCAAGTATATCTAAACCTTATGGAGACTGTGGGATTGTTCTTGGAAAGCAAAGGCCATAAACTTTATTGATGCTGCAGTTACATTCTGCTGCCTCCTACCACTACCCACCCTGCAGCTCTATTGCTGACCATAAAATTAATTTATTTTGTCACCTGTGGTTATTAATTTTAACTTAAGCATAGTAAGTTTAATGCAGAGATATTTACTTACTGTAAATTTGTCTCCCGTGAAACAAAGGGGCACTAACTTATGGAAAGGGTATCTGTTTCTGTTAAAAATAATGGAAACTGTGGGTTAGGACATCTTGTAGAGTAAGTGTATATACTAAGAATCAATAAGCGTTTTATTAGCGCCTGGAGATTGTTTGACTATGAAAAATTTTTTAAAGAAAAATCCAATTGCTATAAAAAGATAAAAAAGTTAACCATCTGCTTCACTTTAATTTAAAATCTTGTGTTTAGTTTCTTTGTAGGTAACCAATTTCTGTTATTTTGCTGTGATGTTGGGGCTTGGAAGAAAGTGGCTTTAAATTATGGCTTTTATTTATTCAAACGTATTGTTGGCATCGTAGGTTTTACAGTTCCTATTAGAAGTCTGAAAAATATTTCTTGCTACACTGAAAGAGAACAAAATTCAATTTAGAAATATAATTTCCTACCACTAAGACACTCTATAACTTGGGAGAGATTAATAGAGCCTTATGACAGAGCCGTGATTTAAAACAGGAGATTAACACTGCTTTATTGGCCCATACCACAAGTGAATTAGCTCAAGAAATCTGTTTGAAGTTGCTGAGTTGTCTGTTAGAAAAAGGTCTCTGGATATTTATTTGATCACTGCTGAGTACTTGCTGTAGGTTTGTGTCTCTGACAGCACAGGAACAAAATTCACACCAGCCATGCTTATTTTACAGTAGAATGTTTTATATTATTCCTTGTTATCCCACAGGAAGCTGGAATGCTTTGGAGGTCAGCTATTGGTTCAGGGGGATACTTTCTAACAAACTAAGTTAAAATCATCAAACAGAATTACAGTGATGTTCTGATTTCATTGATACTGAAAACAAAATTTAAAAAAAGCTTAAGCAGTGTTTTAATTGGAATGGTTCTTTCCCTACACTTGTTGTAAATTGTATTTTTATCAGCAAAAGAAGCCTCATTTCCTGTCCTACATATAGAAGTGTTTATCTTTGTAGCACATTAAAGGTGTTCAGAAGCTGGGCCTGACAGGTTGATAGATACAGAGATGTACATAACTAACAGGGAACTGGGAGCTGATGTGCCAGGGCTGCAGCTGTCCGCTGGTCCAGGCTGGCATTCCAGCTCTGCTTCTGGAATAAATTATATTGGCGCCAAATGAGAACAACAACAAAAAAAAGTCTGAGGCACTCAATCCACTTCTGTCATTTGGCAGCTGTGCTCTGTATCTGAAGATACAGACATGGAATTAACTGGTAGTTCTTAAGATCCTGTATTCTTTATTTGGAGTAAAGGAGAAATCACATCAGGTGCATAAATAAATATAATGTATGTGCCTGTGTGTATGCACAAGATATGCATGTGTGCACACAAATGCTTTTTCCTCCAAAACCTTTCAATTCTCTTGGAAAAATACCTGAAGCAACTGTGCTTGTAAGTTCAGCTAGTCAAAAATGAAGTCTGTATGATTTTGTGTAACTTTTAGTTTTTATTTATCCTACATTTGTGGCATCCAGAGTTTTATTTATAAAGCTCTTTCTTCTAATCATTTTTGCTATGCTGACTATGCAAATGAGTCTGCAGAATTTTCCTTCTACCATATAGATTGGATGATTGTCACAATGATATGATTTTGACCCCAAGCTTGTGTTTGTTGCCCACAATAAGGTAATAAAGGTACATTCTCAAATGCTGCACTGCAGAGGTAAATGCAAATTGTAGCATTTTGTATGCACTAGGTATGCAATTGACAAATGCTTAAAAAGTGCCTTTTCTGGGTATCTCAAACAGCATCCTGTTTCTTTGGTATGGATAAGAATTAATAAGGCTGGTAAGGTGCATACATTTTGCTGGTGTGAATATCTGCATTTCATAAAGCCAAAAGAGTGTACCTGTGGTGTCCAGACTGAAGTGTGGATGGGAGAGCAGCATTTATGTGCAAACAGCTCAAAGCCTGTTTGTGAGAGTCATCTTAGGGAAGAGGGAAGGGGAAAGTCCTCTCTGCTTCCAGGCAGGAGCAGCAGGCTTTGCCCCATGCCTGCAGCATGGGCATGAAGTTCTGCTCATCACAGAGAAGTACCAAACCAATATCATAACCTGAAGCTTGGGGGTCAGGACAGCAAGTTGGTTAAAAGGGGCTGACTCAGCAATAGAAGAGAACTAAAAAAGGCTCTAAAAGGTTTGCTGAGTGTGAGCAAATGATCAGAGACATAAGACCTGAACAGTAAAGGACAGGTACCTGAGAAAATATTGTCCTTATTTGTTTTCACTTTAGGATTTCTCCAGACTTTTTGATTCACTTCAACAAAGGCTTGAATTACCTTCATAAGCTTGGTTGAAGCAGGCCACAGTCTCTGAATGCTGCAAGCAGCAGGTGACAGCTCTGTCCATCTTGACAAGTTTTCCACATCTGTTTCGCTTGATGAGCTCACGCACAGCCACAAAGCTCACACGCAGCCAGGTTTACCCCCATGTAAAGGGCAAAGAGACAAAGCCCTATTACCTCGGGAAAGCTACAGTCAGTGGAGGTGTTACCTTGTGAACTTCTGAGGTTTCCTCTGTGCTCAGTTTCGAGGGGCTTCCCTTCCCCTGTGTGCCGTCAAGGAAACCGGTCGCCATCTGGTCCAAAGTGTTTGTGAAGCTCATTGCTGCAATAAATGTCATTCTATAGGAATACAAACAGGCTGTTGCTCTACTGCATTACTGAAGTATTCACACCAGTATGCCAAAAACTTGGAATTTATTAATGTGAGTAAAATTAAAATGCATATTTTCCAGCAGAAATTGCCTTGGCAGAACACTGTGATGCTATTGGGGACATCTCTGACTTGCCAGGGTGTCCACTGAGCCATTTGTTTGCTTGTAGGCAGAATCAAGAAACTGCCTGCTTTATCCTAGTTTCAGTCAGAACATACAGGTCTATGCCTATGTCCTCTTCCGACCTTTTGTATGGGAGGCCACAACATATATGCTTTTTTTCAGGAGTTAATTATTTCTGAGCTATTAAAATACATTTTCCAGAAAGACTGTTGGCAAAGAGAATTTAAGACCTGGAGGTTCTGCCTTTTTCTTTACAAATATGTTTTAATAGTTAGCTGACACTCTGTATTAAAATCTTACAACTTACATATAACTTAAATTTACTTGGCTTCAACTGCTGTTGGAAACTTGACCATTCAATTAAATATTCCTTCTGTAAGGTGTGCTTTCCGTGGCCATGGCACTTGGACACTGGCCAAAATCCTCCTTGCCTCTCATTAATTCTTGAGACTTTTAAATAATTTGAACTCTGTGCTCAGTGTTGGGGAATACCCTTCAATATTGGGGAGGAGTATCAGTTTCCAAGTTTCCAATTGTACATCCCTTCTCTCTTCCTATCTGTCCCATAAGTCTCCTCAGATTTTTTTTCACCCTTTGCAGTTCACCTGGGTTTGGGGTTTTTTTTTTGTTTTTTGTTTTCAGACTGTGGACGTGGGAATTATAGCTAGTGTCTGAATTTATGCAATCTATATATAGGAAGCTTTTAACTTACTATTCCAATTTTTAAATAGCCAAGAACTCTGATAGCATTGATATGAATATAGATAAACAGAAATTCCAATGAGAAGTATGGAAGAAGGAGAATTTGTTTACTTATTTTCTCTAAAGCCAGACTCTCAATCAAGTGTTTGTGCAGGTACATACACAGCATGGGAAAAATTAGAAGGAATTTGAAGTCCACATGCAGCTGCAGACCTATGTCACTGGAATTGCAGATGTGCTGAGGCAGTTTGCATGAGTGGATCTAGTGAAGGGCTCTGCATCCAGTCATAGACTGGGAGAGTGATGCTTGACTGACAGGAAAGCTGGACTGAGTTAGGAACAACTGAAGCTGACAGGGCAAACACCAGACTGTGAAATCACATGGGCTGCATCCAAGGGTGCCAAGCATTGGCTGATAAAATTTCAAAATCCCTCTCTATCATCTTGGAAATGTGATGGCAGTCAGGGAACAGGACAAAGACCAATCCTTTTTAATGCCATTTTAGTGAAAGGTAAGGAGGAGAATCTGGGGAACTGTTGACCTATCAGTTCTCAGGAAGGTTATGGAGCTTGTCTTTCTGGAAGCCATATCCAAGCACACGAAGGATGGGAAGGTGTCTGGGAACAGCCAGCATGGATGTGCCATGGGCAAATTGTGCCTGACGAGTCTGCCATGTTCATGCAGCAGTGAGTAGATGAAGGGATTGCAATGGGGGGTGTTTATGCTTGAATACTGTTCTGTGAGGTGCATAGGGAAAGAATGGCAGAGAAAAAAGGCTAGCTGCAACAAGGGAAATTCTGAGTAGATATTAGAAAATTTTTTCTACCACAAGGGTGGTCAAACACTGTAACAGCCTGCCCAGAGAGGTTTTGGTGTCTCTGTTCTTGCAGATATTCAGGGCTAGAACATGGCTATGAACTAATAGATCTAGTTGATCTACTTTGAAAAGGAGGTCAAACTACTTGACATGCTGAGGTCCTTTCCATGCATACCTGGGATTTGAGAAAGACTTAAGTCTCTGGTTTGCCTGTGTAATGGTAACATCTTGAATGTGGATCTCCCACTTTCCAAGTGACTGTCCTAATTAGTGGAAATGATGACATTTTCTTAACGAGAAACATTGGAAAAACCTAGGTTTGTTTTCATACTAGCAAGTTCTGGAGGAGGTCGAAATGACAGTTCTTGGGAGTTACCTTTTCCTATGCCCTGTTTCATCTAAAACCAGTTTACTCTTGAACAGATAAAACAGATAAAACCAGTTAACAGCACTACATAATTTATTCTTTGTTAATATATTTTTTGTACTGTAGTGGGAACAAATCTTTTTTGGGAGATTTTCTTTTACAGCCTTTTGTTTCAGACATATTTGATATTAGCCAGAAAAGCAATTTTCATGACAGAAAACAAGAAACAAATAGGGCTTGCTTTGTGATTAAAGAGCCTGTGATTTTGCTATTCATATTGTAAACTGCATGAAAGCACCTCTGATAGAACAAGAAAATCTTCAAGGTTAAGTGTGACAAGAAGGCGTCATTTTGTTTAAGCCATTCTGTTTTCATTTGTCTTGGAGAATATGTTTTCAGTAAGAGGCTGAGGTCTGCTGGTTCTTGCAGAGGTTCTGGCGTGTTGCTGTGGTCATCTGGACAGAAAAAATTCTGCTTTTCCCCTCAGCTGTTTGAAAATATGGTCCAGTGTGGTGAAAGTCACCACCCTCTTCCCTCTGTGTTTCTCCTACCCCAAGACAAGGTATTCCTCTGGCAAGAGCAGTCTCTTCCAGTGCAAAGGACTAAGAGAAGGTCTTTGAGCAGGATTGAGTGGGTGACTGCATTGCTCCCTCTCTTGTGGTACTGGGCAGGCTCCTGCAGTGCCTCCCAGTCTGGCAGCAGGGAAAAACATCAGGTTGTTGCTCCTCCTGCTGGAATGCACTTTGTTCCTAAAGCCTAGAGAGATGTTACAAACTCCATGTTGTTGAAATTTTGCTTGGGGAATATTTTACAGGTGATTCCAAGTGTGTTTCTGCAGCCTGTCTTCCCCTGTCCGTCTGGGATTTGGAAGGGCCTGGAACACCTCCAGAAATGAAGGGAAGACCATCTTCTCCTGACTTCCTGGGCAGCAGAATAGGTTTGTGTGACTGGGACCAGAGACACTGTCCCTGCACACCCAACCAGTTGTCAGAGACTTAATGTTGCTCACAGCCACAAATTTTAAAAGGTGACAAAAAAAAAAAAAAAAAAAAAAAAAAAAAAAAAAAAGTAGAAGAGCTTCAGAACTAGGTTAAGGTGTCTCATCTTTTGAGATACTAACTTAAAAGGTTGAGATAGAGATGAGATTTTTGTCACTCACCCTCTTTTTTTTTTAATGTAAAAACTGAATGGAAGGTACCAAGGTTTGTTTGTGAGGTCCCCTAGAACAGGGGCTGCCTACATGAAGCCGAGTGCTTGAGGAATTTAGAGGCTTCTGAAACAGGATTCCTCAATATGGAGTCATTCACTCAAATGGGGATATTCAAAACTGGGAATGAAGCTTTTAATTTTGGGGGCCAATTAATTTCTTTAGAGGTGGTGATCCGTACCTTCAGGCAAAAGTTCAGGGATCAAAAACTGCATCATCCTATTGTAAAAAAGGGGCTGTTGTTCAGCACAAGCAGCAGGTTTATGTGAGTCATATTTCAACTATTTTTTTTGTCATTTTGTTCTTAGATCTCTGAGCCGTCTCTAAGAGTAAAAAAGTTATTGCTAGAGAAATTGAAAACTGGTAGTTGATAAATAGGGCTACATCAGTCTGCAAAGAACAGTTGATGAATGTTACCATTGTATGTGAAATGTTCCTTTTTTCCCCCTCTTTAATAGCAACACTTTAAACTACATTGTCCCACACAGGGGACTGCTAAGTAAACCAGAACTGACACATGATAAATGTAAAGCTGTGGTTACAGCTCCAGAAATCAATGAATTGCATGTTTCACATGTGGAAGGGCAGTCGTGCTGTTGCTGCTTCCAGAGTGATAAATGTAATTCAATCCATGAGAGGTAAAACATGAGTGTAACTTGCTAATGCAAGTGCTTGCCTCCAAGAGGAAAGAAAAGTTTGTGAGGAACTGTACTGCTCTGCTGTGAAACCTCCTGCAAAATAATTAGTTCTAAACTTTGCAAGGAATGTAACAGAGAACTGTGTTCGTGTATAAGTCAATAACCCAGAAAATGTTTCTCTAACAAATGTGGTTTAGTACTTCTGAGTATTGTTAATCCATCTCAGGCACAGGAGCACCCAACAAAATGTCACTTTGAGAGATACTGGAACAGGAAAGATAATAATGCTGTAGATGAAGGCCATTATTTATGGCACTATGAATGCAATGATGGACCTCTAAGAATGACCCCCTACAACTCAGCAAGCTGGAAAGCTGTTCTGTCTTCTAAGCTGTTCTGTAGCAAGTGATTAAATAAATTCTAGAATAAAGGGGAAAATAAAAGGTTGATATAGATTTCAGGGACTGGAGACGAAGGTGACATGCTCCAGTTCTTTCTGGGGACCCTGACTTTGACATGTGCCCAGTGGGCTGCTAATCATGAATGGTTTCTGATAAAGAACATAGAAGAGCTTCCTGCAAAAGCTGCTTGATTTTAGTTTTAATTCCATTTTGAATTCATATTTAATAACGGATTTTTTTTTTCAGAGTGATAAAAGGAAATTCAGGCAGTGTCACAGATCACTGAGCTTGTGCCAGGACACTGCAGTATTTCTGTAAGGATCAAAAAGATAATGTTTCATGTTAATACGCTGTTAAACAAGTGAACCCCAGCTGTCAGGTCTGCCAGAGCAAGACCTTATTGGGAGGTTGTTGTCAACAGGCCAGGAGACCATTATTGAATGGGCATGCAGGAGCTGATAAATTCCTTATGTAGTTCTGACGTATGGAAGGTTTAATAACAGCAATGTCTTAAAGCATATTGAAGTGCTCTAGGAAAAGTCTAGCCTTCCTGTCCCATGAGAAGGAGCTTGGGAAGTTTGCTTCAACCATTGCTTTTCTCACAAGTTAAGATAATGACATGAGATATATCCATTTTGAACAGAAGAAAGTCAGAGGTGTTTAATTTGAAAACACAACTCTTCTGGCTTTTGCATTTTAGCTGAAATGCCTTCCTACCCACAGAGCTTTTTCCTAGACCCCAGTTTTACACAGGGCAGGTGCACAGACAAATGCCTGCTTGGCATCACGTGGGCTCCTCTTTACATTTCTAGAATTTACTGCAAATTTAACATTGTTTTGATAGACTGAAAAGCAGATGTAAGACAAAAAAGACCACATAACTGAACAGATAAAGTGCAGCAGACTTGCTGTCGGTTTTTTTTTTCTTCTTCTTCATTTCTGTTTAACACACTCCACCTTAATGCTTTGTATGGAAAATCTTCCACTGCCCTTTGGCACTGAACTTCACACCCTACTGGTGTCAACAGCATGCAATGCTGATTTCATGCTGCTCATCAAGACACGCTGTCTATGCAAATAAGATGGAGATGATTATTGCAAGTACTCGTACCACAGAAGTGCTTGGAGATCCAGATGGAAGAGGTGAGTGGAGATCAAAAGAAAGTGCTGCCCAATGTTACTGATTGCTAATGGTGTAAAGCAAGAGCATTATCTGTATAGCTCCAAAAGTCTAGTAACTTTCAGGCAATAATTAAATACAGGGCACCTAGCTGGCAGTATATTTTTAAGCTTCTTGAATGGGAGGCAGGGTTGGATGCAAATGAACAAGCAAAGGCTCATCTGGTCCGTGTCATGGAATAGAAAAATTAGAAAGATGCATTTGTGATAAACAAGATTGAAATGCCTTGGGAGAGTGCATGGGTATTTAATATCTTAACATGGATGTATTTGTTTTTTGTCAGAATAAATTGCTAAAACCAGTCATGAGATACTGAAGCAAGGAAATATGAGGAAGAGCTCTGGATTACGGTGCAAGTAAATTCATAATCCCCAAAACTTTCTCTAAAAATGCTGATCAGAAGTAAACATCATCAAATATGGTGTCACTTAATAGTGGGTGAGAGATTCCAAACAGATATTCTTATCAAGAAATGAATTATGAATTCTTCCCCACGTTCTAATAGATTGTTTTAAGAGGTGTTTTATTTAGAAGTTGATGTTTTTTATCTCTGTTTGTTTTCTTTTTTTAAAATATTTTATAACAGCATGGAACATTTCAGTATATAATACCCAGGCTTACTCACAATAAATCTCTTCTCTACACTTGCTACGTTCCCAGATGTTTATGTGCTTTTCTGTCAGTCTGATCTGTCTCTGGGGTATGATAGTGATACCCCCACACCTTTTCCTGCCAGCCCAGTTTCTGCTTGTTTCACCTCTCAGACAATTTCACAACAGACCCAGGGGTATGCCTGGCACCTCTCAGCCCCAGTGTGGTTTAAAGGTAGATATGCTGTCTTAAAAAATTAAACCACAGTCCAGGTGAGTGTTAATATGGTGAGTGTTAATATGGTTAACCCAGGTATGTTAACAGTAGTTAAGGAACCAAATGCTTCCTTACGTTAAGCTTCATTCTCTTGTTTTTAAGAGCTGACCCCAAACCCTTACTAACTCAGTGAAAGAGAGCAGTAACAGTTCCCCCAAGCTACGAGAACTTTAAATCTTTTTTCTCTGCATTTTCTTTTCAGAATGACTGAAGAGTTGCTCATGCACTGTACCAGGTACCTTCCCTTCCTTCCTCCCTCTCTCCCTCCCCAAGGCAAGTTGAGGTGAGCACACTGGATGAAAAAACCACCTGTGTAGTTATGCCTCCCTTTTCTTCTGCTGGTACTAGACCCCTTGCTTGCAGTTCTTCTTCCTCTAGCACAGCAGTAACTAGACTTCAAGACCTTTATCTGACAGGTTTTTTTTGTTTCTATCTCTTTACAGACATGCTGTCAAGCTTTTTGAGAAATGTTGGTAGGCTGTAGAGAGCTTAAAGCAAAATGTGGGGGAGCACTTCACGTGGCATTGCCTTCTGAACACTACTGGACATGCTGTTTGAAAACAGGTATTCAGGTAAAGTGTCCAGGTCTCTGTTTATCCCTCAATCATATTTTATCTGTTCCAACTGGGGAAAATATTCAATGAATCTGAAAACCCAGCTTGCAGGATTTCAGAAGAAGAAAACTGAAACACTTGTTGAAAGATCCTGGGTCTAAGAACCTCTTGTACTTTACCCAGTAAGACATTATTGATGGGACTTGCTTAAAATCTGCCTTCTTCCCCCCTGCAGCCCCCAGAACTTGTGGCATGGGGTTCAATGTTTTGCCAAGCAGGGGACCACTGAGACTTTCTGGCAGAAAGACCATGATTGTCCTGAGTGACTGAGGTGCAAGTATTTCTGTTGCTTGTTTGTTTAGGCTTTTTTTGTTTGTCAAAATTCATTTGAGAAGGTTTTACTCTGAGGTTTTTTATTTTGTCAGATAGGTGAAATGAAATCTTGGTAGAGTGTGAAAGCTGCTGTGCTTTAATTGGGCCAGGATAACAGTGGAGGCACAAAGTTCCCTCCTAGTAACCAGGACAGACCCATGGGTACCACTAGGAATGCGTCTGATGGTGGTTACCCACGACTTTCATGTGGCCAGCCCTTGACTCCTGAGCCGTGCGCAGCCTGTCACTACAAGACCCCATTGCTAGATGATGTTTGGCTGAATGTGGCTTGGATCTGGCTGGATATTTTCCTGAGTGCCATCCTGCCCAGAGCTCTGGAGTCTGAGAAGTTGTTATCCCATACCCTTTCTTGTGACTTTCCCACTACTCCCACCTTGCCTTTCTGACATAAAAAATGTTTTTAATGGCTCTTGGTCATAGGGTTTTGTACACTGCTTACAAGGTCAGGAAGGCTGGTTGTCTAACTGGATAGGGAGAAAGAGAAATAATGTTCGTATATGATACCATCATGAAGCAGTTGGTGTCTACATTAATTATGCTGATAATTAATCAAAAGTCATATCTGTATCTGGTACAGTTCTATTTTTATATTGGGGTCTGCCCTGGGTCTGTACAAGAGCTCTTAGAAACTGTTGTAAGAGATGAAAGATCTGAAAAATTCCCAAATGTCGCCTAAATAATAGGCTGCAGGGGCAGAGAGGTGTGAATGGAGGCTCCTCTGTTCATGTTTGAGGCTAAATGTTCAGCATATCAGCTTTGCAGCATCAGTGAAGTGATGGGGATCTGTTTCTCTGACCTCTTTCAAGACAGCATTTTGCTTTCTGTATCTGACATCATTCCTGGCTCACCTTCTGAGGACCTTTCTAGTTCAATCTACAAAGCTTTTTGCAACTCGCTGTTCCTCAGTGAAAAGCCATTTGGAGAGGCAATGAATTGTGAAGGGGTCTGATAAATAGTTGGCAGAGGAAAGATGCTCCAGTTCTTGGGAGGCTAGTCTGGGATTTGGATGATCATGTTGGCTTTTCTTTGCTTTTTCTTTTTTTTTTCTCTCTACATCAGACTTCCTAAAGAAGCTCGGGCATGTCATTTAGCCTCACTTTGCAGCTCATGAAAGTGTTGTGGGTATCGCCTCTGAGGTGATTGGTCATCACAGCAGGATGGTATCAAAAGAAAGATTAGAGTCTATTCTATTGGTTTTTCTTCTAACTTTTTGCTAAATACCCTGCCAAGTTCTGTTCCTTTCATACCTCTTCCTGAAATATATTAAAACAGGATCAACTTTTACAGGAGAAGGCCTCCTCCTGTACTCATGTCTGGGGTGCAGCTGTAGATTGGAACTGGAAGAGTCCTTTAGACATTTTCCTTTCTGTTGCATTCATGTTAGCTTCACATGGCAAGGTTTCACCAAGGATATGATTGTGTTAATCCTTGCAGTCTGATGGAACAGACCAATTATTTCTATTTATTAATCTCCAATGTCTTCAAAGAGCATTTGAATCTGTGGAAAATGATAATAATAAAGAAATGATGCTTGACAACTGATTCCCCTCAGTGCTATAGGTGGTGAATGGTACAATCAGATATCATGCATGACAACTTGAAGAGGTCAGTTGTTGACAGAGAGCTTTTGGTGTACCACATGTAATTGCAGAAGTACTGTTTGTCTTCCTGCTGATTCATAACTATCATTTTCTGTGCCATTTCAATGTAACTTTTCTCATCCTGATTTCACTTCGTGATCCAGAAAGGCATTTGCTATTAGCACAGGTAAGAGGATCTTCCATAGCACTTATCTGCTGAAAGTCACCCTGAAACAAAACACATACCTGAAAGCAAATATGCCTTCAGACAGCATTTAGCACAGGCAGCCAGGCTCCCATGAGGTGAAGAGCAGAATCTGCAGCAGATTCATGCAATCCACAGTAGTGCACATAATAAGGCATCTCTTTCCCTCTAAGTTTCTGAGGCGGATCTCCCTGCTTTCTTTGCTTCCCAAGATGCAAACACTTCTTCCAGGATACACTTCTCAGCAAAACTGAGAGCTTCATAACAGCATCTGGCAAGCAGCCATTTGTTGAAGTCCTGAGGTCCCTCTGTCTTGGCCTGTCCCTGCTGGATTCAGGGAGACTCTGACAAAGAGGTGTCACCTCTTTTCTACTACTCCTTTTCCTCTTATCTGAACTTTTTTTCCTGCACTCCTGAAACACAGTGAAACTTGAGGACAACTGGCCAAATTATCTGGGGGCAGGTAACCTGTTTGTACAAACTGTCTTGTGGCATCACGTGGTGAAGATCTGGAGGATGTGATCATCAAAACAAAAAGTTTGTGATGTAAGAAACCAACAGTGTAGGCTGTGCATAATATCTTTCAGCTGAGCTCATGGTAAAGGTTACCTCCCCCGTTTGTCAGGGTATGGAGAATTGTGTGCAAGCTTTTGCTCTTGCTTCTTCAGGAACAAACCATAACCAGGTGTTATGCTAGCTAATTCACATGGCGTGGCTTGGAACACAATGACAGTGTTTGGACAGGTTTCTCCACTTACAGACTAGCAGGGACAGTGGCCTCCAGCAAGAGAGAAGGGCAATCAGCAGATATGATGGTTGCCCTTTTTCCTGGCATAGCTGAGCCTGGAAGAAGATGACTATTTGAAGCTAGTAAGAATTAACTTCAGTCTGTGCTTTTTAACATAATGCTGGTGCTAGAGAGCAACTCAGGGCATGAAAAGCAGTGGAGTATTTCCACTGCCCCACAATGTGTGGGCACGTTTAGTCAGGAGTCATCCTGGCCCTGTCTCAGCCTCACACCCGCTCCGTCTCTGGCCCTGACAGGCAGGCAGCTCTGCTCCTTGTTACGTAGCAAAGCCAGAAGGTGGCCCTCAGGGCAGACAGCTTTAGAATGACACTTGACAACCGTGAGTCAAACTGAGGCTGATCACAGACTTGACACTGAGAGAGCAGACAAAAGTAATGGGTTCACAGCAAAACTGCTCAGAGCTTTTTTGGT
Organism: Coloeus monedula; assembly: GCF_965178545.1. Lineage (NCBI taxonomy): Eukaryota > Metazoa > Chordata > Aves > Passeriformes > Corvidae > Coloeus > Coloeus monedula. The sequence goes on from NC_138782.1 coordinate 76,083,491, forward strand.
GATGCTAACGGATTACCTCTTTTTTGTCCTGTGAGATTTTAGCACCAACATCTCTAAATCTGCCCCTCATCCTAAATGAAAGTTGGTCACTTTCTCCTTAGGGATACAGGTGAGCACACTCTGGGCTTGATACTCAATCTTGCTCTCAGTGTGGAAGGAAGACAACTGGACCAAGGATCCTGGATGTTTGTTTCATTAAGGCAGCAGTCTCAGGCTTTCTTGAAAAACCCATTTGCTATCTAGAAAATTAAACCCTTGTTAATATGTGCTAGAATAACTTTTTGGTTTAGATGCTGCAGCTTCACATTGGTGATATAACTAAGGCTGGTTTTCCTCTACCCTACTGAGCTCCCAACAAACTCCACTCTCTAGGGTGGAAATGAATCAACAAAATAAGAGCTTTAACTGTTGGATGGGAGAACTGTTCACCTGCAAGATTCATCCACCTCTGCTCACTGAAGCATGGTAACTCCAAATATAATTACGAGGAAAAAACCCTGAGACTAGTTTGTAGCTCACCCAAGTTAATTAAAACAAAACCATAATTAATTGTGTATCCTTTTAATATGGCAAGCTCTCAAAAAGCTGCCTTGCTAAGACATGTTTTTTATCACTTTACTTATCTGATGAAGATGGCTATTTTCACGAAAGCATTCAGAGAAATAGATTAGTACCTAATAGCACCAAAGCACTTGAAATCTTCTGGTTCAGATGTCAATCTTATTAGTGCCTGAGCCTTTTCAAGTTGCACAAAAGCTATTTATTTACAGACTGACACATAATAGCTTACTTTATTCCTTCTTCCTCCCTTAAAAAGAGATACTGTTTACTCAAAATCAGCTCTCTTCTTTGGTATAAATATTAAAGAACACTTTCTCTCTTCAAAGCACTAGAGACATTCTTTTAAGCATTGACTGCTGTTATTAGCTATTACTCTAGGCTTAAATGGTATTGAATTAAAATAATTTCTTAATGATAATCTCCTTCTCACAGGACTTAATGGTTTTTAAATTGGATTTTGGCAAATACGAGAGTAGGCAAGGATGCAAGCCTGGATCTTTTCCAGAGGCCATTTAAATCAATGAAGTCATCAGGTCCTACAAACGCATCATGCCACAGCACGACAATTAACATTTACTGGAATGTTTGCAGAATATTACAAAGTCTATCAAATATGGATTAAATGTACCTGAGACACAGCCAGTTTTCTGACAAATAGAAAATGAAAGCTTTTTTTTTTCTTTTAGATTTACTCTACCGATCTAACTTGCTGCAAACTGTAGAAAATGCCAGCAGGCAGTTCAACAAGTTTCTTTAAAATGGACTTTTCTATACAGATGGGTTTTGTTTGATAAATGCTAGAAGCTGTAAAGAACTCCAGTGACTACCATGCCCCTCTCCTCCGTATGAGTGGAAGATGGTACACACCTTCCTATTCATACTACTGTCCACCCTTGAGTGCTGTGTAAACTGTTACATCTTGTCAAGGAGTGTTCTTTATGTTTATTTTATGAGTTTTGTCATTTCTAATGACTTCATATTTCTTTTGACACTTCTCAAGATTTTGAAATTCAAATGAATAAGGTGCCTTCAGATGTCTAGGCCTCAAATCAAAGTGTAGTCTCAACTACCAGCAGCTGGTATTTGTTTCTCCTGCAGATATATGACTGTTATGTCAATGGGTACATGCCTTAGTTGTACTAAGCTGAAGATGTTTTGGATAATCTTAAAAATAAATGGAACCAAACCAATCAACTCATTCAAGTCCCATGTCCTTTGTTTTCAAACTCTGAATCAACAAAAAGAATTCAGCACATTGCTGGGAAAACAACTCTAAGGGTTGTTTGATGACAGGGTACGAAGACATCAGAAAGGACTTCCACTTGATGTTCTGAGGTGCTAAGGAGAAGGGAGTTGCTCTTGAAGACAGTTCTGAGCTCACTAGTTTTATAGAAAAATTTTAGATCCACCCTTGCTCTTCTCTTTTGCTGTATGCACCAGGCAGTCCTTGACACAGAAAACAGTGAATTTTGCATGAATAACATGTGATTTCAGAAAATGATGATGTTTATGTGGAGGGTGAGATTTGCTACTCCCCTTCTCTGTAGTGCTCTGAAGCAGCCATATTTTGTGGGAAAACATGAAAGCCTTGTCCCAGAAGAAAGTAACTGCCCTCTGCAGGAGCTGATAATTAGAGACAACAAAGCTGTACTGCAGAATCTGAGCAGGAAATACCTGAGTATATCATACTTGGGTTTTTTGTGGACCCTCGAGCTATGGAGTGAGAGTTTCTAGGACTTTTGGTTCCTTTGTCTTGGAACAAAATGCGCCCTCTGAAATGGCAATTGCAGTAGCAGGAGATGAATTGTGTGGTTGTTCCTGGGATGTATTGCTGTTCTGTAAGCAAAGGCAGGGTTCCTGTTGGATCCAGAGAAGGAGGGAGGACTGCCACCCAAAAAAGCTGTAAATAGCCTAATTCCCCACGGGCATTGTGAAGGAGACTGTTTTAGAAAGATTCCTTCTTTATCTTCCTTTCTCACTCTGTTTTTTCAGACCAAGTTAATTATATTTGCATATAAAGTCAGTGTTTACTTCTGTGACAAGACCATAGGGAGCGATGGTTTTGGCTGAAAGGACGCTGTATTTGTGGGGGAAGGAGGGTGGGATAATCGGGCGGAGCTGATGTTCCCTTTTCCCTTGCTCCCTGATGCTATATTAAAGCTTGTTGTTGAGTGTTCCTGTATCCTCTGTAACTTCTCACAGAGATTTCTTGGCTGCTTCAAGGCTAACTTTGTCCGTGCTTTATTGGTTACTGCCATTTTGTAACCTTCCTCTACCTCAGATAATTACATTCTGTCTATTGAAGATCTCTATTGCTAGATCAATAGAAGTTTATTCTTCATTTCCTTTATAAGAGCCATTGTATAGTGCTGCAAAGTGGCTGTTGTAGCCAGCTGTAATTCGTCAGTGAATGAGCAATCCTGCAGTCTGAAAAGCATCCAAAGATCTTACGGGATGAAAAGTGATATAATCATTATTGGTAGCTCAATTGCTCCTTTGACATCTCCTATAAGTATTAGTTGAGAACTGGAGGGTTATCTGGGCCCAAATGTTGTTCCAATCAATTATCTGTGCATTTTCCCCATCCCATTTGATGATTGCTTCTGTTGCTAACCGCTGGTATCCTATGGTGTCCCTTGATTGAACTTCAGTCTGCAGACTTTTGTCTGTAGTTCCCTGCTGCTTCCCAGTACTCTAGTGCCCCTGTGCAGAACTGGGCCCTTGAGGTTAGGATTGCTGGTTTCCTATCTCTCTCAAACAGCTGCTGTATTATTGCAGTGGCATCTAGACATAGAGCAAGCTGGCTTCCAACAAGCCTGATGGCAGCATCTGGTGTGTAAAGTTACGTGCCTGGTGACAAAGAACTGTTGAAGCAATCTAATGATTCAGGCCTGATGATATCAGTTCTGCCTTTTGTTCCTGAAATAGGAGACCTTCTCAGGATCTTGGGTTACAGATCACAGAGTGCTTTGTAGTTAAGAATGCTTGGGTCAAATAACAGAAAAGAAAGCTCTTTTATTGTTGCATGGCTTTGTGAAGCCAAGTATGTGCTTGATTTTCTAGTAGCATTGAGTTGGCACCTGTGTTGGTTCTGTCTCCTTAAAGGGTTTGGCAGATTGAGAGACAGTAATCACATCTTGAGCAGAGAATGATGCCTGAGCCACTGCAAAAAGCAGGTGGAAATGTTTCTGGGCTGTAACACTGGTGTTTAATACCTGACTTCTAACGCCTGAAAAGACTGCTCATATTTTGGGTAGTAAGTGTAGCTGGGTCCTGTGATTTTAATGTTTTTAAACACCACCTCAAAATTGCACATCCCTTGGTGGAAGCCAGTGTGACATTCTAGCTAACAGAAAATGAGGACTGACAGGACAGGTAGCTTGCAGTGGTGATGTCCCAAAGAAAAGCATAAAGGGATATATTGTTTTGCTTCAAGTTTTGTGAGGGATATGAAATAAATTAATTTTTACTTAGGAAATAAGCAAGTGTTATATTGTGAGGAGAGGTAAGAAAAGAGCAGAACCAAAATTTGGAAGCCTAAGTGAGGCACATTCTCCACAGTCATTAAAAGACCTGAACTTGTCTTGTGCATTTTTGTGTGAATGAGCAAAGAACCCACCAGTCTTTAAAAGAGCGTGGAAAATTGATGGAAAGCATGTTTATAAAGCGATCTTCTTATTCTATCTGCATCACCATAAAACCTTTTGGCATAGCCTTTTTATAACTCCTGTCTACATATGCATCTCAAGCAAACTATTTGCTTTTGAGTATGATAGTGAGGTCTATTGAAAATATTAAATAATAAATTATGCAACTTTCTCATTCCCTTTCAGTGAAATGCTTAATAGACAAAACTCAAACACAGAGTTAATTCACCTGTAAAGTACTTGAGCATCTGAATTACGCTTTTAATCTGCAGCAGCTGAGTTATGTCCCACTCCTACTATATATCCAGAGGGAAGGCTGCACAGGTAGAATCTACTTCTTTTACAGATTGTAGGGATAACTTATGCAGACAGCTATCAGCCTGTTCTTACTATGTGGAGAGAATTTATTGGAAGGGCTCAGGATCTGCTTTTCCTGTCACTTGTGGGTTATTAGCTCGTCCTTCCCCCTCAAGAACTGATCCATTTGAGTTCAGCCCTGAGCTGACTACAAGTGCTGCCTTCTGGAGAAATGGGCTTGCAATGAGAGGGGAGGGTTGTGCCTACTTGTGCTCCTGACCAGAAGGGATGGTCAAGTGAGTTTGCTTATTTTTCATTTCTGCTGTTGACTAACACATGAAGAGAGTTGGCAGAATATGTGCCAATTTATATAAGCATGAAGACTGTCATGGTCTGATGTTTGTAAGGCTTGAATTTACAAACTTTTCTCTGAATACTCAAGAGAGTACTTAGCTGGAATGTAAGCTGGCAACTTAGCCTCCTGAGGACAACAGGTATCTGCCCAAACTGTTGGATATTCTGATCTAAATTACCATGAGCTGAGTGTCAGTCAAGCACATTGTTAATCTCACAGGGTGAATAACAGTACTTCTCTTTTCCTTGGGGCAGCCAGAGAGATAAAAAGCTTGCTGCTTGATCCGATGCCCACATCAGCTACCATGACTCTCAGGGTAAGCAGGTGTCTCCCTTGACCTCTGCTTCCCATGCCGACCACTTGCTCTCTGACAGACAGAAGCCAGAAGCTCGAGATATAACCAACTACCAGGTACTTTTGTCTACGAATTTTCTCCAGCGCCTCCAAACTCCTGAGGAAAAGTATGAGGGGTGGTAATCAGAAAGGGATTCACTCTGTAAATATCAACACACCATGAAGGTCATTATGTCTGTTAGCAGCTCAAAACTAGTTGGGGGAACAATCCTCTAAACAGACATTTGTAAACCCCCCCATGTCTGGATTCCAGCCATACAGGGAACAGAAACCCAAATGGATTAAGATCAGAGAAAAAAAACTCCTCATTTCATAGCACGTTAACCAAGTTTTAATACCTTAATACCTGAAAAGTCACTTGAGATTGTCAGATGAAAGACAATATGGAAAAAAGGCATTAATTCACATTCTGTAGTGTGTAAGAGAGTTACACAGTTAAATCTTACTTGGAAAAATGGCTTCACTGAAATTTCTCCATTTTATTGTACAGCTGGCGCAGCATCCAGGTTTTGTGTTGGATCCATGTAATTCTGTGTAGTATTTATCTTCACTTATATTTACTAAAGATGATCTGCATAATTACCAGTTGCTTTCTTAGTTAAACTTAACCTCAGATTAGGCTGGGTGATTTTGATAAGACAAATTACATCTTGTCCTCAGGACAAGTGAACAAGATATGAATAGAGAAATACAAAGCTGGAAAAAAAAATTGTACCTAATGGAGCAGCGTAAAAGGGGTGCTTTTTATGGTCTTTGAGAAATATTTTCAGCTTGAAATAATTTATTTCCACAGCTCACAGAAGCTACAGGAATAACTAATATTCTCTGATAGAGGCTCTATTCCATTAAGAAGTCAACTTTGCAGTAAAGGCAAAGAAGAATAAAAAATGTTGCAAAGACAAGGTAAAGCTATTAGCAAATCCCATTCCAAAGTTGTTTCCTACTTGTAAACCATTTCTATCAAGGGAGCAATTTCCTGTGTGCTGCCATTAGTGGATAATATTTTCCTTCAAATAATGGGCTATGGATGGTGACTAACCACAAATGGTAATATTCTCTCTTTTAAAAGCCTGCACAGCATACTTTAATGTTCTGCCATGGTGCATTAGAACATAGACTATTTCCAATGTGAAAACTCATTTGTTTAGAAAAATCTCTCTTCTTCTCTCATTACCTCTCTCAAAACAGCTGAATGAGAGTTGAGGTTCTCGTAAAGTTCCAGTTGTCCTGGATTTCAAATGTATGTTCTATAGTTAGCAAGCCTTGGAAGAACACTTTACATGCAGCTTAAGAAAAAAGACAATAAAGTGTGATGAACAAGGCAACAGGATGTGTGCACATGCCATGAGATTTGTTACTGCTCACGTTGCTGGGCTGTGCAGACACGCACACAAGATAAACTGGGCTAGGATTAACCAGGTGCAGGAAAACAGCGTTCTGTTATCTGTCCCTGACAAATTACAGGCTGCTGGCTGGAATTGCCACTTGTAGATAGTAGTCATTTAGCAGTAAACTGCTCTTGTTTTTTTCCACTAAAAGCCTGAAACAAGGGCATGTTTATATAAGTACATTGAAATATGAAATGCTTTGAGTACATGTAAAGGAAATGCAAACCTTCCTAGCCTTTCATTTCCTATCAAACATTTACTGCATTGCAGGTTTCTCCAGCTCAGTAACAATGTCAGTGTAGCATACCTCATACACACTGTGCTTTATAGTGCCATGGCAATGTATATTTGAGGCCTTCTTTAAACCTGTATTCTGCTTTTATAGAACTGATTTTGATTAAAGAGAATACAGAAGCATTTTTTTATGTTTTGAAGTGTGACAATTTATGAGGGAAAGTAAATGCTTTACGCTTGAGTGTTATTGCAGGATTCATTGCTCTGGAGGAAATGTTCCTGCTCACAACTGATCTTGTGAGGTGGTACAAGCGCAGCCGCAAATACTGAATTTCCTGGATTAGTTTTAAATTATTCTGTTTTCAAATAATTTTATTTTTATATTTTGAAAACTGAAACTGCAAAACCAAGGCTACCGTTTTGCACTTCGTTGCCACGATACTTTCTTTTCTAGAATTGTCTTAAATGAAACCACCTAAAATCTCATGTCCTACCATTAGGGCATATATTAGAGGATAATTTTACTCTCCATCAAGTAAGAAAAACAAAACCTTTACAGCTGTAGGAGACAGGTAGTGAGACTACTACATCTAAAAAGCATTTACATATACATGTAAAGAGGAAATATAACCAAATGACAGAAAATGAATTTCACTTTTTAAAAGCAGTGTAAGTTATTGGTTTAATGGATTATCAGAAAGCTGCACCTTTGTTAACATCCTTTTCCCTATTTCCTTGCTTATCACAGAACAGACTGGGGAAGTTTAATAGTGAATTTTTTGAAATTCATAATGAAATAGGTGGCTCAGCAGTTACCAACATGTTGGTTTATGAACCACCTTAAAAAGAAAATTGTGTCACTTCCATTTTTCCACCTCCTTGTTCAATTGTTTTAGGCCTCAATAAGCTAAATGTTTTCTAGAATATATAGCAAAATAATGCCAAGGAAAATCTAAAATATTAGATTACTCTCATTTAAAAATATGTCAGGTTTTTCAGGCAATGTGTTGAAAAGAAACACAATGAAACAGTCAATTTTTTTTCTCTTTTTATAATTTGCAAGAAACAATAAGGCCATAAACAGTGTCCTGACCCATTTTTGGTTTGCGACATTTTGGGTTGCTTCAGTGATCTAACTTCTGAGTTTGTCTAATTTAAGTGTGTAGTTCCTACTTGTCTTGTTTGGATCTTCCACACATGTGAGGCAAAGTCTATATTGCAGTGTTACAGAACGCAACTCTAGTAAAGTACTGACTTTTTGCCATGGCTCTTGAAATAGCTGAAAGGCTGTTTCACTGCATGTTTTATGGTGTGACACAGCCTCAGTTTCCCCTTTCATCTCAGTGCTTGGGGTATCTTTCAAATACATGGATGCTAAATACATGCAAAGGTGTACTCTCTGTTGTGAGGTGGCACAAACCATAGTTAATTATGTTAATGAAATTATCTACCAAGGAGCTAATACAACTTTGGGAACTGCTGGCTCAGTCTACTTATGTCTGCCTGGACCGAGGAGTACATGGGCTGCTGCCTAGGGAGAGCAGCAGACGGACTGGGTTGTGGCAGTGGCAGGGCGATGACACTGACAGGCAAAAAACCCGTGCACTCAGCCCACTGCAGAGTTTGGGTTCTGCCTGCTTCTGCCGAGCTGAGGCACGAGATCTGCAGTGCAGCACTGTACACTTACTTACCCGTTTAAGAGCGAGGCACTAAAGGAGACCAGCGGTTCGTTCTGGCCTTGAACAGCTGAGCAGCAGGTCTCCTGTGCTACCCACCCTGACTTACCAGCAGGATGCTGGTAAAGTAAAAGATGCTACTGCTGGTGATTTCCTTTTCTGAATACAGAAGGCATCAAGTGGGTTATAAAATGATGCAAGATATGTCCAACAGCCAATGTAGGAATATGTTTTTTAGGTCCTTTGGTAGCAGAGTCTTCTTCCTTTTTGCTGCAAACTAGATTTTTAAGACTTTTACACCTGTTTGTTTCAAGAGTTAGGGGTGTGGGCTCAGGCAATAATGAAGGAAAGCAGAGGTGGGCTTTCTTTGCTTTGAGACACCTACAGCCCCCTCTGGAATGTCTTGGGTACTGGTGTGTGGCAGATTTTACTTCTCAGCAAAATTGAATTGACTTTATTACTGCTACCTGTAACACTACAGTAGGCTCAGAACACATGCAGAAAACTGCCTTATGTGGGTGTGGGGACAGTTTTTTAGCAGCTGTATTTCTAAGGGATCGGCCACCATGTCCTTTACTTCTCAAAAGCTGTTACCTTTTGGATGCAGTGCCAGCTTTGCTAGCATGCCATTTTACTGTTGTCTGTTCCTGGTGACGTGGTATTGGCTCCTTTGGTCATGCCTTGTAACCCCTTGTGTCATAACTACAAAACCCAAAATTGTTCCCTGATACCACATATCACAGGCAAAATTCTCTATTCCTCCTATATTCCCCTCCAGCAACTTTATTGCAAGTGGAATACATTGAGTTTTTGCTATATTTAAAAAAGGTAGATGCCCAAGAGATGAAACCTGAGAAAAACATATTTTGCCTTTCAAATAAATGATTCTAGGATTAAAATCTGGAATAGTTCATTTTCCCCTTGGTTTCAATCATTTCTGTTTTTCAAGTACACTTCCTAGCTCTTAAAAGTGTAAATTTTAGTGTTTTTATGGGTCTGTAAATCAAAAACTGCAGAACACATTTTAACCTCTTAAAAAAAAAAAAAAAATCCACAACTGGACTAAGGACTTTATATGCCAAGCTACAGCATCATGCACATACGGAGATGAGTTAAACTCTTTGAAAAAGGGAGGAGGTTTATAATGAGAATGCATTTTGGAGTGGAAGTGTGAGAGGGCACCACTACAATAAATCTAGAGAAGAGAGATGAAATGAGATCTTATGATGCTTTCATGCAGTTTGGAAAAAAGTAGTTTTGCATCTGAGTTCAGTTGATTCTGCCCAGGAGAGGCTATTAAAAGTGTACTTTTCAAACGCTTGTGTTTCTCCATGTCCTTCTTTTATTTTTTTTTCTTTCGGTGCAAAGAAAGTCACGAAGTCCATGCCCCAAAGGCAGAAGTAAGCTCAGGAGATGCTAAAGATGAGATATTAGCTCCTCCAACAATCCCCACTTTGCTCTGACACATCAGCTCCCCTTGGGGCTGCTGAGACACAGCTGGCCCTGAGCCAGGCACATTTTACAGGTGCTGGGTGGTTTGGTGGTGAAGGCTTTTCTCTGCTCTCTGTGAGCTGCCCCCTCAAGGCATCAAAGGGATAAAGGAAGCAGCTCTGTACCACTGTGTTGGGAGCATCTAGGCAAAGTGCTAGCGTGGTTTATGGAGACTTTTGCCCTCTACAAATGCCCAGGTGGCAATTACGCCAGGTTTTGGGCTCTGTTGTGCCAGCAGAAGAGTGTAAAGTGGCCTTGCTGAGACAAAATGACCCACTCTTGAAAGGTCCTGATTAGGAGCAGGGATGTTTTCAGAGGTCCTAATAAAGAGTGGAGTCCTGCTGAATCCGGAGGAGTTTGGCATCTCCTGCAAGTCAGAGTCTAATTTTGTGGTAAATAGATTTTTTAACCTTTGTGGCAGTCTGAAAGTGTTCAATTTAAGCTTTCATACACTGGACTCACCAAAATAGAAGGATTAGAACAGAATGAGAAGCAATGTGCCCTGGAAAGTGCAATTATGAGGAAATCCATCTGAAAACAGCTGTCTACAGGAATAGACCAGAGGAGGCATTTTTAATACATCACCAGGAAATGAGGAAGCTGCACCTGTGGCTCAGCAGTTTGAAGCCTGATCACACCAGCACCTGTGTCACTGTCATTTTAGTCACTCATTACTCTTCTACATGAAAAGAATTAACCTGACCATCAGGAGACACAAGGAACAGCAACAAATCATTCTTTAGCCCTACTTGCTAAGGGAGATGGTGGCCAAGGTTGATTTGTTGCCCAACAGAGCAGGAAAATGTGGACCAAAAATGTCATTGAAAAAGAGTGCCTAAAGCCCCTTCCATTTTCATTTTTATTGCAGGTTCAGTACGTCCTAATTAAGTGTGAGAAGGTGGAGAATATCTGCCTGAAGCTTTTGAATTGACTGCTCCTGCTGGGCAGTAGGAATTTAGGGTTAGGGTGTTTAGAGCCCCAAATGATCCCAGAGCCGTAGTAACTTACTTCTGCAGGAATAGAGAGTGTAGGTGATGTTCTGGGAGAAGGGCAGGTAGAGCCTCTTTTCATGAAGGATGAAATGGATGGAAGAACTGCTGAAGGCCAGTCAACTTGAATTCAGCTGTAGGAAAATACAGGAGTAGATGATCTACATACAAGTGCCTACTGGAAAAAAACCCAAATCAAACCAAAAAAACTCTTGAAGTTTTTGAGGCTTCTGAGTCTGTCTTTACAGCATTCTTGGAAGCACAGTGGGAATTATGCAAGGAAGAGGCAAAACACCTTAGAAGAGTCATCAGGCAATATTTCACTGTTAGAATGGAAGAGTGTCTGCAGGCGTCTGCTCTTCTTCAGGTACAAGTCAATGCTGCTTTTAATGTCTTACTTCAGGAATAAAAAATATCCTATTAAATTTCAAGTCAGAAAAAAATGAGGAGAGGAGAGCAGCCACATGAAGGACAGGTTAAGTGGTGTTGACAACATGCAGAAACAGTCCAAACACAAAAAAAGAAAATAGCAAAGATGGGACTCCACTCTCAGTGCAGTTGTTTACTGCTGCCAAAACCAGGATTAAGAACAACTAATTGGAAACCAGTCCTGTGAAAAAAAAATCTAAGGCTGTTGTGGCTCACAAGCTGAATATTCTTTAGGCAGGATAGGGAACAGTAAATAGTAAAACAAGAAATAAAGCAGGCAAACTTTATTCACTCTTCTGCTCATCACTAGAAAGACCTCAGCAAAACTAATGGTCTTATTTTGAGTGCATCCATGAGATTTCTTGCCAAATGATTGTATGGGTAGTAAAAGTTTACACAAGTTTAAAAGACAACATGACAAATTAAATGTTATCTGTTTCCTGTTCAGAAAATAGTGCTTTATTTAGGGTATTGAAAAAATCTTCAGAGAATATTGCTTATGTGTCAGATCAGAGCTGAACCCTCAGCAGGTCTGAGCTAAATGACTTTTCAGGCTGCCACACTATGTCCACTCTTCTGTTCTGCTGTATTCTTAGAGCCAGCAATGGGGTTGAGGGATGGGATTGGAAATTATACCAGAAGATGTTAATGGCTGCCAGGAGCTACCCAGCCAGTTCTGGATGTCCTGTGCTGAGAGATGGCTGGGAAAACTGCCTTGAGTAATTACTGGAGTAATAGGTTTCCTCTGTGTATAACTCTTGTATCATGTCCACACCAGAACTTTGCTAGTGTAAATTCCTCTCTCCTTCTGTCCAACCTGCTTCCTCCTTGCCATATTCCAGGCTCTGCTGACACCCTCTCTGAATGTTGCCATACTGCAGTAAGACTGCTTTTAATTTTGTTACTGCATATAGTTCTGAGGTAGTATGGTAACCCAGGTACTCATCCAATGTAGAACTTGGATTTATGCTTTAAAAATCTATGCCTGACCTGAACAATAGATTACAGTGATTGTGAAGGAGATGCTGTCCTTTCCTGGGTAAGTTCTCATAAAGTTTTGTCTGACAGGCTGAAAAGTAATAAAACGAAGAGGAATAATAAAATAGGACATCATGGTAACAAAGGAGCACAACAATTGAGAAGATTCAGGCTTCAGACAAAAGCCAAGGGCAAAAATCTATCTTACTCTATGAGGTTAGTGCTGCTTTTTTGGTTCTAATCCTTTTGCTTTGGTGCATTTCACTCCTACCCTTTGCAGGGTGTGGAAGCTGAACATTATACTCCGGTGGTTTAATAAAGCCTATCATCTTGTTTATTTCAATCATTTCCTCGTTGGGCTGAAAGCTTTAGGGATTTCTTCTACAATAATTCCCCAGATCTCATTCTTGTCCATTACAGTGCAGCTGATTGCCTCTAAGCAGTTAGTACCTCCTTTTCATTCTTTGCTTTCAGTCTCATAATTCTGTGCTTATCTGCACTGAACTTCATTTGCATTTATTAGCTGTGTTGGTATTTAAAATATCTACTCTAAGACCTTCTTTATCTCTGCATTGTTTCTTATTATTTGCTGTCTCTCCCAATTTAACTTTAAATGCAAACCCAAAATGTTTGTTCCAAATGGTTGTCAAAATTCTTCACATAAGCTGCTGAGTGTGGACCGGTTCCTATTTCCCAACTACCAGATTCTTTCTAGCCAAGAAATTACTTCTTCCAATTGCACTTTTCCTGTGAATCTCCTTATAGCTCCAGCTAGTTCCATCCCTCGCTCCTCCTTTCCTTCCTGTCTGAGGTACACAGCTTTCCAGAGTTCTTGACAGGGCAGGGCTGCCTCTTGTTCCCACTGACACAAGTGGACATGTCATTGTCTCCCCATGTTGGGATGAGCATATTGCCTTAGTGTTCCACACTCCAACACTGCCACAGGAGGATAAATGGAGAAAATGAAACCCACCCCGATGGTGCTGGGATTTTCACACAGTGCCATCACTGCTCCTGATGTTGTCACTGGTATCAGAGGTAATTTTGTTAGTGGCTGCAGGTTGCAGCTGCCTGAGGATAGGCTGGTTATAGTCAAAGCACAGAACCTGGTTCCAGTTTTTAGTTCTGGCATATATTTCTTCCTCAGTTTCAGGCAAACAAACCTCTCTGCCTTAGTTTCCCCTTGCGTGAAATGGCGACTATAATGCCTGTTAGCAGAAATTCTCTTTTTTGTTTTTTACTTTTGTTGGCCTTTTATTCACAGTTAAAGAGTAGCATTGTTCCCAAATAGAGCAGAACTAAGAAGCTGCAAGTCCCAGGATGGCCATGGGAGACTGGAGGGCTGCAGTACACACCAGTATAAATACAGCAGCAGTCACCTGCAGGGTATGACAGACAGGTAAGGACAAAATATCTGAAAGGGTATCAGATTCAGACCCCTTGTAAAGGAATTGATGTTAATCATTATACCAAAATTCAAGTATTTATGGAGTCATCAAATAGTGCTGCCTGCAGCCATAACTTCAGCATCTCTTCTCCTCACTCCCATCAGAAATTCCTTATTGTTTAGAGCTTGCCAGTACTGTTGAACGTGACAGTCTTCCTAAAAAGTGGTGTCAGAGGCCAGAGCCACAGGGGATACAGAGTTTCTGCACTAATATCCAGACCTCATGGAACTCCATATGGGTCCAGCACTTCAGGCAATGGTTATCACCATTTCCTTTCATCTGAGCCAATTAGTTGGAACTGAAACTGTATTTTTAAGGTCTTATTGAAAGTCCAGAAAAGTCAAAAGACCATTTCTATTGGCACTAGAAGCCTGCAACACTCTCAAGGGCATAGCACTGAGGAATCTAAAACCGTTCTCCAAGTTTTTTCAATGTTTTAAAACTTGAAGGTGTTTTGCCATGCTGACTATTTAAGGCAGGGTGCTACAGTGATGGGGAAGTACATGGGAAATATTCTGCAGTCTGTGGAAAGCTAAAATGAAGCAGCCTACTGTCCCTGACATCCCCATACAAAGCTCTAAAAGCATAGGAAACCATAAAATACTATTTTTGTTGCTGTTAACTGTAATGTCTGTTTCTTGTGGCTCACACAGAAGGTACACCCTCTTCCCTGACCCCCCGCCCCAAATTAAGCTCTCATAGTCTTTCTCCTTTTGTTTTTAATTGCAGAAGAAAATTATGGTCCATCCCAAATATAGATGTGGAAAGTCTGAGAATTTTGGTTTGGAAAAGCAATTAGATACACATTCCAGAAACAGTGCCACAATTTCCTTTGCAAACATTTCGAAAGCTACTTTCTGAAACTCTGAATTGTTTTGATAACATCAGGTCTTTTGAACCTTTATCTTTGGATAGGCAAGGAACACGTAAACGTTGATGTGGGCTAAAGCATATTGTCAGTAAGTTGGAGAGATCAAATTGAAACTGTCAACTAAAATTATTAAAAAATACCTTAATTTTGTCTATATATAATTTCCTAATATCACTTCTCTTGTACTTTTTTTGCCAGTGTGAACATTTCCTTGTTACTTGCTCATTTTTCAGGGTGAATAGGATTTTACCTCTTAATGAATATTCTGCTATTACGGAGGCCTAAAATTTGGTGATTCTTGCAGCCTTTTCTTATTTTGGTACCTTGTAGTTTATGGCTAGGTTGGCTAGGTTGATTTAATTGGCTGACTGGTTTGATTCTGGGTTTCTGTTTGGTACTTTTTGTTCCCCTGTCCCTTCCCCCCAGCCTCATCCCCCCTTTTTCTGTGGTATGAGTTACTGTTTGCTAGCAACATTCTGTGACTTATGATGCATTAAGAAGAGCATCTGATAACTTTTTAGGATGTAAATGACTGTTAAATGATTTGCAAATATTTCATGGAACTGGTCTTGAAAGAAAAAGATGGCACCTCCTAATTCTGCTATCAAACAGGTCATTACTAATTTTTTTAGGCTAGGCTGACCAAATCTTCTTTCATTTTTCACTTAACGCAATCTGGATAATAAGAATAATTGGGGTAATAAAAAATAAAAATTCTCGCATAATTATAATGCTAATGGTGTTTCTTATGAAGTTTTTTGCCAACAACTTTCCTTTTTTTTTTAAATTATAATAAATCTGTTTATTAAGCTATTCCACTATTTTCTCATGGAGGGTAATTTATTGAACACATAATTCAATATGTGAAGAGCATTTATTCACATATTATTAATATTCAATATGTGAATGCATTTAATATATTTAACATTTTGCACAGTCCTTTTATTCTTTTGGTAAGAAGTCCACAACCTTCTTAGTGTTATAATTATGTTTACTTCATTAGTATTCCAGTTATAGTTGTGTATTCAGTGTTAGCTTAAGTTATTGATGAATGTGTCTACACACATACAGGTCTTCATGAAGATTTAAATTAACTGTCAAGTGAAGAATTTGGGAAGACTTCTGAGGAAGGCTAGCACTTCATTTTTTGCACTTTTCTCCTTAGCATCTAGATTGAGTCATAGCAGAAAGCCTTTTTTGTCCCAGGCTTACACCACATTCTTTTATCTTGCAGACATGCTTGTGCTGCAGCCTTGGACCTGTGCATTCTCTCCTTGACTGCTTGCAAGGCCCATGCTCCTCCTGCACCCAAGACTTGCCAGAGGTTCATCCTTCCGGCATCAAACCATGATAAGAAGAAAAAACAAGTGTTTGGAAAAAACAAGTTAAACAGAAAAACATTCTCACAATACTCATGAAGCACACTAAAACGTGATATCAAGTGTAGAAAGGACTCCATAAATTACCAACTTCAAGATTTGTAACTTTTATAGTTTATCTTGGTACATGTTTTATCTTCTCTCAGTTCTGCAATTAAATATCAGCACTATATTCGTGTCAGGTCCTGGCAAAGAAAACTGCATGACAGTTTGTACAAATTCTGGTAATTGACTTTCTAAAACACATCAACTTTTATGCAAGAAAATCCTTTAAATCTATTCCATATCATAGTATTTAATAATTGTCCATCTATTGCCTCAATTACAGTTTGGTGAAGCCAGTCACATTTCTTGGCAGTTTAAGTTAGAATGTTAAGAAAATTGAATTCTTTTTGTTACTGAAACTTGTTTTATTCTAGATATATGGAACTAAATGCAATTCTTTGTCCTAATGAACTTTGAAATCTTCACTGAGCTTAATCGGTGGAGTATTTGAATTTATGTCAGGGAGACCTGAGGTCTGTGAAACTATTTTGGGTACCTCTGGTCTGTTTTAAATGAGCTCATAGGGAGTCTGCAATGGATGAAGAACTATTATTTCAATGTGCAAACTGAAGCAGCCCTGTATGCTCTGAGTTTGCTTGAGGCTAGATTAATTCAGATGAAAGGGGATGATATTTCTAGGATTTCAATAAGACTAATGGAGCTTTGAGTTGCTGCTCATCTTTTCCTGTGAAATTTGGGAGCTGCACGGAACATTATGACTATCTGATTGCTCAGCTGGAATACTGTAGATGCAGAATTTCCTGACATATTTTATCTTCCAGTCCAGTAACTTCTGCTGCATTTGGAGTATGGGTGGCTCTAGCAAAGTTTTCATAAGCTATTCAAAACTCCATTTCGAAATCTGAATTTAGGAATCTAATTTTAAACCCTCTCTGAATGATGACCATCTCACAAGAGGCACTAAAACATCTTATCTATTTCCTGGTGATAATCGAGTACTTCAGCACCTGTTTAATGATGGCAGGAAGCAAGTGCACCCCTAGGTGATTTGTGCATTCCAGGGACACAAGTAGAGCAAGTGACAGCAGCAGAGCAAGATTGGGGACTTTTAATTACAATCCACTTGACTGAAGGGTTCCACAAGGACACCTTGTTTTTGCGAAGCAGACAAAAGTGACGGGGTACGGCTACTCACCCTGAGAGGGAGGAAATACATTTGCTCAGCTTCTGTAATGAGGCTCAGCTCTCATGAGTCAGATGCTGGTTTGTCTCAGGGCCTTCCACTCACCATCAGTTAGTCAGCAGCAGGTCCAAAGTTTTCTGTCTCTTACAAAGAAGTGGAGAGCTGCACTGAAGTGCAGGGTCCAGTTAATGATGCCCTTTCCTTCTCTCCTGGGTCATGAACATTTAAAGGATACCCTCTTCTGTTTTGTTTTGTTTTTTGTTTTCTTTCTTTTTTTGTTTGTTTGTTTGTTGGTTTTTTTTCTTGTTTTATTTTGTTTTGTTTTGTTTTTTTAATACAAGCTTCATTTATTTAGGTTGTCACTATTTTGCTCTTGTGACAGTGACAGCATTATTTGCTGTGTGTTCTTTCAATGTGACTAAGACGCATGCAAGTGTGGAAACTTCTCACAACTGGAAGATAATGGGCAAAACCTTTAACTTTTATGAGTAAGACATTTCCTTGAAGATCCGAGCAGGGGAAGCTTTAATCATGGTTACAAGAGATTCTGGTTGAAAGGAAAATATCCCTTCTTTGACAAAACAGAGACAGAATCATGAAAGAGACACCTCATTTTAAATAAAGCTTTATTCATTAGATATGGCTCATGAATTCTATTTGGATGATCTAGGAATCATATAAACACAGCATGAAATACGTATTAAATGTGTTGTATAAATTTGCAGTGTGTCTTCATAGTGGTGCAATAAATGACAATGAGACTAATGTGCCTACGACACCCAATAGCAATTAAGTCAGCCTTCAGACCTTTTACAAGGAGTCAACCTGCTTTGGGATGGGATGAGTCAACTGAAGGCCTGGATTTGGGATTTATTCCTAACTTTGCCCTGGCACGGAAGAGGAGGTGCAGATGGTTCTGTTAATCTGTTCCTGCTTCTGAGAAGCTCTCAGTAGAGCCCTGCTGTCCAAGCAGGACCCAGCACAGCCCAGGCCTTGGTCAGTCAAGTAACTTCAAGCATAAGAAAAGAATCAGGGTTTTTTTTCCTCCTCTTCCTTCTATTTAAATGAAACCTCCATATTTATGTCCTGTACTTTTTCTAAGACAATCCCTCTCTCTCAACATCCTCAGCATCTGAATTTTCAGTCTGGGAATTGTAAAATTTAAAATTATTACTCAAATTCAGGAAGTTTGCCAACTTCTTTACTTTCTTCTATAACCCTAAGGGGAAAAGGTTCTGTTGAAAAAACCTATCTGCTCTCTTCCTGTAACCTATTTGTTAATCATGTTTTGATGACTGACTTTTGGGCACAATCCCAGGAATTTTTAAGGCAGTCTTTAATAACCACTAATATGTCTGCATACAAAAACAGACGATTATTATTCATGGGTGAGATTACGCAGAATTAAACTTTCCAAAACTGCAACGAACATTCAGCTAGACATGAAAGTAAGCTGAATTTCCATTTGGTTTGCTTCTTGCTGAGCCTTCAAATTATAAAGTGAAGTAAAGCCAAAAGATTAATACAATGAAAACAAAGATTGGGAAATTAAATGACACGATGCAATTTTCTGCCTCATTGGGCTGGCACCAATAATATGCAAAGGAAAGCCTGCTTAGTGTTGGTTAGCTGCTGTAAAAATGTGGCACAATCAGTCTCCTTCTCCAGGGAAGGTATTTTCTTGAATCATATCACCATTGACTCTTCCAATTACCAGAGACCCCATGAACAGCTTGAGGTCTATTTCTTTTTCTGTTCTGCTTTTTCATATTACTCCTATTAGAGTTTACACAGGTACATGATTTCTCATTATCTCTAATATTTTAGAGACAGATAAGAAGAACATTGAAAAGACAGAAGGGAAACCCTCCAGCCTGCTGCCACTTACATAATTAAATATTAATATTTCAGAAAATATTACTTTAGGGAACCCATAATGGACTGTGTGTTAATCATCTCTTTCAGTGTACTTTTAATCTATTACATATTCAGTCTGCAGTTAGAGTATTATAGGAAATATGTCATTGCTTATAACTGTCCAGGGAGAGGCATCATCCTCTAGTCTTTGCATTAGTTAGATATTAAAAACTATATCCTCATTATCTTAAAGATTTAAGTAACATTTGAGTATTCTGTTACAGACCTATGAGCCCAAAGACTGTTTATTCCCAACAGGTTTAGTTTGCTTTACCACAAAGTTTGCAACACTTGTGACCTTGGGAGGAAGGTTTTATTGTCTATGAATACTCTGGTGCTCCTTGGAACCCCATCGGTGGCTTCGTGTCATCCTGGGGTGTGTCCAAGCTGTGGGGCAATGGTTGACTTTTCTTACATCGCAACATCTAAGGAATAAACTCTCAACTGTGCAGGTGCTGGGTGTGGGTTCGGCAATCACGATGGGCGCCAGACTGCGGGAGCTTTGGGGGGTGCTCGGTGCGGGTTCGGACGGTGAGGAGAGATCTCTGTAGTCAGATCTTGGACCATGCGGTTTATTGCAAAGGGCGTGGGTACAGGGGCACTGCTTAGAGCTGCAGCTGGCAGCTCTGAGCAGGCCCAAGAGAGCAAGAGAGTAAGCGGGAAAGTAAAGAGAGAGAGGGAGAGAGAGGAATGAGGGTGAAGAAATAGTGAGAGAGAATGTGTGTAGAGTGATGAGAGAATAGTAAGAGTGTGTGAAGTCCTGGTTACAATACAATAAATCATCTTCTGTACTGAATATTCTAATTGTCGCTAACCAATCTAATACAAGATACAAATCCTATAGCATTTACATACAGCCTATAAGAGTTCTTATATTACCATAGAGTGTTACATCTTAACTTCTAAAAACTACTCTTTGGACCCCTTCTGCTGAGCTAGTAGGGTCTGCTCTGACCCTTGGACCTGCCTGCAAGCAGAGGGTATTGTTCAATCAAGAGGGGATTACCTTCAGTTGGCCATACCATTGTTTTCCAGTTGTTCAGTAACTAAGATTTGGTATTTCAAAAACGGCTTTCATTTCGATGTCGCCTGTAGTTTTCATATTCCCAAAATCTTTTGTCAGGCAATCATATTTATAAGGCTTTCCTGTTTCATCTTCCCCAACACAACTGGTGTTCAGGAGGACTAGTGTAGGTCCCAGTTTTAATACTGATGTGGTTCATGACCCAAAGTAAGTAAGTTATGCCTTTGTTTAACTTTCTGTTTTTGTTTTGTTTGGTAACTTTAAACTCCAAACCTTGAAGAGCAGGACATGCCTCACAACTGGGTGGTCGGTACAGCACCTCTGGGTCAAATCCCTTTCTGCAGCAGCCCCAGATTTGTCACTTCTGTGTGGAATAAAAGAAACACTTTAAATTTTTTGTAGTGCTTATACCTGCTGGGACAGAATGAGGCATGCATGAATTAACATTAACTTGGTATTCTCTTAACTACTACTTGAATCTTGATGTACTGAATGCTCTTACTTTCCACTCCTGTGTTATTTTATATTTAATTTTCTATTAATCTGATCATTACATGTGAGAGTGTGGCATTTGTCTGGGGATATCAACAGGTTTTGCAAAGCTGATCTGATCAGATAACAGAAGACCCATCAACTGCAGGTGGGAAATATGTAACCTGAGGAAACTGTGCAGGTGCCTTAGCAAGAGTGACAATTTCCCTCTGAGCAGCCAGGTTGATGGGTTTTGTAGATTCTTTGTGGGGTGCTGCTATTTACTGCAGATGATGCAGTATTCTATATTACAGTAGACATATCTATATCTATCTATATCTGTTACAGAAGAAATAGTCTCACCCTCCTGTTACTGCGCCTTTTTTCCTGGATGTGATATTATGTCATTGACGTTTCCTGTGATGGGTTTACAAGCCTGACATTTCATAATGAAATTTCCACTATTTTTTGTCCACACTCTGTTTCATCCGGTAATCTGCACCTGTGGGTGTTACACCTTCTCTTAGAGAGGGTGCTTCTTGCCCTTTTAGCATCAGTACTAACAAAACTCCACAAATTTATTTGATTATTGTACTGAATAGAAGCATGGATTTCAACCCCTTTTCATTTGTCTTGAGTAATGTCTACTCAGTTACTCAAATGTGTGTTTTCAGCCATTCTGTTGGACTGCAGGTGATACAAACTGCTTGTTGTGTGTATGAAATACTGTTCTTTGCAAATTTTCAGAATACCTTGGGTATGTATTGCAAGCTGCTCTTACAAATTAGCTTGCTGTAAATACTATGCATGGTGAATATTCCTGTGGCCTGACTCACAGCAGTGCTGTATAATGTGTTTCTAAGTTGAGCTACTTTGACAAAACGACTGCAGTAATCAAGTATCAGCAGGCAGTGTTTCTGCCTATGTTCATATAAATCACACACCAATTGCTGCCAAGCTTCTATTAGGTGCATCATGAACTATCAGTGCTTCCTCCTTGCTGTTTTTTTCCCCTGATACTTTACATAAATAAAACAGTCTAGGAGAATTTATGTTACCTGTGACATCTTTCTGGAAAGTTCTTGCGCACTTCTTTGCCTTTTGTACAGTGCCTCATCTTAGTGTCCCTCACCGACTTCCTTCCGAATGACTGGAGGAAATATTCTCTAGAATCCCTTGGGTTTTTTTCTCTAAACCACTTTGGACTTGTTCATATCCCACATTCAGAGCCTGATTTTTCTTTACTCCAAACATCTCGGATGCCTGACGTTCAGGCCTTGATGACTGTATTAAAAAGAAATCAATGGTATCTACACATTGTGCTTCCCTATTTCTGTTGGCAGATCATAAGCGTGAGTGAACATCTGTCCCTTCTCTTTCATAGGCCATCATCCTGCTGCATGACAGGACAGCTGCTACAGGATTTTTTTCTATTACTTTGACTTCTAATTTGAGTCACTAGAGTGTGATTGTCACCCTCTGTATTTTGGATGCTTTTGTCCATCTCCTTCACTACTAGTTGGTCTATTCTATTCTATTCTATTCTATTTATCTTTGTGTAAATACTAACAGGGAGTTCACAGCCTCAGCATGGTTCAATTCTTTCATGGACGATGGTGCCTTAAATTCTTGCATGTTTTCTCCTCAGAGGATTAGATCGGATCATTTCCCCTCTTCTAATCTCATTCCCTTTTCTAAGATATAAAGTGCTTCTAATGTATAGGAATGCTTCCCTCCTGACGCAGTAATGGAAGTAGGGATCCCTCAGCTTCCCCTGGCAGATGAGAGTAGA
Source organism: Coloeus monedula (assembly GCF_965178545.1). Taxonomy (NCBI): domain Eukaryota; kingdom Metazoa; phylum Chordata; class Aves; order Passeriformes; family Corvidae; genus Coloeus; species Coloeus monedula. The sequence continues at coordinate 76,105,981 of NC_138782.1, forward strand.
CTGTACCTGTTCCTCTGCACTGAATCCAGCCTTTATGGAATGCTTGCAAGTTACATCTGGGAGGGTGGCTGTGGTACAATTTTCCCCGTTTTAGCTGTGTGTGGGTCCCAAAAGCTTTTGCACTTTCAAATCGGCCCAGCATGTGTTTGTTTTTTTATTACTTGTAGCAATCAAGCTAACCTATTCTGAGGATTCCTCCACCTTTCCAATTACACTTAATTATGCTGCATGCTGGAGCTGCTCTCCCACTTTGGCCATAATGCTCCTGACATGCATTGCTCTGCATGCACCACTGCACTGCATTCAGTGATAGTTTGAGTTCTTCATTGTCTTTCCAAATGTCCCATGCCCTCTAACATGTCAGTAAATCTCTTAATTTCCTCTGCCTTGAACTGGTCTTTCTGTGGATTCCACTGTGTATTGCCAAGGTTATTGATTTTTGAAGCTTTCAGTCCCACTGCTAAATGGTTGGTTGTTTTTTATTTTTAATTTTTATTTTTTCTTTTGTTCTAGTCTGAAAGAAATCTAGACATTTGACAGTTTCCCTTTAGTACTGTATTCCCAGGCTATGTGTAGCAAATACCTCCTGTATCCTGCTGTTGCCATTCACACTCACAGAGTGCTCAGGTCTAGAGTTTAGCTCGTCTCTTTTTTTATTCTCTTTCTGGGATATAATTTACAAATGCTTTTCTGGTAGTTTTGAAGGGTTTTTTTGAGGCTTTCCTGCATCCATTAAGATGCTTGTTTACCTGTAGCTCCTCATTATCTCTTTTCTTACTCTGTTTCATGGCTTTGTAGCCACTTGGCTTTGAAGGCAAGAGAGGTCATGCATGGACTGGTTTTGACGCACTTTGTCTCTCCCCAGGCTGCCATCAGTGTTGCAGGCAGGTGATATTGCCCCTTAAATGAAAAGTCCATCAGCTTTCCACAGAAAGGATAACTACAGCCCACTTTTTCTGTAGGCAGAGGCCTTTCTGTACTTCCCCTTCCTCAAACTGACCTAAGCGAGTGCCGCTCTTATACTTGTCTCAAGAGCATATTGACTTGTGCTAGGTTTCCTTTGAGGAGATGTTTCTTTATTACTAACCTTTTATTCACTTAGCAGCAGAGGCTGCTGCTGGTTAGCAATTCCCTGCGGTTCTTTTTCTGCCAGACCTTGTGTTCCTCTAAGGAAAACTACCTGTTTGTGCTGTGGGCACTGCCGTCACTGTCCCAGAGACAGGGGCCTGCCACCAGCCGAGCAAACCAGCCCCAGGAACAGAGCAAATGTGGGCATTTTCAGTTCCTGTGCCTCATGCAGATAAAATTTTAAGTGCTACTCAGACTTCATAAAATCTCTCTGTGAGTTTATTAGTTGGGTGGACATGAGGATCTGTAGCTATGTATGCCCAAGTAGCCTGAATGCTTAGAAGACTGAGTTTTTTCTTGTGCTGTTTGTCTCAGGGTTTCCTGGATAGCAAAAGACTGAGATGGAGAATGTTTGCTCTCCTACCCTAACTGTAAATACATTTTCCCAGCCTAGAAAATCTTCACATCTACCTTATGACTCCTTACAACTGCTCTTGGCTACACTTGCACTCTGAGATTTGGTTCCTTGGGTAAACAGATAGTTTTTAAAACAGTTTTTACAGTGGGTGGGTACAGCAAAGACAGGAGTTTTTATGTTTAAATCTCTGGCTTTCTAGGCACTGCAACCTTGATCAGTAACAAATGCAAAATCACTTTTCTCCATAAATTGACACATAATTAAGTGATAAATTAATTTAGTTGCACCAATTAAAATGGTGGCCTGAAATTTATTATGGGTTCAATGGCAAGGCACTGTGACTGCTTTATGTCACTTTCTTACAGTTGTAATAAGTAACTATTTTGGCATGTGTTTTTCATTAGTAACTACAATAAAGGCTTTATAGAGGCACAATATAAACTGACCACTAAAAGTGACTCACAGCCAATTCTGTGACGTGGATAGAGTTCAGCTTTACAAGGACTAGCCTTTGTTAACTTAATAAATAGAAAGTTTCTGGACTAAAAGCAGACTAGGTAGGGTCCCCTGTGGTGCACAGGGAGGCAGAACTGCTGACAACTGAGCATCAAAAGAATCAAGCGAAGAGGTGTCTGAGCTCCCACAGATACAGTACTGAAAATCTTCCTTTCTCCAGCATGTCTAGGCAAGCACCCAAACCTTGACTGGAAAGAAATGATTCGCTTCACCTTTCAGATGAGAGGTCACAAGGCTGTTTCAGCAGTTAGGGGACTTAATTAGTTCTTAAAGTGACTGATTTGTTCTCACTCTTGGTTCTCCTTCCCCTACATCCAAGATCCCAGTGATGAGATCCCAAATTTACTTAGGAGCAGAAATGTGAAAAGTTGCATTAGATCTGAATTCCCTATGGCTGTGCTGTGGTGTGGATCTTCCCCTGCTTACTCACCCAAGTCAGAGGGCACAATGTTTTGAACTTGATCTTTGATATCTGAACACACTTACAGGATGCGTCTTCCCCAAAGGGCTTGAGACTACTGGGCAAGAGATTTTGGTGACTTCAGTGATAGTGTAATAGAAATATCTGTGCCCTGGAAATTGTACAGTCAGCATGTGACAATTATGGTGAAGATCTAAATTTTAGAATAGGTCACCTGAAACTTCAGTGACGTCACCCAGGTGCAGCTGTAGGCTTGTCTCTCCCCTGTGTGTTTCCCAGGCAAATATATGCCTGCTGGCATTTCAGACCCCTAGAGTCTCTGTGTCTTGGTGTGCCAGTAGTGCAGCTGGTTGACTGCCACTCAGGTGTGCGGGCTCCAATTGCCTGTTGAGAGAAGTGAGAACTGTTTCAGCCTCCTGCAATCAGACTTTATTATAAGGTTAGAGCAAGTGTGTCTGAGTAAGAAGTGCTGGCACTAGCTAGCACAACTGAGTTCTTGTCTAAAATCAGCTAGGATCTGCTGCTATTTATCCTCCTGTGTGGTTTCTCTTACATGTCTTCTGTTTTCTTGGTCTCACTCTCTTCCTTAAAACAATAATCTGATACTTTTTCCTGAACCATAACTGGTTGCATTCTATTATTGGCAAATGTCATTACTACTCATAGAGGCAATTGTTACTTAACTTAATAACCCCAGTGGTACCTGAAAGATTTACATGAATTTCCTGGCAGCTATTCATTACACCCTCACCTACTTTAACAGTTACAAAGAACTTGCATAAAAACCAATTCTTCTTACTTTTAATGCTATCTTCTCAGTTCCCTGTGGGAAGTATGGGTTAGTAGTTTTCCAAAGTGTTAGAAACACTAATAACTGGAGATCTGTGTTGCTCCTTATACCGTGTCCTGCAGAATGCCACTAGAAGTAAATAAATTAATACATGGTACAAGATGTTTCTATAAAATAGGTTTGGTTTTGGTTTAGTGCTTATCCTAACATAGTTTGCTTTGTCTTTAGCAGATGGTCAGTGCTTGTTAGTAACCATTCCAGCTATACATGTTTAGTTTAGCATTTCAAATGTCTGAACTCACTCTTTTAGTATGATATCATCACAATTTTTACAAGTTTCCTTGCTGGGGTGAAGGTGGAAAAAACCTCCCACATGGAGATATATATATATGTATGTATATACACACACACACATATATATATATTCATATATATATATATATACATATATATATATATACAGGAGGTACCTGCAACTGAATCCAGTTAGGACTGGATAATAATTTTCCCTGATTAATTCTGTCAGTTGAAGCATCATCACATCTCAAGAGCTGGTGCTGATGCCTTGAAGTGAGTGTGAGTGTGTTGAAGCTGCACATCTTCAGTGGTGGCATTTGACAGCTATGCAGTTCTGAATCCCCAGCTGAAGGGCCTGATTGGGCTTTTCTGATGTTAAAGCCGGCTTCAATGTGAAAACAACAGTGAAGAGCATAAAGAAGTTTCTGATTGCAGGATAGGAGGATTGAGGGCTTTCAAAATTATCTTCACTGTAGCTGGAAAGCAATAAAGAAATAATTTAGGTGGTCATGTCCATTTAGAGTATAGACATTTCTTTATCTTCAAGAACCAAGGCAGTGTCAATTTATATGCAAACATATTCTGCAATTACTGTGAATGTAAATATGCTATGGGGCTTTTGAAAAATGGTGACCCTGGCTCATATATATTCTCCCTTTTCATGGGACAACTGTAATAATTCCTTTTTTAACATAAAATCCTGTATCATTCTTTTTGCCCAAAGCTTTAAAGAAAAAAAAAAAAGGTGAAAACATAATGAACAGGGCAACCTTGTCCTGAATCCTAATGGCTTTCTGATGAGGTAAACAATGACTCTTAATTAGAAGCTAAAATTTTTAATTAAGATGATTCTTCAGTAATTATCTCAGTTGTCTGCTTCACTGGATTTTAATGAAAAAGATTGATTAGGTATAAAACCAGTAGCATAATTAAACATTCAGGGTCTACACTGGTTATTGAGGTGAAAGTAACGTGATTAACTTCAAAGTGCGTTTTTCAACAAATGGTCTGAGACAGCGAAGCCCATTTCACGTGTCATGCTGCCCTATTACAGCTCCCTCCTTCTTTCCCTACCTACCCGTGTTCCACAAAGTGAATATGCAGAACATCATTTTTGGGTAATAGTTATGTTGTGTGACAGATTATAATGGCATGCTTTTAGCTCAAGCTGTCACAGTGGTTATGAATTCCATATGACAAGGGTTTTTAGTTAATGGACTGGAACTTGTCACACAAGACTTCAGACCCAAGAGTAGATTTGTTTTTTGTTCTTATGAGAGGTGTGAAATAATCAGTTCAGCTGTTTTGTTTTTACATGCGCTCAGAACACCCCGTAGGACCTGACTGGAGAGAAATGCCTTTCTGGGGTTGATGTGACTACAAGGACAGTGCCAATCACCAATCTCATTTCTGCTTCCTTTGCTATCACTGAGCAACCATTCACTTTATGAACAGTGTCTCTGAAAACATGAATAAAAGCTCATCAAAGTGCAAAATCTGTTCTGAAAGATAAATGGCTGCTGTGCTTCTGATTGTGATTTTATAGCCTTACTACAACAGGAGAAACTGTGTTCAGCATCCTGCTAGCTAACCATGGTTAAACCTTGTACCTCAGTGGTTTTTTGGAAGCTGTTGCTTTTACAGCTGGAAATAAAGATGTCTGTACTGAGGAACTGACCTTAAGAAAATTTTGAAATGAGACTTACAAACTTTCATATGTAGTTGTAATCTCAGTGAGAGAACAGCAGCTATAGACATATATGTAAGGAAGCTGGTTGCTTGCTTTCCTTTTTGCTTTACAAGAGAGAATTCAAAAGTCCTATCTGGAGTTCAGGGAGTCTCCTAAAGCCTTTGTTATGGATCCATCCATCTGGAATCATCCAACAGTGTGAAGGTTCTTGCCAGTTGCCAGAAGGAGGAAATGTGGTAGAAGTGCCAAAAAAGGCACTTCTCTGTGTACAACCATTCCAGTGAAAGACTGCCTTGCATTGGTTCATATTCAGGTTTATTTTCCCAGTGGGAAGGCAAAAGATGTTTTCCTACGATTGCACTGGTGGATCAGAGAGCAAGACTTTGAACCACAGGATTAGTTCTCCTGTTTTTTCACTACATCAGCCCACATCAATTACTGTTAGACTTAATTCTTTTCTCAAGTTCCTCAGCTAAAGAAGAAGCCAGCAAACTACATTTCACACTTTCCCCATTAATTGTTGGAATATTTCCCTCAGTGCTAAACAGTCATAGTTAATCATTAGCCACATTAGCAAAAGGGGTAACACTTCTCTTTCTGCTGATTGCCCAGACCATCAGAGTTAATGTGAAAGGATCATGATGGAAGAGCTTGTGGTTTTTATAAGTTCTTGTGCTTAGTCTTCCATGACATACAGGAATACTCCCCAATTACATGGTTCTAAATAGATGGGCACAAAAGGAATTCTGCTGTGTCCTCTGTTTTCCCCACCTTTGAGAAAGCATTTTTAAGAGATCTTTAAAAAAAAATTGTATTCTTTGTCTCTGTGGAATCCTGAGTGGAGAAGACCTGGAAAAATGCTTATCTATCTTATCCATATAGAGAGAAAAGGGAATTCCTGCAAGGACAGAAAAGGGAATTCCTGCAAGGACAATTCTTTGTCTTAATCAGCAGAAAACTAATGAACAAATAAACACACTTCTATGGTTTTCCTTGTTGTAATGGAACTATTTATAAGAAATCAGATATGCTGGTATAAGTACTCTCTGCTTGGGGAGTGTTGCATTTGAACATACTATTTCTACTTCATGTTTCCTTCATGTTTGGAAAGTCAGTAGCTCTTCTCTGTGTACTTGACAAACCTGGGAACACACAGACATGGGAAAACCTGAGCGGTGTTTGTGGAAAACACTATATACCAGGTGTCACTGCCAGTGTTCACAGCAAAAAAAAAACCTCAGTGGAGTTATTTTTTTGACAAACAGCCCTGCTTGTTAAAGGAAGTTGCTTCCATAGACCCTGACACCACTCAGAGCTTGTTAAGGGGAGATGCTTCCATAGACTCTGGCACCTCTCAGAGCAGTTGGAGGTAGTAGATTGTGCCATGCATTGTTGGTGGGTGACATTCCCTTTGGACTGTGTTTGGAGCATAGCCTGACTGCTGTAGTTTCTTTCTCCTGTGTAATCCAACTGGCACAACCCCCAGATATTTTGGTTCATTTTCTCAAAGATACTGTTTTACTTCTTACTTGTGGTGACAATATAACAAATGAGTAGAAGTCCAGATTTTTTCATGAGTGTTTCTACACCTTGGAGAGCTGAGCTAATCAAATAAAAGACTGGAAAGAAAATAATCCAGTGTTTGGTCATGTAGCTGCTTGAATTTTCTGTTGAAGAGTGTGCTGTGTGCTTAAAAAAAACCAAGGTATACAGTTTTGTGTATACCAGATTAATCAGGACCTGAAATCTCTTGCTGCCCAGCTTCCCGGAATGCATTTGTCACAGCAGTCTTTTGAAATCAATTGAAATGTATCTTTTCCTCCTGCTAACTGACATGATAGATTGGTAATAATCAAACACCATTTGTGCAATGTCAGTCTAGCTTTTCTGTCATGAATGATTGAATATCCTTTAAATACCATTGTGGCATTGCTCCTGAATTGAAACCTAATGAGAAAACTTTATAAATGGACTAAAGTCATGTTTCCAACTCCCAGTGGGGCACTCAGGGCAGACACACCTTGCTTTATCTCTGTGCTTAGCAGGGACTGTTTAATAGGCTACTCTTGCAAACTGTCAAGCCAAATACAGAGTGTACATGCAGTATTTTAATTAATGTTTAATGATTCTTTTCTGATCAGGCTTAAAATCCTCTCTATGCAAGTGATTATAGGTAATTCTGTAGCTGTAACAAGATCATTTAATAATAAGGCTGATAAAAGCAATTACTTAAATATCAGCAGCTTAATATCAGTAATGGCTATCTTCTTCTTGTTCAGGCTTTGTGCAAATGTGTTAACACAGTGTAATCTTGATACTAATTTTCATGACACTGCAATGGAGCATAAACACAAGTCAAATGGAGATTTCCCAAGGGAGAGGGATTTTCAAAATGTGGTTCCTCATAGTGCTTGACTCCAGCTGATGGTAAGAAAGAGGTAGCACATGAATATTTGTAGTTTACATTGTCACTGTAATTTTTAGTAAGTAGCAATTTTTCTTGCTCAGTCTGGTCAAATCAGCATAAGGGTCTGTTGTATGCTTAGCCATGGTTTCTGGCTCACAGGGAGAATAGTTTATTTGTGAAACTCTCTGCTCTGAGGCTTGTCCAGGGCTACATCTGTGTATGCAATAGGGAGCACCTTCAATAATTTTGATGGACAAATTACTGTAATGTTTTTCTCTGAAACCACATAAGTTAGTCTACTTACAATCTATTTGTACTTGGGTAAGCACTCTGCTCATTTATAAAAAAGTTCTATAATTTTGCTAGACAAGTGGAAGAATCACCTTCTCTCTTTGGGAGATTTGAAGCCAAATCACATGCACTTAAGCTCTTTGTGCCAGGATCAATGCCTTGTGCTAATGCTACAGAATTTGATCTTGCTATGTAGATGTAACTGAGAGGTAACTACTTTTCTTCCACTAACAAAAATATTAATCTTCAAATAATGACAACTGACTTGAAGTACTGTGATATTCAGGAACATGGAAATGGCAAAATGACGTTGTGCTGGTTTGGGCTGGGATACAGTAGCTGTTATGGAGCTGTGTTCTGTGCTGAAAACGGTGTTAATAACAACAAGGCTGTTTTCATTATTGCACAGAGTCAAGGCCTTTTCTGCTTCTTATCCCATCAGAGAGAGGACTGAGGGTACATAGGATGTTGGTCAAGTGACAGCTGACCCCAAGAGATCAGAGGAACATTCCTCTGAACACAATTACAGCATTGTGTTCAGCAATAAAATCTCTAGAAGTTTGTCAGGGCTGCTCTTGTTCGGGGACTGTCTGGGCTTGGCTGGTCATAAGTGATTGGAGTTTCCCCCATCATGTTTCTTTTTCTTTTCTTTCTTTTCCTTATTAAACTGTCTTTATCTCAGCCCATGAGTTTTCTACCTTTTGCTCTTTTGGTTTTCTCTCCCATCTCACCATGGAGGAGTCAATGAGGCTTAGCTGTCTACTGGGGTCAAATTGTATCAGCTGCAAACAAAAAAGTCACCAAATCCCTTTAAAATTTTTTTCTTGCTTGTTCCACTAATCCTGGCTCTTCACTGGTGATTCTGGGGCTGAATAAGAGCTTACTTGTTTATGGTGGTGGGGTGGCTCCGACTACTCTTTCTCCTGAAGAGAACTCAGGCAACCAGCTGTCGTGGTCAGCAACCCAAGCTCAGCATGTAACTTCAGTCATGGTGAGAACCCATGATTCCCTTGTTTTGTCTTCTGCATGTTTTCCCCTGATTGGTTAATGTTTCCCCCTTCCTGTTTTATGTATGAAGTTATGTATATTCCTTTTCCTTCTTTAATATGTATTAGTTCTAGAATGTTCTTGTTCCTCGATGCTCCATTGGCTCCTTCCCTGAGTTCCTCCTATGTGTTGTTCCCATTGGTTCCCTTCCTGTCAATCCCACCTGCTGAGATCCCTTTCCCCACCTATTCTGTACCCAGTATAAGATCCCTGGACCCTCCCACCAATCGGCCTCTTCGTCCCTGTCGTTTCATGGGAATAAACCTGTGTGGAACACATACAGAGAGTCCCCTCTCTTTACTTCTTTGCCTTCCCTGTGTGCCTGCCTGACAGCGACAGGAAGGTACAGCCCCTTTTGGGTGAGGAGCTCTACCCCTTTTTCATTGTGTGCTGGGCACTGAGTGCCGCCTTCCAGAGGGGTTTCAGCATTGACCTCCCGGCTTCTTTGTGTTGGCATGCGAGGGGTAAGACCCCCTTCTGCCAGCTCCCAGTGGCTGAAAACCCCCCACTTACTTTACCTGGCGTGGGTGTTTCTGAGATCTGAAGTCCGTCTGAGTCAATAACCAGGAGACAGATCTCAATTACAAATGTAACGAAGGGTGAGGATAGGAGGGGAAGTAGCGCCTTCTTTATTTGCAAAATAAAGCAGAACTGGAGAGGACACAGAGTGCATACGCCTTACACCAGGAGACCATGCAGTGAAACTGTGATAGGGAGCAGAAGTGGGAATGATGGTTGAGGTTCTCTGTGCACAGGGAGCAGAGCTCCACTCTGAGGCTTGGCATCCATCCCATACAGCTGGTGAATGAAGGAATCATGCCTCTCTGCCAGGTTTGGCTCATGCAGGGGTAACAGTGCTGCTTTTGGAGGCAGAGTAGTCAATCTTCACACTGGTTCAGAGGTCCATGGCAGATTGAGAGAAGGTGGCATGGAGCTCAGCTCTGCTTCCACTGACTTGAAGTAGAGAAGGTGAAATGAACTTCAGTCAGGCTTTCACCTGTGGAACATAATGCTCTCCTTTTACAAGGAGAACAGTCAGATGTTTTGCCTCCTTTTACCCAGATATATTTTGGCATAAATGTAACCATAGCAACTATGACTGGAAAAATTGAGATTTAGGAGTTTTTAAATTGCCTTCAGCATAAGTTTAACAGTGAAACTTGAAAGCAGACAGTATAGCTCAGGGAGAAGTAGATGAGAAAAATGAAAGGAAATTTTATTGCTAAACTTACTCAAGCCAAAAAAAGTTCTAATAAGTGAAAGAATAGCTTACCTCCCTTAAACAGACATTTTTACATCTCATTAACATTTCAGCTTTACCTCCAGGCAAACTATCACATTTTTGTGATAAAAATGGTATCTACTGTCATTTACTCATAGTAACTATTTTTAAATACAAGTTCTTAATACATGCTGAGTTACATGTACAACATGAGCTCAGCTGAGCTTTGTTCAACTGAGTGTTGACTGCATGGCTTATGGATTTAAACAAAGGCTCCTTCAGTTATATTGTTTACCCTGCTTTGAACCCCACTGCCTGTGCCTGAACAAGTCTCTGAGTCAACATTTACAAAGCAACATACAAATGGGATCCTCTGTTTTTTGTACCTGACCTAGAGCCCGGGAGAGATGTACAAAACGATGAACACCCACGGGAGCAGTAGATGCGGACAGGCTTCTGCTCCACATGAGAAAATGGCAGATGGGTGCTGTTAAGATTAAGGACCCCCAATCACCTGCAGTTTCTTGCTTTTGTAAATATAAAGGCAAGGCACCTTAAATCACTTGGGTGGTTTTAGGAATTCAGGCTCTACAAAATGAAGCAATTTTATTGCACACGTAGTAGTCATATAATGCTTCCTGGAAAGGTGATAGGAAACAAAAGAACTATGTCTTTCTTTATCAAAAGCTTGACAAGACCTTCAAGATAATGAGTAGACAAATTAAACTTGGAAAAACATCGAATGTATGCAATGCATTCCCACTCCTTATTTAGAAGACTTTTTTTTCCAGGAGAATAAATGAATCTTCATCTGTCTTCACAGAGGATTTTTGCACATAAAAATTAACAATGTAGCTGCTTAGGACTTCCATCTGTCAGAAACCTGGCTTTAAAAAAAATTAGTCAGTGCAGAGGAATGACACATGCATATGCACATTGGAGATGAAATGCTTTCTAACGGCTTTGTTAGTTTCAAGTGCAAGCTCACTGCTTTAGCCAGAGCATCATCCAGGTCCTCAGGAATACAGGTCTGGGTCCTGATGTTGGGAGGAGGAGGATCACACATCAATGTAATGGTTACCAGGCAATGAGAGAGACCTCTTTGTCGTGATACCTACTGTATCCTTTGGGGATCTTGGGATGCTGGATGCTGAAATCAGACTGAAATCTGCTCACCTCTGCTGCATGGCTGAGGGGCTGGAGTGGCCCAGGAGAAGGAAAGGGTTATGATAATGGCTACGGTGTAAGGGTAGAAAACAGGCATCGTTTGTAGGAAGAGATAATACTTTAACTAACTGATACTAGTAAAAAGTAAGCAGAGAAAAGTAACTCCTTTATTCAAATGTAAATCAGGCTTTTAGAAAATAGAAGGCTCAGAAGTGAATCCCTGGCTATTTAGAATAGAGAGAGTCTTAAAGGGAGCTCACAGTTCTCAGCTGATTTCATCGTCCATCCTCCAGTGTCAAGGCTTGGCAGAAAAGATTGGATTTTTGGTAAAGGAGTCCAGTATTTGCCCTCTCTGGATGAGGAATTTACATGTTAGTGTCAAGAAGGAGATGTTAATTTAAACTTAATCAGCCATGATTTTGACAGTTGTTTAAAGTTTTTTAATCAAATAAAATTATACTAATAAATCAAAAATTTGTAATCAGATATTAAATATATTAATTTTAGTATTTTGTGGTGGTTGTAGTTGTAAAGTAAAATTAGATTTGTGAATAGAATATCCTAAAATTCTTTGTAATGTGATACAAGTATTTTTAAATGGTATTTTTGATTCTTAGATGGCTAAAACTAAAGGCTATTTCTTTCACTGCACTGAGAACTGGAGTGTAGAGTACTGCATCCAGTTCTGGAGCCATCAACACAGCAAAGACATGACCTGATGGAGGTCCAGAGGATGGACATGAAGATGATCAGAGGTCTGGAGCACCCCTCCTATGAAGACAGGCTGATGTTCAGTCTGGAGAAGAGATGGCACAAGAAGAGACCTTAGATCAACCTTCCAGTACATAAAGGGGGCCTACAAGAAAGATGGGGACAAAGATTTTAGCAGGGCCTTTTGTCATAGGACAAATGCTTTTATACTAAAAGAGGATAGATTCAGACTAGATATAAGAAAGGAAATTTTTACAGTGAGAATGGTGGAACTCTGGGCTAGTTTGCCCAGAGAAGCTCAAGATGCCCCATCTCTGGGAATATTTAAGGTCAGGTTGGATGGGGCTTTGTGAAACCTGATCTAGTTGAAAATGTCCCCACTCATTGGAGGGGGTTGGACTAGATAACCTTCAAAGGTCCCTGCCAACCCAAACCATTCTATGATTCTATTCTGTACAGATCCAGAGCAGAAACTGTGACCAGTAGTTAGATTTCAAGTACAATAATCATTTTAACTATAGCAAAGCACTCAAACATGAAACATTAGTTTCCTTACTTTGCCTGTTGTATTGGTCTTGCCCAAGGGCACAGGGGAACCATGGGGTTAGAATGCACCATTTAGTTTGGTACCAACCTAATTCTCAAGGAAGTTAAAGATGGCACAGATGGGATAGTGCAGTGCTGGGTTGCTGTAGCTGAGCAGCAGCTGTTCAAATTTTGGAGCATAAAATCTTATAGATCTGGAAAGCAACCAGTATGCTCCCAAAGGAAATGGGAAACCTCCTGAGTTACATGATGTATTTCAGGATGAAGGGGAAGATGGTAAATCTTTGATGTGTTGTACCTCATCTGTGGTACTCAAGCACTTTGTTTTGATAGCTTTAAAAATGGATCTTGAAACAGAATTCTAGACACCTGCCTTTGATTGTTGCCTTTTAACATTTATTTCTTCACTCTGTTGACAGATTGGTTAAAATTTTGTCATATTTTGGCTTCCTTGCACTTTTTCGTTGTCACTCAAGATAACACCGGGCAGCACTGGACCTACAGTAGTCCTGTCCCACTTCTGTGCTGACCACAGCCCTTTGGCAGCTTCTTGCTCCTGTCTGCCCTTATGGGGCTTTGCTGCTGCTCCCCACGGCCAGCAGGGGACAGCAAAAAGAGAAGGTTCAGCAAGAACTGAGGGGACACAGTGTGATTGCATGTCAAAAGCAGGTCGTGTGCTGTTTGCTTAGCATACTCAATTTTTCATTGGGTACTTTTGAAAAAAATATTCTCTGTTGTATAGGAGGACATCTATGTTACTGAATAGGACTTTTAACTCATTTCAGGGGTTATACAGATGTCTGAACTGTCTAAGAAATGCTTAGTACCTGGAAAAATATGCCAATAATAAATATGTTAGTTGATTTTTGGAGAGAACTGAGTTATAAATATCAAAGCAACAAATGATAACATGATTTCATAAGGTTAAATCCTCTTCCCATTAGTGACTGATATTTTGATGTGATTCATTGTCTCTTTCTTTGCAGAGTATCTGTGCTGATATATTTTAAATAATATACCTTGGGAGTGAAAAATAATACCAGATAGGAAATCAATAAGAACATTTATTCTTATTGTTCATGTCAGCTATTGTTTAGGGGACATTAAAATGACTGTAGTGCTTATACAACAGCACTTGCTCTCAGACCATTTCCAGTAGTGTCAGATTTTCATGAGTGATGCTTACTAATATTTTCTTACTTCGTTCCTCAGGAGAATGAATGAGAAAGCGTAAGCATTGATTCCTAATTTGGGTAACTGAGTGAATAGGCTGAAGTGGGAGGAGTGTTGCCAGAACTGATTATTCCAAGGTCTAATTCCAAAAAGCTTTATTTCTTAAAAGAAAAAGATCCTAAAGTATCAATTTGTCAAAGCCACAAAATGTTCCTGGCTTTCCTCTAAGATGATCCAGTTAGCTGAAGTTTCTAAATGTGGATCTCTTACTTTGTAGACTTCCATCAGGCTGTGCTAGCCAAGCAGCAATTCCCAAGGAATATTCTTGCTTCTGAAATGTCCAGTTAAGTAGTGACATTGTGAAGGCAAATGTGCAAAGCATCATGCCAGTGACTCATGATGTCATTGCTGGCTGAATGATGAAAGGTGCCAACCTGATGACCTGTCCAAAAAGCTAAGACTGTTTGTGTTTCTTGTGCTCATCAAGTGCACATGCCAGAAAGAACTTTTAGCTCTGCTATTGGCTAATTCCCTGGAGATGCTGAGTGGTGGAGGCACTTACCATGCCAGACCTTGATTTGGATGGTCCCCAAGTCACTTTTATTCTAAGAAGGCCCTTGGAGAGAGGATTTTATGCCAAGTAGTCTGTCACTGGCAGCACATTTGCATGTGGAACCAATGACTGAACCATAAAAAGTAACGTGAAGAATAGCTGCCACTGTGTGATATAAAACTCCCTGAGCAGAACAGAAGGAGATAAATGAAGCCAAGAAAAGTGTCTTTGGAAAGAAAACAGCAAGAATGTTGCAGCTCAGGTAGAAAAAGCAAGGTCTGAAGTATGTGCAGGTGTTACCAGACTCAAAGATCTAGATACTGTAAAAGGTGACAGCAGCAAAGATGCTGCGATCCTTTTGAATGTAAAGAAACTGAATCTGCATGTATTTCTTACATGTAGGGCCTCCAGGTTCCAAAGACTCCCCAGGTATCTGGCCGAAAGACTCAAGAAATCTTCTAAATGCAGACTACAAGACTTCATATCACAGCACAGTTATATACTATTTAAATAAATTGCCTCTGTCAGAGGGCAGACTGTCTGTTTCAGTGATGGCTTAACTGGCCTGATTTCTCGCTTTGTCAGCCATGCTAGTGGAGCTGCAATTTCTTTTGAATAATGTTCCTTGAAAGTTGGGTATTAGTGTAAAATTACAACAAGTCTTATAGCTGGACAGCAAAGTTTTACTATGTTTAGAATTACATTTATTTTTGTGTTATTTACTCCTATAATTAATATCCATTGAGAAATCTTGCATCTGAGAATTTCATACGACTCTTATTGTGGCTAATTTATAGGCTGAATGTGTTTGATTAGAGAGCTGTGAAGCTTCTCAATATTTCTGAGATACATGAATGCATAAAAAATATTGAGCCTGAAATCCAAATGATGGTGAATTTTGACAGTGAGCAGATTTTTCAAAACCCCTGCACGATTTGCCTGGCTAAAGTTACCTCATTCCATCAGGTGTAAGTGTGTAGATAATCGGGACTTCCACTGCTTACGCATTTAGGTTCAAATCATGACACTGACAGCTGTGGAGGTCTGTGTTGCAGCCTTGTGCTCAGGTCGTGTTTTCCTTCAGTTCCCCGGATATTTAAGAATCACCTCCAGTTCCTTGTTGCTGATGTGTAGTTAGAAGTTACAACACTCGAAGAATTAATTGATTGCTTCCCGAATAATCGTACTTACACAGCTGCACACAACTTGCATACTGTAGCTTCAGAGGAGTGGTGGTGTCCTGGAGTTTTGTAAAAATATAGTGAATGAGCACCCCAAAATACTCATTAGGATGGAAAAAGTCAGCTTAAAAGTCCAAGGTTTATTCTCTAGAAATCTCAAAAGTTAGAAAATGAGTGCAATTGCAGCATTCTTGGAGATACTTTTGATATTGCTGTGGGATGAAAGACAAACATTATGTCAGGAAAACTCCAGTGGTCCTCTCTAGTAAAAACATCCACCAAAATTTGTCTTCTCTTGGTCACATAAACTTTTTTTTTCTTTTAAGAATATGTTAAATTTCCAGAGGATTTGGCAGTGGTTAATTTGGTTGGCCTCCATTTTTTGTGCTTTTTAAAAAAACCAATTGATTCTTATGGCATGTGGCACTTTTTCTGGGATGATTTCAAACTCCAAAACTCTTTGTTTAACGTTTTCCATTTCACAGTTGACACAAACCTGCACTGCTTTGTTCTGCTCCCTCAGTGACCATAATCACAGAGCAGCCGTACCATAATTTCTGAAATACTGACAAAGTTAATCTTGGGATAGAGAATTTCTGAATGGGAAAATAGAAACCTGGTGATACACTCTGGGTAAGAACTCGTTCTCAAAAAAATAGCTTTTTTTCTTTTGTTTCCCAGCTGTCAGTGCTTGGAGGACTGGAAGAGACAGAAACCCAATTGTGTAAATGCAATACCCTGTGCCTGAATTCATATTTATGGTCATACTGGAATGAAGAGATTTTGCAAGATCATTAAAATCCTGCTCAGCTCCTTCTGATGAGGAACTCAGAATAATACTACTAGACTGACAGACCACCCACAAGTGGCATGAAGGTTGCTGCTCGTGTCAGCCTCCCTCTCTTCAGGCTATTCGAAGGCAAAATCCCATTCTCCTTTAACTGCAAGTGAAGAGCTGCACTTTCTTGAATCTCCAGCCTTCGCATTTGTTATAAACTCTGCATGGTAAATGTTTGCTTGTGATCTAAACCACAGGAAGTTTTCCATTGTTCAGCTGAAACAAAAGTCATGTTTGTCTTGTGCAGCTGGGATGCTCCAAAATTCAAAGTCAATCTGTTTACCTGAATTTCAAGCTATAAAATGGTTATAAACATTTTGGAAGTGCTAATGTATGAAAGCTTACAGGTTTTGGACTGGTAATTTTAATGGTAGTTAAAAGACTGGAGATTAGAAATATGTGTATTGCCAAAGCCCAATCTTTGTATCAGTGGAATGCAGGAAAATGACAAAAATATTCCGCAGTTTATGACAGTATAATCAATTTGACATGATTGTGTATGTTTCATGGTGTTTTTTTCCCCAATCCTAACACAATGGACTAAATACAACCTTAGATGAAGACATGGTAAAGTCAACTCAAAAGTTGTCTCTTACCTGGGCATTGAGAAAAATCAAGGCTTAATGAGTTGCTGAGAACAGAAAGAATTTTTTTTTTGTCTCTCAAGCTCTACAGTAACTTCACTACTCAGGCCAATAAAGGGGGAGGTTTTTTTTCAAAATTCCATTGACTCTGGTTGCGCTCTAAGATGATCTTGCTTGAGCAGGGAGGTTTGACCAGATGCACCATTGTGGTCCCTTCCAGCCCAAACCATTTTGTGATTCTGTTACTCTGATCTACCCAAGCAGGAGTATACATCTCCATCCAACATATTTCTCAGTTTACTTACAACAGTGGTTTGGGTGAATGGTGGCAGAGTTGTTAATTAGAGACCAGCAGAATTAGCAGAAGTGTTTGAAAGATGCCAGCAGCACTGCTCCCTGCAGCAGGGTGCAAAGGATTTACCCTGCAAGGGGCTGTGGCTGGATACCTCTGTGAAACCATCTGTATTGCCCCCAGGGTCTGTGCTCTGACAGGGTCCCAGGGGAAAAAATGGAAAACCCACACCTGCAATGGTCCTTTTTTTCAGGTACTTTTGAGTAAAATAACCCACCTAATCAGGGTTTCTCAGACTGAAGCTGTACAACTTGATATTCCCTCCCATGAATTATCCAACTGTGATGGAATAAAAATGGTGTGTACAATCTAATTAGCCTAGTTACAATTTACAGAGCACAGCCCAGGCCAAGAGGCAGAGCCCAGGTCAAGAGATGCGACTCTAATCTGAGAGGAGCCAGTGGATTTACAAAATACCTTTCTCCTTTCAGTGACCAAAGTCCAGCTCTTCAAACATGTTTTTCTCTCCATATTAAGGCATTTTCTGACAGGAAAAAGACACAGCACTGTGATGTGAGGGTGGAAAAATACAAATACGGCAAGGTGTTTGGAGGAGATCAGACAGAATCATTTTTATTAAAACTGATGTTTGTTTGGATGAAACAGTGAAGCCACTATGAATGAACATTTTCCCAGACACCAGTCTCCTAATAAACTATGAAAAGATACTGAAATTCATCTATTCATCTTTTATTAATAGCTTCATAACCAGACATAGTGACTCTCCCTCCCTTCCTTTGTGAAGAATATTAACTGATGTTAGTTTTCACGCTTTCCATCTTTGTTCTTTATAGTCCATTTAGAAAGAAAGACTTTAAAAAGTGATCAATTGTAGTGGCTTACATGGACAGGTATTCAAGGGCACATGGAAAATAAGATTTTATGCCCTGATACATATACATCATGTAGTTTTCTGAAGACTTGGAACATCTAGAAGGAAATAGAGTTCATTAGATAGAAACGTCTTTAGGTCACTATCAATAGTCTATCTTCTTTTTATTCATAATTAACTGGTATTTCCCTCTTTTGCTTGCCTGCCAAGATGAATTGGATCAGCTATCTGTTTTTCTGTTATTTGAATTATTTTGTTATTCACCAATGAGGTGTTTGGCAGGGTGGGTAAGCAGAAGAATAATGAAATGAGTTGAGAAAGTTTAATAAACATAAATAAAACTTGAAAAACATGGCTTAAGGTTTGTGAGCCTTGGATGACTCTTTGATTACTTCCATTTTTCACTCCTCTGTGTAAGCATGCACTGCAGCAAATAGAGTAGGAGAGGCAGTGAGCAGGATAAAATTTTCCATAAATAAAAAGGGAAAACCAGAAAGAAGTAGACTTGACCACTTGAGTGAAGAAACACTTTTTGTTGTAACTCATATTTGGCAAATGCATCTGTTGAAAAAACAGGCTGAACTATATCCTCCTACATTTGAAAGCTTGCTGGTTTTTGAAGCTGAATAAAATGGTCCAGATCAGTTTGTCATGGGTGCTCCTTCCCATGGGAGAAGCTCCTCCACGCAGAAGCTGTGGCTGTGGAAGGGTCTCTGGCTCCTGGATCTCACAGACATGCACTAGTTATATTTTGCTGAGGTTTGGTTTAGAATGAAAAAGTTACCCCTAAATTGGAGATCCACTGCATTATTCTATAAAGATAGCATTTGTGAGAGGAGAGCACACTCTGAGGCCACACAAAGCAAAATAATGCTAGCAATGAGGAAGAAAGTCAGAGAAAATCAGTACACTTGTCAGGAAATCCTAGCCAGAGGGACCTGCTGTTGGATGCTACTGGATTAAGAAGCTTCCTTTTTCTCAGCACAATGCTTCTGGGAAACCTGTACTACAACATCTCCTACTCCTACTGGAAACATCTGTTTTGTGTGTATTAGCTTAAAGGTAGAAATATGAGTGTCTCTCAATGGTGGCTGGAATTCTGTTTCATAATTTCATATGTTCTCTTGAGAAAGCAGAATCCCTCTTTTAAAATTCCTATTATTTGTAATGATGGTAAAACTCCAAATCTCATGACAGGAGGATTGTTATATAGTCTTTTTGCTTGCCACCTCTGGTCTGCATTTCAGACATGTGCTAATGCTTCCACTTCGTGCCAGAAGAAAAGTAAAAAGAGTAAGTATTTGTTGGTCCTGATGCCTCAGGTTTTCCAGGTTGATGTATCCCTGTCCCTTCCCTCCAACAAAGTAATTGCCCAAGGGCCAGTAAGTTTTTTGTTGTTGATTATATTTGCATTCCTGAAACTTTGCACGCTTTTTTTTTCTTTGTTTTTTCTTTTTCTTTTTTTCTTCTTTCAGAAGACTGGCCTATCTTTTGTTTCTGCAGTTTTGCCCCACAAAGAACAGTCCTCACTTTTGTGGGAATACAGGTGAATTGAGGGTTCTGACTGGAGCATTCAAATCACTGCAGTTTAAAAATTGCCAGACTGAGGGTGACCTTCAAACAGAAGGTGCAAAAGTTTCAGTTTTCTAGCATGTTTTTTAAAAGACTTTAAACCAAGAGCATCCACAGGCAAACTCATTTTGCTCCTTCCATCTTCCAGGAAAAGCTGATTTGATATTTTGTGAGAGCAACATATATTGACAAACAGAGACCACAATCTTCTTTATTAATGACTGCAAGGTTGTGGTGTGAAAATTTGTCTCAGTCTTCAATGCACTGCAAATGTATTCCTGCATGGCAAGCCTGAAATTGTAGTAATACTGTTTTCTATTATGTTGTAAATTGACCTTCTACAATAAAAAGGCAGCACAAGAGGACAGCCTGGATAATGCTACAGTGGCTTCTTGGATTTTTCAGAGACTTGGTGCTTCCCACATTTGACCTTGTGAATTTTGCAGATAATAAAGAAATAATAAATACTTTGTGCAGCTTAAGTTCAGGGTAGGTTAGATCAAAACTAAAAGGGGACTGTGACAAACTGTGGCTGAATTTTAAATGAGTATAAGACTATTATGACTACTGATGTCTTGAATCCTAAGTTCTATATTAAGGTCAAGATAATGGCTCAGTGTTTTATGAGCCTTTGTAGTCTGAGCGGCACCATCTCTTTAATCTTAACTTTGCCTCGAGCCAAAATAAATCTCAATGTTGTAAACTCTATTGTAACATAACTGCCCTGTTCAGGAATGATCATTTTTTCTAAATGTCACTAATGTCTTACTGTGGCAAAACAAGAAAGGAAATCTTACTCCTTGTCTTGAAATGGCAAATCTGGAAGTATTGTAGCTTTTCTGTGTGAACAGAATCTTTATTTTTGAGCATTTTATCTCCAGCATTTTGAGCTGGTTCAGTTATTTTCATCACTGCATAACTCAGGTTGAAAAGAAAACTGACTGACATCTTCAGTGGCATTCTCTAAATGTGCAGAGCTTTTTTGTTTATGCATCTGCCATACCCCGAGACGTATTTGAATAAATCAAGAATGGACTTTATGAGTGTCTGTCTTAATGTTTGAGAAAGAGCTGCCTTGATTGGATGAAGGGAGAGAAAGTAGCAAGTAGGGTAGAGACTTTATTCCATGAATGTCACAGCCTTATAGTTTCGTTGCCTGAACCAAGAATATGTAAGACTGTGCCTATGCACAACACCCAGGATAATGGATTTGTCAGAGGAGCCCTTCTATAGGTGATTTTCCTTAGCATTGTGCTGGTACAGTTATTTTCCTCATATTTTGTTTTTTGTACTTTGTTGTCAGCATTTTTTTTTTTTTTTGCATTGGCATGTATCTATTCAGCATCTGTTCCTTCTTTTCAGGCTCTTAAAAATTGGGTGATCATTTAGAAATGCAGATAGGCTCCTTCACAGTTAACTGTGATGGAATTTGTAATTTCATGCAGCATTCTTTGATGAGACGTAGGATGCATCCTGGATTACTTTGCACGTCAGATGATTTCCATGTTGCCACCCATTCCTAGAAAAATTTGATAATGAAGTGCATGGATGGATAGGTATCATAATTATTTGCCAAAGTTAAACAAGGAGCAGGCAACATTTAATAGTCAATTTAGTGCTTTAGACTGTCCTAGAGAGATATCATGGGGAGAATGCATTTTTGGTGTCTGTCTTTTTAT
This sequence comes from Coloeus monedula, assembly GCF_965178545.1. Classification (NCBI taxonomy): domain Eukaryota; kingdom Metazoa; phylum Chordata; class Aves; order Passeriformes; family Corvidae; genus Coloeus; species Coloeus monedula. Next base: position 76,127,336 of record NC_138782.1, read on the forward strand.
AAACAATAATTTTGTATTTGGCCACTCATATTCTGGATGCTGGTCTGGTGAAGATGTCCCTGTCCATGAATGGGAAAGTGAACTAGATGATCTTTTCAGGCCCATTTCAACCCAAACCCTTCTATGATTCTATTTAGTCTTAGGTCATCCAGTCTGCCTCCACATCAGTTGAGAGAGATGCCTCCAGAGGATGATTTGTTGTATCTCAAGTGGTCCATGTGAGATAGAGGAAAATAATGGTTCTCTAGGAGCACTTGCCACTCTCCATTGCATGGAGGGAACTTTGTCTGGTGTCATAATAGGAAACATAACTGGCATTTTAGTGAGATACCCTGGACTGAAGGGAAATCACTTTCATAAAGCATTCTTTATGGGAACATTCAAGTGTGGGAATATTCACAGAGGGAAGAGATGTTGGTGAATTTAGCACCAAATAGTCTAAGCCAATTCATCATTTTTTACCCTGGAGGAAAATCTTACCTCTCATAAGAACCTTCTTTGGTACAGGGCAAACAAAGTTTGCTGTATTTTTCACCCATAGACCATTGCAATCAAATTAAGATTCTTGACAATTGCCATTCAAAACCTGAATGGCACAACAATCTGTATCCATTTCTCCCTTTTTTTTTATTAACTTGAAATTGCATTGCAAAATCCTGGTTTTTATCATCACTCCTTTGAAGCTCAAATCTACTCTCTAAGTTCAATAAAATGTTATTTAGTGCTCTTTCTGACGTATATTTATATCTTCAGAATCTCTGTAGGCTGGCATTGGTCATCCATGGTAGACATAAGGTCTGCAATTCTTCCTTCAACTCATTCACCAGGCATCAAGGAGGGTGTGAGGATAAATTGCTCCTTTTCTGCTGCCATGTTTGCCATCATTTAACGGCCTTGTGTTAGGGCAGAAATGTCTATAGGTTTTAAATCATGTATGCTTGTGAAAATTATTCATTAGAAGTGAAAAATTTTCTGGTATGGAAGTTCTTCCCTTCATGGAAGTGTTGCTGAACAAATTTAAGATTGTCTTGTGTTTACAAATCGAGTTTGTTCTGTTAAAGCAATAATATTCAAGGCTATTTGGTCTGTGCATATTAAAGAATTAGGGGTTATTATTGTTACAGTAGGATCTTGACGAAAAAGTTTAACAGAACCCAATAAAAATGGTTAGTGTAATATGTGCAATGTCAGGCACTGCACCAAGTGAATTTTGTTTTATTTTGCTTTTTTTTTTAGTGAAAACTGCATTACTTTCAGACAAGGATCTGGAATGCTGCCACCTTCCTCTCCCTTATATTTCTGACCAATTTATGGCATCACAGTTTCTGGGTGTAGAGTGCCTTTTAAACAATTTTGTACAGTGCTAGGACAATGAGATTTCAGTCCTATCTGAGATCTGCTGGAGTTACTGTATTGCTAATAATAATGCTCTGAAAAAGCACTGTTAAAGCTTAGAGCCCCTGAGGACTTCACAGTGATATCACGCACACCAGCTCACCTCTGCAGAGATCCTGATTCATGCTCTTGAGGCAACCTGAAGTCTTGCTGCTTTAGACATTTAAACTGTGTAACTTAAACCAAACTTATTTATGATGATAGATATAAATCTCTGCCCTGAGGAACAGTTACTGTCAGGACCTTGACCCTGCCTTAACTGAACGTGACAGCTACTGTACTTCTATCTATCAGGTTATTCTTCCCAATCCAATTGCAAAGGGAACTGGTTCTAAGAAAACCCTGTTTAAAGTCTGTCTGGTGGCAGAATTTAATAGCTGTTGACATAACCAAATAAGTGGGTAGTAGCTCACAGAGAATAATGCATGTGACAAAATTAGCCACCACCACTGAGTATGGGCAGCTGTCAGGCAGAGCTGCTCTGGACTTCTTTGTGAGCACCATCATCTCTTATGCTAGGGAAAATATTTTTGCAGTGGCCTTTGAAAACCAGGTCCCCTAAATGCTCTCCTGTGTTGGTAACAGGTCATGAATTTAGAGGAGATATTTCTGTTCCCTGCTTGGCTGGGTGCAGAGAAGAATATGAAAAAATAAGCACTGCGAAGCCTGCAGTATGACAGTGAGAACACCTGCAAAAGCAAGTGTAAAATGTGCTTTCTGACTGTGCCTGTGCAAATAAAACATGATCGTTCCAGTCTTGAACTAAAGCAAATGTCAAAGGAATATAGAAATTCTGTCTTTTTTTCCCATGTGCAAAGTAAAATGTCCATGGTGATTTTTATTTTATCTTTGTGTTGTTTATCTCTATTGATGTGCCCATTGGTAACTTACACATATATACATGGTCAGGTTTCTCATTCACTACAAATATTGGGAGAAAATGTAACTTGTATTCCTCTACCATGTGAGGCACACAAATAATAAATTTTCTGCTTCTTATTATTTTTAAATTAAAGAAATTGTTAATTTCTTCTGTGTTTCATCATTAAGTGTAAAAATTTGGACTACTTTTTCTTTTTTTTATTTTGCTTACATATAGCACAATATAACTTTTTACTAGTCTTTTATCTTAAGCTATTTCAATTTTTAAAAAGATCTCATCTCATCTCAGTAAGTAAGTTTATTTCTTTTTCCTGTAGCTATTTTTATGTTCAACAGTCCTCCAAGTTTAATAGCAAAAGCGGATCAATATTTTTGCAAGTAATTATTATATGTACTAGAGTTCTTGCACTTGTTCCCACAAGGTTATAAGGATAGATGCCAGCCATTTTATGAAAGAGTATTACTTATATGTGCATGTCACTAGTACATACAAACTAGTATATTTATATATCATTAATATATGACAGGCTAGGCATACAGACACTGGTTTTGAATTGACTGAGTGATAACATGCATTATTCCCTGAGAAACCTTGAATGCACAAAATCAAATGAAATAACAGCTTTTAAGAGTATTCCTGGTTGCTTTTTAAATGGCTGAGCAAGTTAATGGAAGAACAACCCAACATGAACCAAAAATAACAAGAATACCAACAGTGTTTGGGAAGACACCAGATTACAATTTGCTGGAGACTAATTTGGACAAGAATGCTGCTGTTCTTATGCTGTTCCCTTTAGAGGGAAGCAGTCACAGCTGGAGTCCAACACAGGCTGCAGGGAACATTTTGGGCTTGGTGGACCTTGTGCATTCAAAGCTGAATTGTGTTCTCCTGTGCATTGGCATCAGAGTTGTGTAACAGCCTCTACTAAGTGAATAAAGATGTGTGCAGAATACAGGAGCCACTGTCCCAGTTTGTGTCAAAGCTACCCCAGAATATAATCTCCAGGAACGGCCTCTGAACTCCAGGGAGGAGTGTATGCAAGGACAGGGGAGAGAGAGGGAGAGAGAAGAATGGAGAATAAAGCCCCTTTGGACACACTGTGCACATGCAGATTCATCTTGGAGATGACTGTATGTCACAGGCAGCTATGAGGACACAGTGCCTATAACTGAGGCAGTGAGATGAAGACAAAGAACTCACGTATGAATCTCAAGGGTGTTTGTATTGTTACAAGTCCCAGACTTGTTACACTCTCTTTTTAAGCATTGTCACTTGAAGGTGCAATTAATTAGATGTATTTTAACTGCTTGTGTTAGAGTGGGATGATCCAGGACCCTTCACTGAGCTCAAAGGGGAAGTAGAGTGGGCAGCCCCATGGGCAGCCCCTGGCACTGTACACCTCACATCTTCTCACCACTGGAGCCCCTCCAGTGCTCATCGCTGTTCTTCCTGAGGCTCAGGAAACAGATAATTTATTTTCCTAGTTATCACTACTAATCAGGAATGTTGCTCTCCTCCTTTGAGGTTGCAGAGAAAAATGCTCCCTTTCCTTTGAGCTACTGAGTACTGCCTGCAAAGTGGAAAGAAAAGCTCTTTCACCTTAGAGACAAAAAAACTTTGTTTGCTTTGTCTTATAGGATATTTGGTGGTTATGAAATTTGTGAAAGACAGTATGGAAATAATTTCAGAATAATACACACTGGGCTTTATAGAATTATTTTGTACATACAAATAAAATATGTGATTGTAAACAGTTATTACAGTAGTATAATGCTTCAAAACAACTTTTTATACTGGCACCTAAGAATACTCATATTTCTACACAAGTATTTGACAGAGCAGCCCTGTTACATGTATGATGGCTAGAAAATTCTTTCCTTGGAGTATATGAAATCTGAGGTTACATTCTAGGACACTAACATTTCACAGTCTCTCCTTCTTTCTCTCTAAACAAACTCACACAAGACATGGCATGCACGTCTGTGTCTTCTGCTGTGGGAAACAAGCACTGAGCTGCCCATACAGATTGCATATTAAAGAATTTAGCTACCCAAGCTGCAAGTAACATAGCTAGTAATAAACCCAGGTAAGATTAATGACAGGAGGCTGGGAAAATTTTCTCCAAAATGGAACCACTTTGGTGGTACTAATAATTGTTATTCACTGCAGGTTAGTTCTAGCAGCACAACAAACACTGTTGTCAAGCTTGCTAATTCCCTGAGCTTGTTTACCCACTTGTTTAAGAAGATTTTGTGCTTAGTGCTGTTTATTCATATTCCTCTCTATCCTTTTCTAGGGTTGGTTCTGATTTTTTCATGTTCTCCAGAGCAAGTGGATATGTTCCCTCTTTGCAGCTCTTCACATGGCAAAACCTAAGAAGATGGAGTGAAAAGTTTCAAAAATATAAAAGGAATTCTGCTGCCACTCAAACAAAGGAACAATACTGTAAGGTTGCAGATACCTTTTCAGCAATCCAGCAGAGGCAGTTATGCTTTGATTAGCTTGAAGAGGCACAGTCTTTGTAAAAAAGATAAACAGTTTTTTGGGTTTCCTTTTTCCCCCTAAATCTTTAGCAAATGAGTTTGTACTAAGCTCATCTACACTGAAAAATTCACTTTGGCATTGAAAGATAAATGATTTCCTTATGATAACTACATAGAAAATTTATAATATAATTTCTGTTTTTCATATTCCTCTTATTTCAATTGTTTTATGATTGAACTTATAGGAGATTTATGAAATAAATTATATGAAAAATTAAATAGTGTATAATTCCTCTAACTTCTACACATACTAAATTTTTGAAATAACCATGACACTTCTTTACTATCACTTCTCCTCCAGTTCTCTTTTAATGTCTCTGTATCACATAGCTGTCCATATATTCTGGTAATAGGTAAAGAATACCAGTAGAAAAAGATCATAATGTGCTAGGAGGATGCCTCTCTACTTTTATTAATATAGCATCCAGAAAGCCTAAGCAGAGTTTGGTAAAGAAGATCTTTTAAATTTCGGATTGATTTATCAGAATTCAAGAATCTGATTTCAATTCAATAAAAAATACATACATAAAAAATCCAGAAAAGGACAAAATAAGGGAGAATTGGTGCAGTGATAAAATACCCAAGGCTTTATTCATATAATCCAAGTGTGAGAAACAGACATAGCTGGCTCATATTTCTGGTCCTTTGATACTGAGTGAGGAGGTTGACTCAAAGATGCTAAATTAGCCTTTTCTCTGAATTGCCTCATGGAGGAATCTGTCCCTCTGCCACTGGCTTTAAAGAAATCCTGTATGACTAGCTGGGTGAGGTAAATGATATGAAAGTTAGCCCCTCAGAGGATTCTGTTTTCCTTTATGTGTTTTCCATAAAATCTAAGAGAGTGACTTTGTATATACTTAAATGGTATCTAGAATGATGGGAGAGGATTCACCAGAGGATCTCTCATCTGCTGATATGGTAAATTAATGTTAAAATAAGAATTTCACATTTGAAGCAAGTTGTTCAGACTAACAAGAATTATGAATAATATTTACTTAAGAAGATGCAGTGGGCCCAGATAGCGTTCTTAAGGGAAGCACCAAGAAAAATCCAAAGGATCATGACCAAGTCACTGAAAATTCAAAAGAAATGAAAACAAGGGGCAGCAGCTAGGATAACCAGAACTGCTCTCCTCTCTTCAAAACCTGATCATGTCAATAAATTTAATGTCCAGCATCAAATACTGAGATGCTGGAAGAGTGGGAGAAAGCAAAGAAACGCTGACAAAATCGCATAAACATATCTGAGCTACGATCTTGCCCTTAAATTGGATTCCAACACACCATGCTGTTCAAATGACCCCTTCTTAAAAAGACTGCCAAAAACTGCAGTAAGTGCAGACCTGTGCTGGCCTCTGCTTTCTCTGGGTAATATATACCCTGGAGAAAGGAAATAACTCACAGCATAATCAAGTTAGATCTATAATTTCTAGGGTATTTTGTATTGTCCTTTCAGATAATATAAGGTCAGTAGATAAATCTGAAAAAGTAAAATGTCAGAAGAAGCATCAGCCTTTTCTTCTCTAAAAAGGGATCTTGACATAATCCAAAACAAAGATTTATAAGATCATGTCCTTGTAAATAATGTTCCTGAATTTTAAGATCAAAATGTTCAATGAGAATTTAGCTTGGCTGACAATCCTCTCAATTATGAACAAACTGGCGAGAATTTCTTGTTCCCATTCCATGGGTACAGGAAACGCGGGCCAGGTACAATGTCAGTGTCCAAAATTTGGACCAAAGTTCATTTTTTCCAACATTTTCCCTTATTACTTTGTTTATTGACAAATAAGATTTCTATCCTGATTCCTAGTACTATTTGTATTTTGGGTGAGCTACTGGACAATGATGCTGAGGTAGGTCTCTCTTCCACTTGTAACTCTGTTACTGAGCTTCTCCTTAATCTGGCAAGATGTTGTACTTTTGTAATGCAGTCATTATTCACTGCGTTTTTTGGAAAAATGTGCTGCGATCAGAAGTATCTGTAAAAGAAACAGGAAATTAGGAAGGTAGCAGTAATTCCTACCATAAAGGAAAATGACCAATGAAACTTTTCAGAAGGATGGCCACAAATCTTGACAATGCAAGGATGCCATTGGGGATTGGATTGCTTCACTGAAAAATGTCCTGTCCCCTAGAATTCTTTTCCACCTAACTCCAAATATTTTTAGCAGCAAATTATTTTTGGATAATTTTTCTTTGTATATAGTTTTTGTTATCCTGTGTGTATAACAGGAACTGACATGAATTCTGATCCTTTCAAAGCCATAGCTTTCAAATGAATGAAGAAAGTTACATCTACATATCAACAGGGGTGTAAATACATACACACACACACACATATATATATGTGGTTAAACTGAAGATACGTCCCCAAAGTTTTGTCATCATTTTACACAGCTGCAGTGAGTGTTCATTACTTTCAAGATCTAATTCCTATGCTTTTCTGTTTTGGTTCAAAATTAGGACCAAATCCCATTTTGTGCAAAGTTCTTCAGATTTGGTTTCTAGTCCTCAAGGCAGATATGGAAAACTAGGGTGAGACTGTTCTAGTTCACTGGTGCTCACAGGATGTATGCATAAGCTCGTAAAACATGGATTCTGCACGTCATCTAAATGATATCACATATGACTCTGTGCCAGATGTGCTTATAACTGAGTTTATTTTGACATGATAAGGTGTAATTTTCAGTTCTTAACACCTCTGCAGAATCTCTTGCCCTGTAATCCCCTTACAGAATATATATGATCTTACAAGAGCAACTAGGGTGTTTCCTTTCTGAATGTAACAGGCCTTGTATTAAGACTAAGCTGCTTTGCAGGCTTGCACAGAGAGCACAAGCTTTTAAAAGTCCATGTGAAAGTTTGTTGAAAGTTCTGATAAAAATCAGAGCCTTTGAAGTTCATCAATTGCTATTTAGAATAATGGGAATAAGGACTATTCTTTCCTTTTAATTAACATTGGCTGGTGGATGAAGCACAAAGAGATAAACTGTTTGTTAAAGCTTAAGAGTACACCACAGAAGTCTGAGTCAGTATTGTTACTTGAATGCATCGATGAATAACAATGAAAGCCATATAATGAAAAGTTTTTTCCTCTCATTTAATTCTAATATGCCATAATGGAAGCTTGTGTGGTATGAGAAGCCTTTTCATATATAATTATATTGTTGAAAGCCCCCCAAAAATGAAAATTGTAAATTCTGAAGGCCGCAGAAGGACAGATAAATGAATGGCAA